>NW_027411644.1:204931299-205507872 GCF_047663935.1 Musca autumnalis | reverse complement strand
AGGTTTAGATGGACAGACGGACAGACGGACGGACGGACGGACTGACGGACGGACACACATAGCCAGATCGACTCAGCTCGTCGAGACATTCATTTTGGTATATATAAGTATGGGTCTACGACCATTATTTCGATGCGTTACAAACTTTTTGGCCAAAACCAACTTATAATACCCTCCCCACATAGTGGTGTAGGGTATAAAAATGAACAAGTGCAAATATCAATTATTGAAAACGCGCACTTCATTCGCGACACTGAACGTTTTGAATACGTTTCGCATACCTTTAATTACAATTACAAAAAAAAAAAAAATAAAACAAACCGCTGTTTATTTTGGATATTATAAGATTTTAATAAACAACTTAAATATTGAGAAAAACTTTTTTTTTTCTAAGTGGGGTCACTTTGGCCCCCTTTTATACCCACTTACTAAACAATAAACGTATATATTTTTGCACAACTACACGCAGTGGACTCCGGTAAACAATATTTGACACTATTTAGGGTAAATTGATGCAATGGTTTATTCGATTTTTGGCCAGGTTTTTTTGGAAATTGGCCACTGTGCTATGCTACGAACATAAAAGTAGCATAGCACATAGCATAGTCATGAAAACGAAAAACGATTGCTGTGCTGTAAACATTTCTACATAGCATAGCATAATTAATGTTAACCCAGCAAACTCACTAACCCCCATTATTATAAATAAGCCTTCTTTGGTTATAGTTTGGATTTTTCGATCAGATTTTTTAGCGTTCCGGTTAAAATAATATTAAAAGGAATCCTTCAATTTCAAGGAGAACTTTCTTGGCATTAACTTATAATGTGAAAATTATATTTTTAATGTCCTAAATTCCTTTATTTTGTGTTTTCAAATACATCCAATAGTAAAAGAAAACTTATAATAATGACCCTATGAGTTGTTCTGTGTTGTTTATTGCTTACAAGATACATACATACATACATGGTACTTTTTATCGATTGGATAATAAATGTGGTCTATAGAGTGATTTTGTGCAAAATCGCCTTTGGCCCTATAAAATGGGGACCAATTTTAATTTTAATTTGTATTGGCGAATTTTCACAAAATCACTTTACAGATCACATTTATTGTCCAATCGATGAAAACAGTTTACAAGTTGCTAAACAAGTAGTCCCACAAACATTTTTGAATATCGGGACAGATTTTAATTTTGGCTATATAAAGGGCCCATGGAAAATTTGAGGTCCCAGTGGCACGTGTTAACATACTCCGATTGAGCTCAAACTCTGACAATCTTAATTTTTAACAAAACTAAAAGTTTTAGGAGGGTGCCGCATAAAAAATCCGACATCGATTTGTAAAACCACCCTAGTACATATATTAAAAAAACGTACAAGTGGCAATAATATGCATTTACAAACTCGAAATTCGCTTCCATAAGCCAATGGACCACACTAGCGAGAATTTTATTAAATTTCATGAAATTAGGCGTTCTTATATCGAATTCTCCACTACAGCAATTTCACGATTTTACTCTACTGTGGAACTTGATCTAGAAACACAAAATGTTATTAAGTTGTTTAATGAAATTCATGCTAGTATGGTTCCCGACTAAACAAATTAGTTTCAAGAAACTATTGTTACTATATTTTTATAATATTTTGTGTCAAATTTGTTAAATGTTAGCGGTCTTTCGAAATGTTTTTATATTTGTCCTAAGAACATTTTTAGAACGATCAATTATTCAATATTTTCTTTGAAAGTTTGTTATCTATAACAACAATTACATAGTTGCAGAACATACAGGAATGTTTGGGCTTTGGGCTTTAGTTGCAGAACATACAGGAATGTTTGGGCTTTTTACAGTCGACCAATAATAATAATCAGCAAATTGTCATGGGGTTTCTTTCCTTATTTCCTAAATTTTTCATTCAGGTAAAGAGATTCGTAACAATTTCACATAAGAGATTTTTTGGTACTTTAAAAAATTATATACCTATTACTGTTTTGTCAATTAACAGACATAATAGTTCATTTTTTATATTTTCTAAAGACAAACTTGTTAATGGATGTTTTTATTTTAAAGAGTGCATCTGTCGTCATAATGACTAAACAGTTTTTATTAAAGTTTTCTGGGATAAATGGTTTATCTAATCCAAAATACGTTGTTAGATTAATTAATAAGTGTATACAAAAAACTAGTCTTTAAATGATGAATTTTAAAAAATAGTAAACGTATACAAATATTTATTGATATCGCTCTTTCTTTCATTTCTTTGTAAATTAACTTAAAACCAAATGTGTAAATTCGCACAATAACATTTGACAAGTCTACAGCAGTTCAAATACATAAATACATTGTCGTAGCAACATATTTGTTCTGTTCCTTAACGTGCCTGAGGTTACCATTTCTTATAATTTTTAACCTGCAAAGGAACGCTTACTTTAGAAAGGATACAATTTACATGAGCATACCATTTTTACCATTCTTTGCCACTGTTACCATTTTATAAAGTAAGGGAATATACCAATTGATAGTACGTTTACATTTACGAAATCCAATCGCTTTCAACTTTACGTTAACTTCAATTAAAAACTCGTCTAAAATCCAGTGGATTTCATTTGACGTACAAGCAATGGAATTGACAAATCGAGTGGATTACGTAAATGTAAACATATCATAACTTTTTCTTTGTCAGCAGATGTTTAACAGTGGCATTTTACTCTCAAAAATTCTCTCTCATTGTTTTTCTACGAAGCACAGCATCGTAGTCCGTTATTTTCTATTGCTACTTGTTTCAATCTTCGTAAGGGAGACATATACAGTTTGTCAATAAAACGAATACATTTCTTGTATTAGTTGTCAAAAAAATGGCAAATAAGTCGAGTTTTTTGCAAAATATTGCTGGTGGACTTGTTTATAAATGAATTGTATGTGTGTTCCCCTACGTTTTTAATTGCAAACGTTGTAAAATGAGTTCAACAAACATATTTGTCTAAAACGTATGGTAATGTAAAAATAGAATAAACGTCGAAAAAATACTTACTTCTTTGCCATCAAACATTTTTCTGGGTTATGTTTGATGCTATGCTGTTGATTTTGTTCATAGCACAGTACAGCAATAGTTTTCGTTTTTGTTTTCTTGACTGCTGTTTACTGTCTACTGTTCTTGTTACTATGCTGTTAAAATGTCTGCAGCACAGCAGATGATGACTATGCTATGTGCTTCGCAGATTTCAGAAGCACAGGATAAACCATGTGCTATGCTACTTTTATGTTTGCAGCATAGCACAGCAACAGCTTTCGTTTTCATTTTGAATGACTATGCTATGCTATGTGCTGTGAAGATTTCAGAAGCACAGCATAGATCATGTGCTGTGCTACTTTTATGTTCGCAGCATAGCACAGCAACAGTTCTCGATTTTGTTTTTGAAAACAGCACAGCATAGCAATAGCATATTTTTAGTGATTTCAGTGCTGTGCTTGTAGCAAATTCAAACACTGAATATAGTTATTTCTTGGGAATTTAAACTAAAAGTATACGAAAAGTACGTGGACATACGAGTAGGTGTACGCTTGGTAATAGTCCCCGTTCGTTCGTCAGAAATGTTGAGATAGAACCATAAAATTGTGGAAACATTTGTTTTCCGTCTGCAGGCACAGTATATGAATATATAAAGGTACAACTCGATTTCAGGTATTTTTGAGTTTTAAGCTACATTTTCTTACCGAATTTGCTATAATTTGACATTGAGAGTTCGAAGTTGTCAAAAAACTTATCTACTAGAAAGTGTGAAGATATCATGTTTTGCAATAGCCCAATTATAACGGTACTGTCCGATTACAGGTTCTTATTTTGACGTTTGTTGCATCATTTTCAGACTGAATTAGCTATTATTTGGCATTTGGGGTTTTCTTTTGGTCAAAAATTTACCTACCAAAAATTGTGGATATAGGACCATATTTTGGAATAGCCCATATATAACTGTACAGCCCCTCTGAGGTATTTTGAAGTTTTTGGCAAAATTGTTAACCGAATTATCTCTAATTTCCCATTTGGGGTTCTTAGTGGTCAGAAAACTTTGCCACTAAAATTTCGAATATATAATTATGTTTTTGTATGATACCCGATTTCAGTAACGGTACTGTACGATTTATGGTATTTGGAAGTCATTCCGCATTTAGGGTTCAAAGTGTTAAAATACTTCTACATCAAATTTTGTTGTCAAAGGCCCACGTGCTAAAGCCCTCATATAACGGTACCGCATAACTTCATGTATTTTCAACTTTATTTTAGTATTTATTTCAAGTATTTCGAATTATGTAAAATTACGTATTTGGGGTTCCCAGTGTAAACACCTGCATGGATACAACTGAATATATCAGTTCCGACATTTTTCAACATTGAGTGAGTATGGATATGTAGAATGTAGTTTCAGTTACAAGTTGATACTGATACTTATTCAAACAGGTATGATATGAGTTGGTATAAACAGAAAAAAGGAACATATTTGTTTATATCTGGTTTGTACAAACTGATATAAATGGATATAGGTGTGATACAATAAGTATTTATTGTATGGAGCCCAAACTAAATAGGAATTAAAATAGAAAATTCCCACAGAGGAGAATTTTGGTGGAGATGTAGCATTTGTCATTACAAATGAGGTCCTAAAAATCCCTGCGTTCCCATGCGTGCAAAGAAACTTATTCATGGTCAAAAACTGTGAGCCTTACCAAAAAGTGACCAAAGCAAAAGACAACGACCGTAAAATTCTCTATAAGATATCGCGTTCCTAAAAGTCACATAATAATGATATGCACTTATAAAGCACCTATAACTTATTTGACCCGAAAGTCAGGATACAAAATCTGGTTAGACCTGGTGCTACTGGACCGAGTACTACAAATCAAATCAAAAATGTGAATTTCGATTTTCTTCAGAATCATTCCATGGACCAATAACAAATTCTGCATTATGAAAACCATTAGGAATAGCAAAATCGTTTAATATGTAATGGAGGGTATATTATGTTTGTCATTCTGTTTGTAACTCCTCCAAATAATAATTTAGAATCATATAAAGTGTATATGTTCTTTATCAGCCTGCTTCTACACCGATATAGCAATGACTGTACTTCTGTGGAAATGACTTTAATGTCCGAAGTATTTATGTGGATAATACTTCGGTAAATATATTGTAGGTCCATTCAGCTTGGACCAACTAGCTTACAAAGTGACGCGTCGTTTTAAGGGCTTTAGAAGGCATTATTCTCCTAAGGTCAATCTGAGGCCTGAGTATTTCAGCCATGAAAACTTATTTACAAGTTGTGTCGTAAGACACTCCGTTCGGACTCGGCGATGAAAGTAGGTCCCATATCATTGTGGCAATATGAAACGCTGTGCACTCATTGATATGGAAGAAGTATCCCTTCTCCCTTCCGGGATGTTGTAGGCACATATAATATGTAAGTATTTGTTTAAACGGGGTGCCACCGTGGTGCAATGGTATGCACGCCCGCCTTGCACGCGGCCAGGCAACATCAAACATTTTTCAACGGTGGCAAAATACCCCTCAGTAATGTTGGCGACATTTTCTGAGTATTTCAGCTTTGAAAAACTTCTCCACAATTGGTGTCTTAAGACACGCCGTTCGGACTCGGCGATAAACAGTAGGTCCCATATCATTGCGCTAAATATGAAACTCATTGGTATGAGAGAAGTCTCCCTTGTCCCGTATGGGATGTTGTGGAACAATGTTTTTTTTTTGTTTTTTATTTGTTTAAACGAACCCTCTCTGTTTAATCACCACCACACCAATTTAAAAATGTAACAAGCTAACACTTTCCTGCGGGAAATAAATTGATTTAAAGGTATTTTAAATCTAGTTTTGAAATAACCATAAAAACAACAACAATTGGCATATGCGCGTAAAAAAGTGTATAAATCAAGCTGGAGAATGCTTTGGAGTATAACAAAACTATTTGTGATAAATATTTGGAATATAATAAAACTATTTTCGATAAATATGCGCGTATTCGGAAACTTTTCTTCCACTCACTGAAACCAGAAAAACATTCAAATTGGTGCGTTCAGTTGTAACAGTTCATGTCTTTAGTATTTATTTATCCCCTAAATAATAAAAATGTTAAAAAAAATATTTTTTTATTTTTATTTGTTTTGGTTCTTTTGGCTTAAAGTAAACATTAAAAGAATTGGGGTTTCAATTTTTATTTTATTTTTATTTTTCCGATATTTCGACTGTATTCTTCAGTCATCTTCAGGGAAATACTGCAAATGACAAAAATTAACAAATGGAAATAACGTAATAATAACACAAATTTTTACATTGTTGAGAAAAGCGGCAGGTTTGTTACATCGTCGATGCTAAACTAAGTTTTTGTCAGCTTATGCTTATGAACTAAGTTTCTATAAATATGTGCACAGTGGTCCGTATCAGTCTTAAAATTCATTCTTTTATCGTTTGGAACATTTATTATATTTAACATTTCCAAAGTGAACCGCCTCTCATAAAGAAAGACGGTTGCCATGTATAAAAATGACTACGAAACTAAAATGAAGAATATATTACTGGATATGTGCATATATAGAAGATTAAAACGAGATCCTACTTATAACCTACAGAAGAACAACAAATTAGTCGAAAAATTATTTAAAATGAATATCATAAACATCAACGAAAAACGGAAAATGACGACAAACACAGCGGTTGCGCCAAGGATTTACGGCCTTCCTAAAATACACAAAGAAGGGACGCCTTTAAGACCGATTTGTTCATCCATAAATTCCCCAACATATGAGCTCTCTTGACGAAGAATTCTGTTTATAATATCAAGGACGCGCTGGAGTTAAAAGACAGAATCAAAGATACGAAGATTGAAGAGGACGAAATATTATTATCATTTGACGTCATATCACTATTTCCTAGAGTGCCTATAAATCTAGCCTTAAAAACAATCTCAGAAAAATGGAACATAATCAAAGAACACACACAAATACCAAAGGACCACTTCATTGAAATACTGACTCTTTGTATAAAAGAATCTAGATATTTTATGTATGATGACAAGGTGTACCAACAACAAAAAGGACTTCCTATGGGATCTCCAGCGTCACCGATTATTGCAGATATTGTAATAGAGAAGTAATTGGACCCTACAAAGGAGAAATTGACGATAAAACCGAAACTAATAATCAAATATGTAGACGATCTTTTTTGTATTGTAAAGAAGTCAGAAATTGAAAACACGCTAAAACATTAAACTCCTTCGATAAAAGTATACAATTTACACACGAAATAGAAGAAAATGCAAAATTACCTTATTTGGACGCGGTAATAATCAGAGATGGCAAGGAATTAATATTAGATTGGTACCAAAAGCCGACAGCATCAGGACGATTGATCAATTTTTACTCTAAGCATCCCAGACGAATAAAGATAAATACAGCCATAAACTTCATTGACAGAGTTCTTAACATAAGCGACAAACGATTTCATAAGAAAAATGAAAAAAGGATTCGAAGTATACTATCGAAGAACGATTTCCCGAAGATGACCATAAATGAGTTATTCAAATACGCCTTAAAGAAAACCACCAAAGAAGAACAAGTGGAGAACTTATACCAGCAAATAACGTATATACCTGGACTATCAGAGAGACTATGTAATTCAAATATCTACAATAAGGACACACACCAGTTAGCATTTAAATCTAAAAATAATGTCAATAGCCTATTTAGCAAAACAAAATCCAAAATAAATAATGAAGATAAGTGCAATGTAGTTTATAAGATAGGTTGTAATGGAGACGGAACAACTAAAACTTAACTTAAGACTAGGATATCAGGACACAAATCGGATCAGAGAGCAGACAAACCACTCGAACAAAAGACGGCGCTTGCAGCACATTGCACTATAACTGGACATAAACCAAATTTTAAAGACGTTAAAATATTGACACAAGAAAATAATTATAAGAGGCGGTTCACTTTGGAAATGTTAAATATAATAAATGTTCCAAACGATAAAAGAATGAATTTAAAGACTGATACGGACCATTGTGCACATATTTATAGAAACTTAGTTCATAATGATAAGCTGACAAAAACTTAGTTTAGCATCGACGGTGTAACAAACCTGCCGCTTTTCTCAACAATGTAAAAATTTGTGTTATTATTACGTTATTTCCATTTGTTAATTGTTGTCATTTGCAGTATTTCCCTGAAGATGACTGAAGAATACAGTCGAAATATTGGAAAAATAAAAAGAAAATAAAAATTAAAACCCCAATTCTTTTAATTTTGACTTTAAGCCAAAATAACCAAAACAAATAAAAATTAAAGACAAGTCAACAATAACAACAACACATTATTTTTTATGAAATTTTTCTTAGAAGTTATTCACACAAGCCTGTTACACCTATAGTATCTGTAGTATTTGAAAAATATCTGTTGTACAACAGATACTTAGGAACGAAAAAATAAAACCATTTAAAAACAAATAAAGTTCTCACTCGTTCATATACAACACACAACTGTTTCTATCAGTTATGTTATTGTGAGTATACACAACCCAAACAATATCATAACTGTTACACTCATTCCCAAATTTATATCATACTAGCTGAACCCGGTGCGCTTTGCTACCCCGACTAAGATAAAATATAATGGAATGATATAATTAAATTAACTTTTTTAGTATTTTAACGTATTAATATAGGAGATATGAAGGCGTTCTCTATCCATTTAGGGCTGTTATGGAGCTACTATGGTATTTTTGTACGTTTCAGGGTGTAACACTCCTCCTAAAGCCTTTTCGACTATAAGTATTTCTACGTAGGTTATATACTCTCACACTATTAATTTCTCATTATTTCTACAGATTGGATTTAGATCTTAAATTAAGAATAGACACAGGTTTGAGAACTTTAAGTTTGAGGATAGTTGTAATTTATTCTACACATTGGAATTATTTTTTCCAGAAGTCTCTCAAAGATATGATATTTAATAGCTGTAGCCTTGATAAATTTCTTCCCAACTATAAGTACTTGTGTACATAATGATGACTTCTACTGACTTCTAAGTCTCTTCAAAATTTCATTGAAATTGGGCATACTTAACATAAACATGAAATCGAACGAAAATATATTGGGAACCATTTTCCGATATGAACCGACCTCCATATAATTTGGCACATTTATTTTTGGAGCAAATCCCGTCCCAAATTCGAAATTTCATTGAAATTTAACATACCTATGGGAGCTATATTCAAATCTGAACCGATTTCGATATAATTGGCACATTTATGTTTAGACTAAAATCCGTCACACATATAAAATGTCAGCAAAATTTTACATACATAGCGTGTTTGGTACATAAAATACAGGAAATCGGCCGAAAATATATATGGAAGCTATATCCAAATCTGAACCGATTTCGATATAATTTGGCACATTTTTTCTAGATCAAGTTATGCAACACATTCCAAATTTCAGCGAAATTGGACGTATATAGCGTGTTTGGTGCATCAAATAGGGAAATCGGCCGAAAATATATATAGGAGCTATATTCAAATCTGAACCGATCTCGATATAATTCGGCACATTTATTTTTAGAACAAATTCCGTCAGACATTCCAAATTTCAGTGAAATTGGACATATATAGCGTGTTTGGTGCATAAAATACAGGAAATCGTCCGAAAAAATATATAGTAGCAATATAAAAATCTGAACCTATTTCGATATAATTTGGTACATTTATTTCTAGACCAAGTTCTGTAACACATTCCAATATTCAGCGAAATTGGACATATATAGCGTATTTGATGCATCAAATACGGGAAATCGGCCTAAAATATATATAGGAGCTATATTCAAATCTGAACCGATCTCGATATTATTTGGCACATTTATTTCTAGAACAAATTCCGTCAGACATTCCAAATTTCAGCGAATTTGTACATATATAGCGTGTTTTGTTCATAAAATACGGGAAATCGGCCGAAAATATATATGGGAGCTATATCTAAATCTCAACCGATTTCGATATAAATTGGCAAATTTATTTCTAGACCAAGTTCTGTAACACATTCCAAATTTCAGCGACTTTGGACATATATAGCGTGTTTGGTGCATCAAATGCGGAAAATCGGCCGAAATATATATGGGAACTACATCCAAATCTGAACCGATTTCGATATAATTTGGCACATGTATTTCTAGACCAAGTTCAGTCACGCGTTCCAAATTTTATTGAAATTGGATATAAATAGCGTGTTTGGTGTCTCAAATACATGAAATCGGTAGAAAATATATATAGGAGCTATATCCAAATCTGAACCGATTTCTATATAAATTGGCACATATATTTCTAGGCCAATATCCATCACACATTCTAAATTTCAGCGAAATTGGACATATATAGCGTGTTTGGTGAATAAAATAAGGAAATCGGCCGAAAATATATGTATGGGAGCTATATCTAAATCTGAACCAATCTCGATATAATTTGGCACATTTATTTCTAGAACAAATTGCGTCAGACGTTCAAAATTTCAGCGAAATAGGACATATATTGCGTGTTTGGTGCATAACATAAGGAAGTCGGCCGAAAATATATGTATATGGGAGCTATATCCAAATCTGAACCGATTTTGATATAATTCGGCACGTTTATTTCCAGACCAAGTTCCGTCACACATTTTAAATTTCATTGAAATTGGACATAAATAGCATGTTTGGTACATAAAATAAGGAAATCGGCCGAAAATATATGTATGTGGGAGCTATATCCAAATCTGAACCGATTTAAATATAATTTGCTAAATTTATTTCTACATCAAATTCCATCACACATACAAAATTTTGAGATTGTATCTGTAATAGTTCTAAAGATATTTGCATACAAAATCTAAATATTTTGGAGGGACCTCCGATTTTGATGCTATATCTCCAGATCAACGCGAAATTTCAAAAAATGATATAGCCTATTTTCATTTCAGGCCATGTAGCAATGTACCCTAAAAATGTTTTCGAGTCTATAAGGCACAAACAAACAAACAGACAGACAAACAAATTTCAATTTTATATATATGGTAATATTCAAAAATGTTTTACAATCGTTGAAGTTGAGGTTCACCATTTAATAAGTCGCGAACTGTCAATATATTTTATATAATACTAGCAAAATGCCCGCTACTTCGTAAGCGGAAAAGAAATAATATACAAATAAACAATATTTAATATGGAGAACACTGAAAATGTTGATGTACTAATACCTATTTGAATTGATATTTAGGGGTCGATTATGCATTACCACTAAACTTGAGTTGCGTTGTCAATTGTCAGCACAACTGAGATGAAATATTGTATCATTGGTATCAAACCAATTGGGTTGTCAGTGTTTTTTCAAACTTGTGAACTCTAAAATCCAAAAGGCACAATTCGCCAAAAAAAACTATTTTAAAATGATAAGTTCAGTGACATTATTTTTTGATGATGAAGAAAATGTACAGGACATGGCATCTATTAGAAGACATTTGAGGGACAAGTCGAATCCATTGGAATTGCCATCTGCACTGTAAGTTGAGCTCATGTTAGAATGATCTGTATAATCAGTAAATTATTTTAGGTTTAAGGCGTATTTTCGATTGCCGTAGTTTACATTGTGGAGACGTTAAAGGATGACTTCAAAGTAAGTTACAGATCAACAGCAATACCCCCACTTTTAAAAGTGTGCGCTGCGTTGAGATTTTTTGCGGAGGGAAATTTCCAAAAGTCCCATGGCAATGATTACAACAATTGCATGGCTCAGTTCCTTTCAATTTTACTTCTTGTTTCTTCGAAAATATTTACTGCAACTGAAAATAACTGGTTGCTGAAAAATAGCCGGTTCGTTGCCATACAAAAAGTAATTTTGACAACTGGCAACTCCACTCAACCATAATTGCTATCGATAATCGACCCCTGAATTTCATTCACGTGCTGCTCGTACACGTTTTGTTGAAAAAAGACATCTACACTTCAACAGCGGCCTACATTTTAAATTCCAGTCCATGTTTTATAGAATGGTATGGGTATTTTGAAAATTTTATCCACATTTTCCAACCGAATTATGGAACTTGTGATATCAAAATTTAGAAAAAAATTATTCAGAAGATGTTGCCTTATATAACAATTAATTTTTGAGATATTTTACTTAAGGCATTTTTTTCAGGATGTAAAAACCTTCTTGTAAAAGTTTAAGCTCTACTTGTTCACCAAATGTCAATGGTATGACATGTAAATAAACATTCTGATCCAATCTCAACAGTTATCCTCATAACAAATTTCATTTATCGATTCACCCAATACCTGTGATTCAATATTTAGTATTTTTTAATACTTCTAGTACACTTATTGTACGACCACCTCTTACAATGAACCTGACAAATCAATAATATATCAGAATTTCACTTCTATTCCTCAGCCCAATACCAAATTTATTTCAATTTTGTACTTTTCACGCACTAATGACATAATACCATCTTCATTGCTACACCCAACGTCAAATTTAATAGCATTTAGTGCATTTCGTATTTTTCAATAAATCATCCAGCCCTCAGCCTAAACTTAGAATTTGTATGCATTTCAAAAAATCCGTATCTAAACACCTACACAATCCCTCATACAACAATTCGAAATTCCACGTATATCCCATCATGCAACACCAAACTGGTACCAAATTTAGTACTTAATAGTATGTATAAGTTTCAAAAATTACTTCCTTTTATCCAAAACTATATCCCAACATCGATTTAGTATTTTTCGTATACATTAGTACGAATTTCCAAAACTTGCATTCTATCTCTACTCTAAACGTCATCTGCTATAATAATACCGAATTTCACAATTTCAGCTCTACCCCTTTACACAATAACAATTTGGACCAAATTCCACAACCACAACCATCTCAACCAACTGCGGCTATAATACCAAATTTCCGAATTCCACCTCTATTCATAATACCATTAATACTTTTCGTATGAAAGTACGAACTTCAATAACTATCTACAACAGTAATTGCGAATTTCAGGATTCCACCTCTATCCTTCCACCCAAATCTAAATTGTAGCAAATTTAGTACTTTCCGTATCCATAAGTAAGAATTTCCGAAACTACCTCAATCCTACTCTCCATAAGTAATCTTAATTCCAAATTTCAGGATCCCAGCTCTATTCGTTCCCCCAAATCCAAATTGTACCAAATTTAGCACTTTTCGTACCCATAAGTACGAATTTCCAAAACTTCCTCATTCCTACACTCCAACATTAACCTTAATTCGAAATTTCAGGATTCCAACTCTATCCGTTCACCCAAATATAAATTGTACCAAATTTAGTACATTTAGTACTTTCCATACCCATAAGTATGAATTTCCAAAACTACCTCAATCCTACACTCCATCAGGAACCTTAATTCGAAATTTCAGGATTCCAACTCTATACGTTCAACTAAATTTAAATTGTACCAAATTTAGTACGTTTAGTACTTACCCTACCTATAAGTACGAATTACCAAGACTAACTCAATCCTACACTCCGAAAGTAATTAAATTCCAAATGTCAGGATTCCAACTCTATCCGTTCAACCAAATCCAATTTGTACCAAATTTAGTACCGTTTATTACTTTTCGTACCCATAAGTAAGAATTTCCAAAACTACCTCAATCCTTCACTCCATCAGTAATCTTAATTCCAAATTTCAGGTTTCAATGTCTATCTTAACCCAAATTGTACCAAATTTGGTACCATTTAATACTTTTCGTACACATAAGTATGACTTTCCCAAACTACCCCCATATCTCAATCGTACACTTCATCGGCAATCTAAATTCCAAATTTCAGTTTTTCAGCTCTATCCGTTCACGCAAATCCAAATTGTACCAAATTTAGTACCATTTATTACTACTCGTACACATAAGTACGAACTTCCAAATTCATTCCCTTATATCAACTACACTTTCCAACCTTGATTACTATATGTACCAAATACACTCCGGACATGGGGCGTTCGACGGTGGAATTTTTTTTATTTTTTTAACCTGTAGATGTCCACAGCCAACGAAACTGGGTGGAACCCATCGATTTGCATTCACTTTCCTCAGATAAAATATCAATTTTTGGATTGGAAAGGTAGAATTTTGAATTATCTTTACCACATTTCCTCTGTTTCGGACTCATAAACTTATCAAATGTGACTTTTTTGTAATTTTATTGTAGTATAGAAAATTTTGAACATATTTCAGTATAAAATTTTGTCTTTATAAATTGTTTCTACCAATTTCTTCATAAAAATAATTTTTGGAGCTCTAAGCCTAGATTTTCATCAAATTTCAAGACCCTAATACAAATTTTTGCACAATATTTGTTGGCAATCAACACTAACGGCATTTATTTATAATTATAAATAGTTTTTTGTTAAAGTTTACTACATCTAACAAAGGATTTGTGTAAATTCTTAGGGTGGTTCTATCCTGGTGAACCATTAAAATGCTAATATTTTGACTTTTTTTCATAAAGCAGGTAAACAGTGCCGTTATAACGCATATGTGAAACATGTTAGGTATTGAAAATATCGGCTACTATATACTCTACATGTCCACAAAATTATAATTTACAATTCCCCTCCTTTCGTCAGATATAACGGTATTTGTAGACACATATTGGTTGGTTCTATTCAGATGAACCGGAGTGTATGAAGATTGTAGCTATATACGCTCAAAATATACAATTGGTACCAAATTTAGTAACTTTTCGTACACTTATAGGCAAAATTTCCAAAAACCCTTTGGTACATCTTTCTAACTCTCCATCAGTTACCTTTATTCCAAATTTCAGAATTCTAGCTCTTCCCGTTTGCCTAATACAAAGGGTACCATATTTAGTACTTTTTGTACTTTTCGAACCCTTCTAGGTAGAACTTCCAAATTGTACCTAATTTAGTACCAGCTCTATCTGTTTACTCGAATCCAAATTGTACCAAATTTAGTACTTTCCGTACCCATAAGTACGAATTTCCAAGACTAAGTCAATCCTACAATCCAACAGTAATCTTAATTCCAAATTTCAGGATCCCAGCTCTATTCGTTCCCCCAAATCCAAATTGTACCAAATTTAGTACTTTTCGTACCCATATATACAAATTTCCAAAACTTCCTCAATCCTACACTCCAACAGTAACCTTAATTCGAAATTTCAGGATTCCAACTCTATCCGTTCACCCAAATATAAATTGTACCAAATTTAGTACATTTAGAACTTTCCGTACCCATAAGTATGAATTTCCAAAACTACCTCAATCCTACACTCCATCAGTAATCTTAATTTCAAATTTCAGGATTCCAACTCTATCCGTTCACCCAAATATAAATTGTACCAAATTTAGTACATTTAGTACTTTCCGTACCCATAAGTACGAATTTCCACAACTACCTCAATCCTACACTCCATCAGAAACCTTAATTCGAAATTTCAGGATTCCAACTTTATCCGTTCAACTAAATTTAAATTGTACCAAATTTAGTACCATTTAGTACTTTCCGTACCCATAAGTATGAATTTCCAAGACTAACTCAATCCTACACTCCAAAAGTAATTAAATTCCAAATTTCAGGATTCCAGCTCTATCCGTTCACTCAAATCCAATTTGTACCAAATTTAGTACCGTTTACTACTTTTCGTACCCATAAGTAATAATTTCCAAAACTACCTCAATCCTTCACTCCATCAGTAATCTCAATTCCAAATTTCAGGTTTCCATATCTATCTAAATCCAAATTGTACCAAATTTGGTACCATTTAGTACTTTTCGTACACATAAGTATGAATTTCCAAAACTACACCCATATCTCAATCGTACGCTTCAACGGTAATCTAAATTCCGAATTTCAGGTTTTCAGCTCTATCCGTTCACCCAAATCCAAATTGTACCAAATTTAGTACCATTTAGTACTACTCGTACACATAAGTACGAACTTCCAAAATCATTTCCTTATATCAACACCACTTCCCAACCTTGATTTCCATACCAAATATGAACATTGTTGCTATATCCGCTCAAAATATACAATTGGTACCAAATTTAGTAACTTTTCGTACACTTATAGGTCGAATTTCCAAAAACCCTTTGGTACATCTTTCTAACTCTCCATCAGTTACCCTCATTCCAAATTTCAGAATTCTAGCTCTTCCCGTTTTCCTAATACAAAGGGTACCATATTTAGTACCTTTTAGTACTTTTCGTACCCTTCTAGGTCGAATTTCCAAAAACCCAGCCTTATCTCACCCCTACACACCGACAACAACCCACAGTCAAAATTTCAGCTTTCTAGCTTCAGCGGTTTCGTCTGGGCGATGATATGTCAGTCACTCACTCACTCACTCACTAAGCTCTTTTATATATATAGATGAATATATTTATATTAATTGAAGGGTTTTAGCCGGGGTCGCATAAAATGAAACATAACAAATAATTTATGTGGAAGCTGTGTTGGTGGTAATATTAAAAAATGGGTAAAAATGTGTTGAAGTTTACAAGTTTTTTTTGTGTTCTTTCTTGATTTCTGGTCAAACCACGGAAAATTTAGACCTGAGCTCAAAGAAAGAATTGAAGAATACCCATTGGGCAACATGGTTCTAATGTATGACTTTTCGATATATACACTGCATCCCCCTAAAATCGATGCTGACATTTTGAAGTTTTGAAATCTGGGTTTTTTGAATTTTTCTTATAATTGGAAGGCGCAACCAGATAATTTCCCAAACTATTTATTGGATTGTAGAACTCGTGATTCCACGTCGTTTGATGTATATCTCATGAGTGTGCTTCATACAGCTCCCTAGCAATAAGAGTCCAAAGTCGAAATTTTGGTGCGTAAATTTTCTTTAAAAACCTATTTTTTGGCTTCAAAATTTACAACTGTGACTCAGGTACCCTTGAACCCGGCGTGATTTTAGTTTTTTTACGCGCCGGATCTAATGAACCCTTCCGCGTTCAAATCCATTCACTATAACGGCGGTTATAGATACCTTGAAAGCAGGAAATTCTGCAAAATTATATTTTGATGATTCCGAGCATTGAATCGCGATTTTCTTTGGTTATTTGTACATAAATGGAATCCTTTATAAGCGATTATATTATTTTCCAAAACCGTGTGGCATAAATTACCGAGATTCTGGAGTAATATTTGTATTTCGTATAAAATAGAATTTGGTAGCACATCCGCGGTTCGTGACGAATTTGTTTAAAATTTGTTATAATGACGTATTTTTTATAGACGGTCACTGAAATCGGATGCGCCTTATAATTTTATGTACATCGCGCAATTTTTACCCACATAAAGGTTTTTTGAACAGTAAGATGCAGCTGACGGCACACTTTGGCCGCTGAATGAAAAGTGTAAAAATCGCTACATATTGATAGAGATGCACTCGCTGTATCTGAAAAGCGCATGCGCCTTAACTGATTTTAACTAATTCGCGAATTATAGGTTTTTTAACTTTTATGTTTTTTCCTTGGTTGTAATTTCAATATTACTTTCTATTTCATAATCCTATTGTTTATCAAAGTAAGCAAATACACTTTCGGGTTTGTCATCGCATTTTCCTTGAAGAAGTTTCAGCGAAGTCCGTCAGTCCTTGCATCGAAATTTAGCGAAATAGTAGAAAAACTCCCAAAAATGTTTTTCCTATTTTTCGTATTAAACAAAAAAATATATTTTTGAAATAATATTCCAACAATAAGTTTTCGTCTTTTGTTGTTGCTGTAATATGGCAGTTATAAATCCTATCGTTAAAATTTGGTCTCATATTTTTCTACGCGTTGTCTAGAATCTGTACGTATTTTTAATTTATTTTGTCGAGTTTTATTTGGACTCTAAATTAGAATAAATTAAATTTATTCCAAGATTTTTTCAGTATTTCTTGATTTTCCGCGAAAATAGAAATACATTTAGTAAATATTTAGGCATCTACGGATAGATATTAAATGCTGTTAACGCTTTATATATACGTTTTCTTATTACATCAAAAATGGAATTTTTAAATATTTGTTCTTTATAAGGGAATAAAACCCCCCATAACTTTGGAGCGCAGCATCCAATTTTGTGGACGCGAACAGATTTGAAACCACGACATTTTTCTTAATCTATGTTCCAAAAATTGCGGATGTGCTCGCAAAAAATTTTTGTACATTTCTTCCAATGGAATTGCAAAAGAAATTTGAAATTTACCATATAGATTATATCTGTTATGTATATGATATATCTGTTTTGTTGATACAAACAGTTATACCATTGCACGTGTTTACTTAGTATGGGTGGCAGTGAGTACAAGTTGTTACTACAAAAATTAAAGCGAGCATGTCCTAAACTGAACTTTTCCGAAATGTTGTGTGGTAGGTACCCGAAGGAGTGGATAAATATAGTCCATATTCGACCATGATTTAAATCTGGTAGATATATTAGGATGTGTAAAGTATGGACTAAATTGGTTACTCTCTTTGTAAAGAACCACCACGCGAGCGCACTATAGGTTAAATAGCCCATTTTACTGGCCAAAAGTCAGATTTCTAACCTTTTAATTTCATCTGTTTGGTATTACTTTTTTGTAAGAAACATGTCAAAGCAACTGAAAATTAATTTTGTTTTTATATTTGTCATTTTACCGTTACATGGCAAGCGGGGAAATGCGAACTTTTCATGTATCATTAAAAATGTGCTGAAGAAATATGTTTATTTCTAACCGTTCAAAGTGTACCAAAATCAAAATATTTATATGAGTAACGAATTGACAAATAAGTATTCGATGTCGGTTTATCAAAAATATGTATGTAGGTATATTTAGGTTTGTTTATAAATAGTCATTCAATGAGCGTTGACTTAGAACTAACGCAGAAACATAAAAATTTTGAGGTTATATAGGCTTTTAAAGTTTCGGCAATGTTTGGCAACGGAAGCAAAAATTGAAATGGACTTAACAATTCATAGTATTTATATCTAAAATGTGAGTAAACAATAGCGTATACTAAAATTAGAGTTCATATTAAATTGAGTAATTGTGTGCTAAAAATAAAATATTGCATCCTCTTAAACAAAAATGATAAAAAAGTTTTAAGTTCTGGCTATTATCTCTATATAAAACGAATATGAAATTAGTATAGGATAATAATCACTAGTTAAATAGCTATTATTTAATAATAAATGATGAGAGCTAAGGCAAACGTAATGTAAAATGGGTAAGACTCACCAATTAAATTTCGCGCAGTTCTCAGGTCTGTTGACTTTGAGCGATTCATCCTGCGATTAGGTTTAAATTATAGGATTAAGTGTGCTTAGCTCGTATATGGAAATTGAAAGAAAATGTAAGATTAAAATTCAAAACTAGAACTCCAAGGTACTGCGGGTCGTATGGTTAATATATGATATTGTGATTACGTAGCCATCCGATATCACGATAAATAACAGAAACTGTTAGATATAGGTGGAAAACATTCTACTTTCAAAATGGCTTCAGTGAATGTTCTCCATATTGAATCGTTGTTTGGGAAAGATTGGTTCCCGTTTTAGCGGGATTTGCTCTTAATTGATATAATTTCTGTTGTTGCCTCCGGTTGTATTAAAAATTTGACAATTCTGGTTATTAATTCTATTGTTAAATTCGTATTTTGTATATGAACTTCTAAATTCTTATTCTATCCTTTAAAATCAGGACGACGATAATCCCGTGTATCACAAAACTATATATGAGGATTTCGAGGAATTGGTACGTTCGATTGATCTGGGATACGCCGATCCACAAAGAATCGGCAGTCTACAAATGATATGATATTTATTTATATCCATAACGCGATTTTATTTACGCCTATATAAAAATCTTACCACAATTAGGCTCTATCTCCTTATGCAACGAAATGATAAAGAGTCCTTTCGTCATTTCCATATGTGCACAGATAGGATTCACAAAATTTGTAAAAAAATTGTTTTTTTTTCAAAACCTTTGGCACGTCTTTATTATTTAAGTTTTCGAATTGAAATACAATATACAACAACAATAAAATTTCATAGCAGGTCACATGTTCAAGAGTTATCGTGCTCAGAAATTTCCCGAACTTTTGTGGGGAAAGTACCGGAAGGAGTGGACAGATATAACCCATCTTCGAACTTAAACAAAGTTTGAACAAAATATTAAGAAAGGCAAATTTTGGACAGGGTCGGAATCGAGAGTTATCGTGCGCTCCAACAAACCAGACAATCATACCTATGTTCTTAAACCATTATTTCGAAGAGGCACATTTTGCCCGTATGAAAGAGTATATACCCTCTTTAGCATAAATGCTGAGGGTATAAAAAGTAACTGAGAGCAGATTTAGTAGAGAACAATAACCTATAAGTCGTATTTAAATATACCAAGAATTATGTGATCACGCATTGATTTGCTGCTAAAATTCGTCTTCATTCTGAATTTGTAAAAAATACATAATTCATAATTGTTTAAATATTAGCTTATTTTGAGGTTGGGAGCAAGTGCATTTATAAAGTACTTGGCAATGCAATTAATAACTAGACAAAACTCAACTATAAATCCTACTGACACATTTAAAGCTCATATAAATTCTGCACTTAATTGCTCTTAGTTTTTGGCGTTAAATCCCACAAATATTACATGCAATTCTTGGCCGACCACAATTTTCTCACCTGTCGATTGGGCATGTTTATGTGTGTGTACTTTCACATACCAATGTGGCCAGAATACTAGTACGTTTGTATGTGCGTTTGCACAACTACGCCCAACAAGATTCATACATAAACGATAGCAATTAACCTAATTGATAGATGGAATCTTCATTATTTCCGCTTGATCGGCGGTACATCATCAGCATCATCATCCTCATCAATTGTAACATTGTTGTTATTCAAGAACACAGATATGGGGGTAGCTTGATAGATAGACCTCTTGCGAGAATATCACAAAGCATTATTTTATACAAAGCGTTTAATTTATTAGTGAATTGCTGGCAATTCATAAATGCCACGTTGATTATTTGAATGATTGCATTCTGTGTGTGTGTGCGTGTGTTTGTGTGTGGGTGATCTAATTTCATTTAAAACGGTAATAATTCATAAACGATAATTTATAACCTTTCTACAAATAATATCTGACATACAAAGGAGAAAACACTCACACATTAACATCTATGTGTGTATACATTAATTTTGTTTCCATCGCACACACACGATCTCACTCAGAATGACATACATAAGTGACAACATTCTAATTGAAACAATTTTTGATAAATTGAACAGCATTGCAAAGACATTGTTTGTCGTCAGCGTCGTCCGTAGATGGATGCCACCAGCTATGAACGCACGCCAAAGAGTAGAACAAATGCAATTTATGGCATCTAAACTGAAGGATACGTTGCTTTATTTTCTGTTTGGTGCTGTAACATTTTTTTTTGTACTCCAAGCCACCATAAATACCGTCAACTATAAAATCTTATGGTGTGTTCATATTGAAACATATACCCAGAGACTACAAATGAATCTCTCTGTGTGTGCGAGCTTGTTCAACACAAATCTTTTTCGCTGGTGTGTTTTTTGTTGACTTTGTTGTGCCGTTCATTTGTTTTGCTGGAAAGAGTTGTGCCACATGAAGAACCATTGGAATAAAGCCATGACACACCCTCTACTACACATTGTGTCGAACACAGCTTGTGTGTAGTTAAAACTCTTAGGTTTCATTAAGTTCCCTACATTTGGTTTGCAGGGTAATTTTAGTTAAGTGTGGATAAGTGTCGAATACAATTCAAAAGTTCGAATATTGTCGAATTTTTCCCTGTGGTGAATAAATGCACTCTGCGGAAATTATACACCTCGATATACATTTTGATAAAGTAAGCTTATAAGTATCTATATATATAATTGCTTGGGAGCCACCGTGGTGCAGTGGTAAGTACGTCAACATTTCCAGAACATCAACTTTTTCGGCGGTGGCAAATCCCCTCAGTATAATGTTGGCCTACATTTCCTGAGTATTTCACCCATGAAAAGAACTTCTCTACGAATTTGTAAGTGACTGACTGACATATCAATGATCTCTACATTCTGCGGATCCATTGGATCTTTCGTGAAAGAAATATGGATCGGGGTAATTCCCCTAAAATAAACAATTACAATAGGTAGGAAAAATAAAACGAATAAAGTTACGGTGTAGGCCCTAACTAACCGAGTACCGGTGGTAAGCTTCAGTGAGACCACAAGTCATGTGCCGGCGAGATCAAGTGATTGTGATTCGGCTGGTTTAGGTTTGGATGCCTTGACACCTACAGCTGTACATGCTACAAGTGCACACAATACTAAGTAAAGAAATATGGACGAACCTGCTATCTTTAAGGATAACGATAGAGTCTAGACGAATGCAAACCAGTCTATGGCTGACAGGACCGATTCCTTTGGTGAGGACGACCAACACTAGACTCTGAAGACTATTGAGGATAGCTAAGAGAAACAAAGTAGGGTACTTTTCGACCTACTAGACAGACATGTTCCAGAAGAACAGTATCATGACATACTACCGGAGGACATTTTTCTCAACATTACCCAAACTGACGACGACTTGAACATTACGGCGACGCCAGCCAAGTCTAATAAAGAAGACGAAAGTAAAATGGAAGAAGGGAGGATGGACTCTGATTTTCAGTTGGCAGCAAGCCCAATTCCGGCTGGTCCTATACTCGGCACATGCCGATACTAACGATAGAAATGTTGACGAACCGACCATCTTTAAGGACAACGATAGAGCCAAGATGGGTGCAAACCAGTCTATGGCTGACGGGACCGATTGCTTGGGCGGGGACAACCTACAAGAGACTCTGAAGACTATTGAGAATAGCTTAGAGAGACAAAGTAGGGTACTTTTCGACCTACTAGACAGACATGATCCAGAAGAACAGGACCAGGACATACTACCGGAGGACATTTTTCCTAACATTACCCAAACTACCGACGACTTGAACATTACGGTGATCCCGGCCAAGTCTGCTAGGGAAGACGAGGATCAAATGGACGTAGGGAGGGTGGACCCTGATGCTCAGGTGGCAGCAAGCCCATTTCCCGCTGGTCCTATACACACATGGCACATGCCAATACTAACAATAGAAATGTTGACGAACCGGCGGTCTTTAATGACAACAATAGAGCAAACTGGTCTTCGTCTGACAGGACCGATTCCTTGGGCGGGGACAACCTGCTCGAGACTCTGAAGACAATTGAGGATAGCTTAGAGAGACAACGTAGGGTACTCCTCGACCAACTTCACAGATTTGTTCCTGAAGAATAGAATCGGTACACACTTTCGAAGTACATATGTATTTCTCAACTTATGCTCAACTGGCAGTAAGCCCAAACTTCAAAGACAGGATGCAACAGTATCACTGACTGAAAATGGGGAATCTAAGGAGGCTCCAACAACAGTCAATGACAAAACTGCCAGATAAGTTAAGGATACGAAACACTATAAACGTTATGCGACGCAGCTACGCAAACTCGTGGAAAAAGAGGCGAATTTACATACTGAAAAGGAAATCTTCTTCATTGGGGACAAGTTGAAATACATAAGTAAGTTCGAGAGAACTTACCCTCATGTAACCCGATGCGATCTTCAGGTGGACAAGATATTCCTTTCAGCCCCTACAGTTGCTGCAACCAAAGCCACTAAAGAGGTCGCTGTGGAAAACAAAAAAGTAGACGAAATCCACTACCCAAAACAAAAGGTAGAGTCGCTTTCTACTCCGAAGCCGAGCTTACTCCAGAGGGGAATGAAGAAGGCTAAAGAGTCTACTCCTTAACCAAATGCCTTCTATTTGGCAAAGGGGGTGGCTCTAAGCCCAACGAGACGAAAATCTCCACATGCTGCAAGGAGGTCAAGGTGGCTGCACCAACTGAGAAACCACCATCTTCTGAGAAGACGGACAAAGCTTCAAAGCATAAAACTGTGGAACGGATCCGATCTTCAGAAGACCTCCAGATGGTCAACCCGTCGACCTCCTACGCAGCTGTCATAGCCCAGAAGGCCAAGGTGAATCAGCCCAATACCGAGAAGGCAACTACCTCCTCGGGAAAAGCGACCTTCAAGGCACATGGTCAAGGGCGCAGCAAACCCTACACCAGATCGATACCAATGATGCCCGCTGACGACTTTCGAGTGACAATTATCGGCCGAACTGACCCCGATGGAGAATCGGAGAGAGACTGTGGTTACTTGTGGTAAATCAGTGTGACCGTAAGTTGTGCACCTTAAAAAGGGCGTCAAGGTCATTAAGTGCCATAAAAATCACGAGATTTCTTTGTTGAGGCAGCTATTAGTATTGGATAACTTTGGGAAGGGCCTTGCTTCGGTCTCAATTTCTGAGATATCAGAAAGATGTTTCCAGCATGATTCCCCCATCATGGAAAGGGGGGGGGGGGAATTGGCTCATATTGAAAATGTTGGAGTTTCAGAAATCAGATATCCTTTCATTTGTCCTATCATCGACAACATAAGTGTAGTTCATCTATTTGAGGGATAAGAAAATATCCGCCGCTAAATGCAATGCCACATTGTGAACATATTTGCCTACGGTACCCTGATTCCTACATAATTTTGTGGCCCTTTTTGGACATTTGAACTTGTCGACAAAAATGTGGATTAGGAACTAACTGCAGTAAGATACAAATGTTGAACTTTTGTGGGGTAGCTACCCTTTGGGAGGTCCGATATGGACCATTTTAGAAGTTAAACTAAATTTTGACAAAATATTAGGAGATCCAAAGTTTGGACCAAATTAGTTGCCCCAAATATGGTGACATAGAGATTTTTTACACCTTTCGGACTGTTTTTCTAAGAAATATGAACTTTGCCCTGAAAAGGCTTTTACCGTCGTAATGGAAGTAGCGAATGCTAATCGCTTCAACAAAAATCAAAGTGATTCGCGAGCAGGTCTTAAAGTGAATTTATCCCAAATTTTGTGTGAGAGTCACCAGAAGGAGTAGACAAATATATTCCATATTCGAACCTGATCAATATCTGGTAGATATATAAGGATGTGCAAAGCAGGGATTACATCGGTCACTCCCTTCAAAACTGATCGTGCGCACAATTTTTCCGAATATTTTTGTGGGGGAGGTACCTGAAGGAGTGGACCGATATGACTTATATTCGAATTTAAACCATGTTTGGAAAAAATATTACGAAGGCCAAATTTTGGACCAAATCGGCAGATCCGTTCGAAAGTTATCTTGCGCTCCATCCACTACACACGGTGTCATAGGGGCTTTTTTCATCTTTCAGGCTATTTTCTCAGGAAGTAATGACTTGCCCCTGATGAGATTTGTACCATCATATGGGGGGCAGTGAATACAAGTTGTTGCAACAAAAACCAAAGCGATTCGAGAGCAGGTCCTAATCTGAACTTATCCGAAATTTTGTGTGGGAGGTACCCGAAGGAGCTGACCGATTGAGTCCATATTGGAACCTCATCTACGTCTGGTAGAAACTTCACGATGTGCAAAGCATGGATCCAATCGGTTCCTTCTTTCAAGAGTTATCGTGCGCACAAATTTTCCGAACTTCACGATGTGCAAAGCATGGATCAAACCGGTTACTTCTTTCAAGAGTTATCGTGCGCACAAATTTTCCGAACATTTTCCAACTTTTGTGTGGGAGGTACCGGAAGGAGTGGACCGATATAGCCCATCTTCGAACTTGAACTAAGTTTGGTCAAAATATTACGAAAGCCAAATGTTGGACCGAATCGGTTAATCCATTATAGAGTTATCGTGCGCTCCAGCCAGCCAGACTGGCAGACAGACCGACGGACATGGCTAAATCAACTCCAAATTGTCTGAAACCGATTTCGTCCAAACATACTTGGGGTCTAAAACCATTATTTCGATGGTGCACATTTTACCCGTATGAAAGTGTATATACCCTCGTTAGCATAAATGCTGAGGGTATAAAAATACCGAAAATCGGGAGGTACCTTTATAGGTCGTTTTGAATATCAAACAGAGTAGAGACTTCTGTAAAAAGTATACTTTAATGATTGCAGGTGAAACCCGATTTTAACAGACTGACCGACGGAAAGGTCTTCATATCGATTTAGAACTTTATGCTGATGAGGAGTACATACTTTTATGGTCTCCGACGTATATTTCGATGTGTTGCAGGCGGAGGGAGGTAGTTTATTATACCCATTATACTATGGTGCAGGGTATGAATATGGTACACGATAAAGTGATATGGGCAAAACAAACTTGTAATACCCTTTCAATAATGTGGTGTAGTGTAAAATACAGAATTTATGGAAGCTAAGCAGACTTCGAACTGAAAAATATAGAAATTATCGTGATTTTGTCAAAGGACAGACAATTTATCACATTCTTCAATGTTCTTACAAATATGTAAGTGGTTCCTCATTGTGCAGGGCATTCACGATTCCTTGATGTCACTTTCTTTTCTTGTAACTTTTTTCCAATCCTCCATTGGTTAGTGGCAGTGATATTCTCATTCATTTGATCATAAATTTTATTTCACGTTACTGTTGTAACGTTCATATTTGTTTACTGCTGGTCTTTGGTTTGGCGTGGGGGTCTTTACTCATATGTAGAGAAATCCTTTTCTTTCGTTCACATTTTTTTTTTGTTATTATTAATGTGCCAGCTAGCGATTTAACAGTTCAATAGGGCATTTATTGAAAGACAGCTTAAGGACAAGGGTGCGAATGTGTTATATATACACATTGGACAGGGAGGGTAATAAATAATAGCTTTGGAAAATATACGTTTATGGAGACTTTGGTTCTATTTGTCATTGTTGGTAAAACCAAAAAATATATATGTTTTGCTTTCCATTGATTATTCGCGAAATTAGTAAAATTCTCAACAATGGTTATAGTTTATTGCTTTGGTGTAGTACGAAGCGTATACATATATTGCGCGGTATAATAATTTTTAAGGTAACCGGGAAATGACATATGTATGTATGTTCGAAAACATATATTATTTGTATATTTGAAGGCTAACATGGTCATTGCGTTCATTAAGATAATTTTATTTCATAAATCAGTACGAACTATTTGCCACTAATCTATTGCTTCAATGATTTCCAGAAACTATAGATCCATAAAATGTTTTGGACAGATAAACATATAATTATAATCAAGCATAATGGATGATGCTGTTGCTAGACCATTTTCGTCTTCTGGAGCAGGGACGTACGCAGGATTTCATTTCGGGGGGGGGGCACAACTTGACCAAAAATGATGAAAAATTCAAATGTTGTGTAGCGTTACGAAAAGCTATTTTAAGGGGTTACGGCCACTTATAAGCATGAGAAAAGCCATTTTCATGCATTTTTTATAAAAAAAATCTATTAAACCTTAAGTTACCTTCTATTTTTTTTTTTTTTTTTTTTTTTTGAAAAATCTTACATTCAAATGCCCGCTTATAAAGCACTGTTTTTACTAAAGCAGTTTGCGGTACCCACTGTAGTTTGAAAAAGAATAAACCGATCAGCATATATTTTTGTGGGATCATTACGAACCTTATAATCTTGTACATTATCGAAAAGGAATTAAAAAAATCAATTTTTAAAAATTTTGAACAGTTAAAATCAAAATTTCGATTTTAACAAAAACACTAGTTTTTTTAAAGACTCTCTCGGTTAAGCACATGATTTATATGTACAATAGTCCCACAAAAACAGTTTCTATGCTACATACAAAACACAATAAATGTTTCCCGTCGAAAGCTCATATCTTGGTAAATTTTTGTCCGATGGACTGGAAATTTTGGCACATATTCTATTCTATATTTTTTATGAAATAATGGTACAAAGTATATAAATTCAATAGAAAGAATTCATAATATTTAGTCCCAATTTACATTAGGCGAGTTTACTTGCGGCAAGTCTCGGTTTGTAGGAGAGACACGTAAGGGGTATGGAAGTGGAAAAAATTGTTCGTACCGGCAATTTTCAGGCAATTCCTTTTATATTTTTTGTTTTTGACATTATTTTCATTGTTTTGAAAACAGAATTGCCTGTATAAACGCAAGAGGCAAGTTTAAAAGAGAACGAGAAAAATTGCCGCAAGAAAAATCGTTTAATGTAAATTGGGACTAAGGATACAATTTTAAATATTTACAGAGTAGGATATTTAGAATTGAAAATAGACAATATTGGGCCACGTTCGGTAATGTCGCCATGTAAAATTTATTGAAGTATATTGAAGTTTTTAATCGTACAGGTCCACGTTATGGTTTATCGCAGAATTTTACGACCACAAAGAATTGCCGTTGTCTTTGCTATAGCAAGATTTTCACTATTTCGAAGATCTTAGCCTAATTTTTAAGAATATCGGCTGTTGTTGTCGTTGATATGTTTCCAAATGAAAACATTAAGAAAAATTTAACAGTTTTTGAGAAATGGTGCGAAAAGTATACAAATTATGGAATTTTTAGATATATTAAAAAAATTTTTTTTTTTTCATTTCTCCAAATATTTTATTTTGGCCCTTATCTACAAATTTGCTGCAAAGGTCAGAAGAAGATGTGCATTGGTTTCAGAGATATAGCCCCGAGTTGTTTAAAAAGTCGATATTTAACATTGTTTAGATGGGGCCATAAAATCCAAGCTGTATCTGACTCAACAAAACGGAACTAGGGCTTTTGTACTTTGGGTCTGTACTTTCAAAAAATCCTCACTTCAAATTATTTGCACAAGATTACCATAAAAATGTTGCACAGTGTTATTTACCGAAAGATATAGATTCTGATACCTGGATTATTTTTACTTTTAATATTATGCTACAAAAGAAGCGTTATAATTTGTTTTCTTAATTGTACGATTAGAAGTTTTTGGACTCGATGACAAACACTTTGATGGACATAGTTCTATATAGTTTTGACAAATAACAATCGATCCTTATTGAACCCCACATAATTATTCACTAATAATTATTTGAGAGACACTCCTCTCGATAGTTACCGCGCCCATAAGCTTTTTAGTTGGCAACCGTAGTATTTAGAGCTTTGTCAGGAAGCATAAACTTGTCCACGAAAAGTAGGATATCGCTGTAAACAAGACTACAAAATGTCCAAAAAATCATCGAACAGTCTTTAAACTGCAGTTATGTTAGACTTGTATAAGAGACCTAAAGATGTTATCCAAACATATTCTCTTGGACCTTGATGTACTTTTGGAAGTAATCTTGCGAACCATATTAGGTTCGATTTTAGACCGAATCGGTTAGTCCCTTCGACCATTTTAGTGAACATTTTTTAACTTTTATGGCGGAGGTACCGATATGACTTAAATTTAATTTGGACAAAACATTACGAGATCCATAACTTGGACCGAGAGTTATCATGAGTTCCAACCTGCCAGACAAACAGAGATGACGGTGGTAAGTACTTCCATCTTGGCTGAAACGAATATCGTCCAAATATATGTGAAGTCTTAAATCATTATTTTGATGAAATCTATACGATACAATCCTAGTGTATATAATAGGGTGGGGCGATTTGTGTGGAAGGAAAAAAACCCTAATGAGCCCTTCGCGTTTCTGATTCCTGGGATTGAAATGAGCAAAAAAGTCTACTGGACCATATGTCTGCGATGAAAATCGAGCCTCCCGATTTTGACTTTAAGTTATTTATCTACGTTTTTTTGCAATCTTGGCATATAACAGCCAAACCATTGAGATTTTCGATCCAACTCAAAGACAAACATTGTAGCCAATACAGTATTTAAGAACTCTCTAATACATTGCGAAAGCATTGGAACGCTCCTTCAGGCAGTTTTGGCCTTATGAATGTGCAAACTTTTCGGAAAATGTCGATAAATGACATTGTGCTACAAAATTTGACCCGAAAAATATTGAAGTGTTCTGATGCAAAATTATATCGTGTGTGGATCCATGGATAACGACAATGCCTTTATTTCGTTTGGGTCACTTCGTTTTATTTTTTTATAACGGTAAAATTAGTGAAAATCTGGGTTTCTTACATTTTCAAATTTAAACGGGCATATCTTATTTTTTCCACAACGGATTTCTTTTGATCCTTCTTCCTTTTAAAGGGCCCATTAAGGTTTTCAAATCTCCCCGGCCTAGTATATAATCTCGTAATCTAAAGTCTGAGGTTACAATTATACTTCGGTGATGATAAGTAAAAATCAAGTGACACACAAAAATTCATTTGTCTTCATTATTTCCTCATACTGTTTAGCAGCAAATTTGTCTAAACAAATTTCTAATTGGCTTTCAATATGTAGTCCACGAAGGACTGACCATTCATACATTTTATTCATTAGATTTTTTTATATATTTCCATTCCCATAATACTGAACTCGTTATTTTTGTTATAACCGGACGAGTTTTAGGCCTCGAGAGCTCTATACAGTTCGAATAAATAATAGACATGGGATATATTCATTAAGGAATTAGCATTTGATAGTGGTATGATATGACATGAAGAAGTAATTCAGATTTTATTGGAAGTTTTCTCAAAAACAGCTTACAAACAAAAATTTTTAAAATAGTTTCTTACAAAACTTGTTAATGATGTACATTTTCTGTTCAGAAACTTAAGAAAATATAAGTTTTAATTTGAAATCTTCAAATATACAAACATTTTTATGAGAAAAAAATATAATAACTAGTTACAGTAGCTTAAAAAATTTTGTTCGACCAAACCATTTCGGGGGGGGGGCCCGGGCCCCCGTGCCCCCCCCCCCCTGCGTACGTCCCTGTTCTGGAGCACCTATTTACACGTGCAATATTGCAAATTTGCATTTGTGAATTTTAAATTGAAGCTTTTTAATTCCAAAGATAAGTCATTTGTCTCCCTTCCTCTCTAGAAGCTTTTTTCCATCGTAGATTGTAGTATGTCTTTCATATCAAAACATTTTATTTTAAGTGAATTGTGGTTAAGAACGGGCTCAGCGGATTTTTTTTTATTTTTAAGTTTTGGCCGTTTTAGGGCAATTAAATTAAATTACTATTTGTAGTCGTTACAAAGTAAGCAGTTCTGTAAAAAATTATATTAGTTGCCTTTATTTTACAGGTGAACAACAGTTAATAGAATACATTTTAATGATTTTATCCGTCGTCGTTTGCCTATAGAAAGGCTCTCTCAGAGAGGGTAATGCAAAAAACCCACCAAATTGAGTGAGAGAATTATTAAGGTAGATGTGTTAGCAATCTGTTACAACAATGTTAAAAAGGTTTTGTAAACATAAATAATTTTTTTATTTTCTTAGCACAACTTAATTCCGAAATTATTACTCAATGCATTGTTCAACAAGTTCCACAAATATTTAAATTTTTTCTTTCATATTTTTAGATTCACATTGGAAGTTTTGTTGTGATGTGTGTTTACTTCTTACTTGTAAAGTAAGTCAGCTTAATCGCAGATTTGTTGTTTCCAAATTTAAAAACAACAAGTTTTATAAAGTGTGTTTAGTTACAATTGCTTTACTTTCGGGAAAGGCAGAGCAGACTAGTTTCGTCCAACGTCCCTTGAACTCATCAGTTCGATCGAGTCGTATCATGCTGTTTTTTTATCGTGTCGAAAACTTATTCGCGAGCAAATTCTCAATCGAATCGAATCACATAATTAAGCCCCAGGATTTAGTAAATTCTGTCGATTTATGCTTTCATTTTCATACAATATATGTCAAATAAATCGAGATAATACACTTAAACATGGTATAATTGTATAGTCTAACATGCTTTTACGATAATACAGCTGAATTGCTCTATTACGAACTTTCCCATAACGAAATATTCTCTATTATGAAGAAAAATTGAAAACACAGCTTTTTTTTAAACCATTTTCACCTATTTTAACCTCCCTATAACGAACTTCCCTATAGCGAATACTTCTATATAACGATTTATTTTTATCGCACAGGTGGGTTTTCTCACACAAAAGAACCTCCTATAACGAATTTTTGTCAAACTTTTTGTAATTAATTGGTTTCTATCTCAAGAATTTTCTCTATAAAGTAGTAATTCGTCGGTCTCCAAGAGCTAAGTTACAGAGAAGTTCGACTGTATATTATTTAAACTTATTTGAGTTTGAAGCCGTAATATAGTATAGTATAGCACCGGCATGGGCTTACCTACTTCGGAATCTGACAAAATAAGCTAAAGTAATACAATAATGCTTTTGTCCACAAAAAAAGAAAACAACAACAGAATTCTGGATTGAATTCTGTGGATCGCTAGATAACAACACAGATACAGCGGTTTAACTAATAGTCCAGTCAAAATAGACATTGAGGCAGCAAAACATCCCACAATGCTGCAGGTTTGTCATTAGAAGCCATGCCCTAAAAGTCCCCATCAATCACATGTGTGCAGTTATTCGGAGTCAAAGGTCAAAATTTAGGGATTTTTTAAGTTTTCGGGTTTTTTTTTTTTTTTGAAAACGGTGGGTCTAATGATTAGACTCTAATGAAAAAGTGACTAGAGCAAATATTGTAAACAGATAAATTCCCTACATGTTTGGTCTGTATAATTTTTCCCCAGAAGGAACCATTCTTGAGATATAGCAGTTCTAAAAACACATTATTCCGGTGAAACGGCTAAAATAACCGGGGTAACCGGCCGGTTTCTTTGAAGAGCGAAATTATACCTACCTTTTTAAAAAAAAATCCAAAAACTTCGGAGAGTGTCTAGCTAGCTCAGTAAAAATAGACTTTGAAATAGCAAAAATTTCCACAAAGCTGAATTTTGGTGGAGAGCTAGGATTTTCCATTAAAAGCAACGTCCCACAGTGTGTCCAAATTCAATATTTTGTGCCAAAAATGCAAAAAACAAATTGTATAAAATTCCCACAAATTTTACATGAGGGATAGAAAACATAATAGCGAAGGGAGAAAAACAAAAATCACATGTGTGCAGTTATTCGGGGTCAAAGGTCAAAATTTAGGGATTTTTTTTTTAATTTTCGGTTTTTTTATTGTAAACGGTGGGTCTAATGATTAGACTCTAATGAAAAAGTGACTAGAGCAAATATTGTATAGAAAACATAATAGCGAAGGGAGAAAAACAAAAATTTTGTTGGTTGTACCGTTATAATTGAAGTAACGGCACCTATAACATGACCTTTCGTTGAAACAAATACTAAAAATCGCAAGGAAATTCGTCGATTTTGTGTGGACCATATTATGACGAGTTATTGGAATTTTTTAATTGTTCTTTTTGCTATCCGATAATACGAAACCTCACGTATTAAACTGTGCTTAGAAGTAAATGTATGTATTTACGTTTCTGTTCTGTAGAATAACCTGTTTTGTTTTGAACATTTTTTACGCGTATATTTTTAATTAGTTATTTTTTTAATAGGATATAACTAAAAACTTCCACGGGTTTCCACTGTTGTAATGGTACTCTCATATAGAGGAGCTCTCGAGCTATCAATTTCTCAATAGATTAATTGCGACCAAGTGCGACGCCGGGAAACAGGCCACCTATAACGGTATTTTCAGGATTTTACCTACAATAATCAACAATACAATAATCTAGCAAAAAATTGAAATATAACGTTTTTTACGAGTAAAATATTTCCTTACCAAAAATTGTATATATAGGTCCACGTTTTGATGTAGCCCCCATATAAGGGCACTGCCAGATTTCAGGTATTTTAGAGTTTTTAAATATATTTTCGGAACAAAGTTGCTACAATTTTGCATTTAGGCGTCCTAGTGGTCAAAAAACTTGCACACAAAGATTGTGGGCATAGGTCCACTTTTTGATAGAACTTTCATATAACGATGCCGACTTTTAGGTATTTTGGAGTTCAAAGATACATTTTCCTAATATTTAACAAAATAAACACCGAATGGAATTAAGAACGAGATTTCGAGTTAATACATTCAGACAAATTTGATAAGTACGCACAAAAAACGTGTAAGGTTTATTTTGACAATTATAGTTGGTATAATATGCCTGCCACTGTTCATAAGGTATTATTTCATGGATAAGCTATAATAGAAACATGTATACTTCTTATTGGGCAACTATTGAAGGATGCACAAGAGTCACGACATAAGGATACACGGAAATACCGCCAGAAATTTACGCGAAAGATTTCCAGAAAGGCCATAAACGAAGACTTGGTCCATCGACTTTTGATAACATCAGACCCGCTTAGTTATAGTTTAAGAAAGAACTCAAAAACTAACAAGTAAAAAAGTATCAGTCGGCTTTGCCGACAGAGATATACCCTCAGCCTGTGCAAATTGAAAAACTTTTTTCACAAAAAACGTATGTATTTAGGGGGTTTCAAAATTTTGGTCGTATGGACCGACAAAAATGTTGATTAGGATTAAAGTTCAAAAATTTTGCGGAAAAGGCACTTAAAGGAATGGACCGACATAGACCATGGGGGTGCCATAGGGGGTTTTTACAACCTTCGTGCTGTTTTCTCAAGAAGTATGGACTTGCCCCTGAAACAACTTTTACCATCGTAATTGAGGCAGCGAATGTAAGTTGATTCAACAAAAATCAGAGTGATTCAATAGCAGGTCTTAAAGTTAACTTATCCAAAATTTTGTGTGGGAGGTACGGGATGGAGTGGACAAATATAGTCCATATTCGAACCTGATCTATATCTGGTAGATATTATGAGAATGTGTAAAGTATGCATCAAATCGGTCACTCCCATCAAGAGTTATCGTAAGCAAAATGTTTCCGAATATTTTTGAACTTTTGTGGGGTAGGTACCTGAAGGAGTGGACCGATATGGCTGATCTACGAACTTAAATTAAGTTTGGAAACAATATTACGAAGGCCAAATTTTGGCCGGAATCGGCATTTCCGTTCGAGAATTATCTTGCGCTTCCACCCATAAACATGGTGGCATAGGGTTTGTTTTTCAACTTTCAGACTATTTTTTCAGGAAGTATGGACTTGCCACTGAGGAAACTTGTACCTTCGTATAGGAGACAGCGAATACAAGATGTTAGAACAAAATCCAAGGCGATTCGAGAGCACGTCCTAACTGATCTTTTCCGAAATTTTGTGTGGGAGGTACTCGAAGGAGTTTACCGTTTGAGTCCATATTGGAACCTCATCTAAGTCTGGTAGGAATTTCATAATGTGCAAAGTATGGACCAAATCGGCTACTTCCTTCAAGAGTAATCGTGCGCACAAATTTTCCGAACATTTTCCAACTTTTGTGGGGGAGGTACCGGAAGGAGTGGACCGATATAATCCATCTTTGAACTTGAACTAAGTTTGGACAAAATATTACGAAAGCCAAATTTTGGACCGAATCGGCAGATCCGTTCGAGAGTTATCTTCCGCTCCAACCACTACACACGGTGTCATAGGGGTTTTTGTAACTTTCAGACTATTTTCTCAGCAAGTATGGACTTGCCCCTAATGAAACTTACAGCGTCGTATAAAGGACAGCGAATACAACTTGCGTAAACAAAAATCAAAGCGATTCGAGACCAGGTCCTAAACTGAACTTTTCCGAAATTTTGTGTGGGAGGTACACGAAGGAGTGGACCGATGGAATCCATATTGGAACCTCATCTAAGTTTGGTAGAAATTACACGATGTGTAAAGTATGGACCAAATCGGTTATTCCCTACAAGAGTTATCGTGCGCACAAATTTTGCGACAATTTTTGAACATTTGTGGGGGAGGTACCTGACGGAGTGGACCTATATGGCCCATCTTCGAACTTAAATCGAATCTGGACAAAATATTGCGATACCCAAAATTTGAACCGAATCGATTGATCCGTTCGAGAGTTATCGTGCGCACCAGCCAGCCAGACGGACAGACAGACAGACGGACGGACATTGCTAGATCTACTCAAAATTGTCTGAAACCATTATTTCCATGAGGCACATTTTTGGTCGTATCAAAGTGTAAATACCCTCTTTAGCATAAAGGCTGAGGGTATAAAAAAACATAATTTAAACCGCGAAATATTACCATTGTTACGCTAAGTAAATATTCATCCATGAATTTAATTTGTTCTATTTTTGTTATAGTATACATATTAATTGAATTATTTTATGTTGTTAAAACACAAGTCTGTATTTGAGAATATAACGTTTTATATTTCTATATCTTTAAAACGTATTTTAAGTAACTCTAAGATATTATCAATTCTTATTTAAATGTATCTACATATATTACACAAACTTTAAAATTTCGAAAAACTTTTTTATTCAATAAAATTCTATGGAAGACGTTGATCTAATAGCTTGTAGCTACATGGAATAAAAGATCTATGTCTGATAAACATCACCTCCAAATTTCGTAGCTCTATCTTTATCCGTTTGGAAAATATAGATTTTTGACACAAAAAAACCATAAAAGCCCCCATCGGTCACATGTGATCTGATCAGGGTTGATCTAATCAAAAATTGAAGTAAATATTGTAGACAGAAAAGTTATCTACAAGTTTGGTTTTTATAATTTTTCCTAGAAGGAACCATTTTTGAGATATAGCTGTTCTAAAAAACACATAATTTATATGCACATATAAGGGAAATATGCACATATTCAGACGAACCGGCTAAAATAACCGATGTAACTGGGTATGTCCCCCCAAAAAATATATAATACCTATCTTTTAAAAAAGTCCAACGAAATCGGAGGGTGATTAGTAGAGTTATTCCATGTTACAATCACAATTTTATGCAAAAATAGCCCATTTAACCCACATGTGTAATCGAAAGCCCAACGGGAACGACCTCAACGAAAACTCTCCGATTTTTTGAAGTTTTGTCCGTAGGTAGGGTTTCTTTCGCTGATTACGGAAATGTATAATTTTCATGGGCGGTGGTTCCGGTTCACCGGTTATTCGACCCGAAGGTCCAGATTTAAAAACCGGGTTAGACCCGGTTCGGCTGAACCGATTACTGCAAAATATATCGTTTGAAAGCTTATGGAAATACCTAACACATAGTGTGGTTATTTTAACCGGTCCGCCTCATAATGTCCTTACGCGGCTAATTTTTAATTTGACTTTTAGATCGCGATATCTTTTTTTAAAAATCATAAAGACCATTCTTGTTGACAATTTTCAAATCTACAGCTTTTACTTTACCCGGATTTTGCTAAGTCTTACCGTTTTTTGAGAAAAATCAAAGAAACTGAATAATGCCTCCAAAAATATCCTTTGACCCTGAATAACTTCGCTTGCACACATGGAAGTTTTAATACGTTACGAAATTCGTACCTACTTCTACGAAATCAGATAATAATGGTATAAAATTTGGTATTTGGTGTAGGGATGAGGCTGGAATTCTGAATTTTATTATTAAAGTTACTGTTTGTGAGTAGGATGGAATTTTTAAATCTGTTAACGTTTAGAGTGTATATTAAAAGGAAGTTCCGGAAATCAGGATTCACATTAAAGAAAATTATTAAATGGTTCAATTAATAAACTTAGTACTTAAATGTTTGAAAGTTACTACATTCTTCATTTGATATTGCGTAAACGGATAGAGGGGGAAATCCGAATTTTGGGTCACTGTTGGCGCTAAGGGTTTAGATAAGTTTTTGTTTTTTTTTTTTGGAAACGCGTACAGTAGGTATTCCACAAAATACCAACAGACACTAAAACCTTTGACATGCTACTAGACTTCTGATATTTGGGATATGGTAAAAAAAATTACCCAAAACATGAGCATTTTAATTTAATCGATTTTTGTCGGTAACTCAAAAACTGAGTTAGAGAATCGCACTACAGTTAGAAAACTGTTATATGAATACTTAATACGCATCGCTTGAAAACGTAACCAGTGTTCATGAATTATGCATATATCAGGAATGACGGGAATCTGGTTCTTCCCAGTGGTTATTTGCTTCCCCAGCGAACATCTATGTACACAAATTGATTCAGATAACATCGGTAAAATTTGAAAATTTTGAACATTTGTGTAGGTGGAACAGATAGGGCCCAAATTTGAACATAAACTAAGTTTCGACAATATTTAGAGATCCAAAGTTTGGACCAAATCGGTTGTACCATTTAAGCGAATATTTTCGAACTTTTGTGGGGGAGGTACCGGAAGGAGTGGACCTATAAGAACCACCTTCGAATTTCATCTAATATTCGAAGAATATACAAAGTGTGGACGAATGCAGTATTCGTTTCGAGCTCTCCAGCCACTACATGTGGTGCCATATGGGTTTTTACAACTTTCGGGCTGTTTACTCAAGAAGTATGGACTTGCCCCTGAATAAAATTTACTGTCTAATTGAGGCAGCGAATGCAGATTGCTTCAACAAAAACTAAAGTCTTTTTTTTATTTTTGCCTTATTAAGGCGAAGGCCATTTATAGTGATATTTAATTAATTCTCTTTCGAGTTGAGCTGATAGGCCTTTAGAGATACATTGAAAAATTAGGAGTCTACCGAAGTCCCACGCATCCAACCATTACACTACGTTTCACGGGTGGTAAAGCCGATCTTCAGGTGTATTAGGATGTTGTTTTTGTGGCAGACGAAGGCAAAGCTTGGAAACTAGTATATATATCGCACTTCATTAGATAAATGTATATGCGAAATTATGCCAGTTAATTGAAACTCCAAACTTTTCCTATAGTCCTGCTTGGTAAACCCATTTTTCAATGTTCACAAATACCATGGTAAGTTTTATTCCTACATCATTAGTAATTGCTCTTCTATATCAGAAGATTTTATTTTTGATTTGATCATCAATTATTGTCTACTAAGGTTTTGACAAGTTGATGGTGGCTCAGAACGCTAAGACGCCGGCAACCTTGACTCTCAGTTGTCGGAGACCCAGGTTCGAATCCCAGCCTGGCTCATGCTGAAATTATTTTTTATTTTTGCCTTATTAAGGCGAAGGCCATTCGAGAGCAGGTTTAAAGTGAATTTATCCAAATTTTTGTGTGGGAGGTACGCGAAGGAGTGGACAAATATAGTCCATATTCGAACCTGATCTATATCTGTAGATATATTATATTAGGATGTGTAAAGTATGGACCAAATCGGTCACTCTCTTCAAGAGTTATCGTGTGCAAAATTTTTTCGAACAATTTTGAACTTTTGTGGAGGAACTTAAACTAAGTTTGTATCGTATTGAATCGGCAGATCCGTTCGAGAGTTATCTTGAGCTCCAACAACTACACATGGAGTTATACGGTTTTTTTGCACCTTTCACGCTATTTTCTCAGGGAGTATGGACTTGCCCCAGATGAAACTTATAAGCATATATATGGGAGGCATTGAATACAAGTTGCTACAAAAAATCAAAGCGATTCAAGAGCAGGTTTTAAACTGAATTTTTCCGAAATTTTGTGTGGGAGGTACCCGAAGGAGTGGACTGATTGAGTCCATATTGGAACATCATCTAAGCCTGGTAGAAATTTCACGACGTGCAAAGTATGGACCAAATCGGTTAATTCCTTTAAGAGTTATAGTGCGCACAACTTTTCCGAACACTTCCGAACTTTTGTGGGGTAGGTACCGGAAGGTGTGGACCGATGTAACCCATCTTCGAACTTAAACTAAGTTTAGGCAAAATATTACGAAAGGCGAATTTTCGTGCGCTCCAGGCAGACAGACGGACGGACATGGCTAAATCTTGGGGTCTAAAACCATTATTTCGATTAGACACATTTTGCCCCTATGAAAGTGTATATACACTCGTTAGCATAAATAATGAGGTATAAAAAAACATATCAGTACTACATACAATAACAAAAGCGTGTATTTAAGGTAGTTTCAGTGAAAATGTTACCGCACTGAAAACGATTTTTAAAGGTCTTTTGATATTTTTGTCTGATTAAATATTTTACTTTAATTTTTTGAACAAAAATGTTAGGTATATTTAAGTTAATTTAATAAAAGTTAACGCGGTTAGTTAAACAATTTAAGTTAGGCTTATGTAGAATGGTGCCGTATTGAAGACTGTATTAAAATTCTATAAAATAGGTTATATTAACTCTATGTGGTGGTATTTTTTAGATTAGCACAAAATCCTACGTATTCATAATCATCATAAAATGCTAAATTGACGTAATATAACAATGTCCATCACTCCATCCGTGTGTTGAAATGAAGACAAAGCTCACAAACTCCTAGGACTCCTAGGACTTTTGCTATCGAAGATGGATGGATTTGCTATCGTTCAATGTTTTAAAATAGTCCTTTAGAACTATACGGCAATTCTTTGGTATTTTGGTGCTACTTGTACTTTTGTGGAGGTACAAACCTATCTTGTATAATTTTTTTGGCAATGCTCCACGTTTTGTATAAATAAGATGTCATTATCCGTATATTTATACCCAACACAACTATGTGAAAAGGGTATTATAAGTTTGTTTTGGTAAACATTCATGTAACACCGCGAAATATTCGCCGGAGACCCCCAATGTGGTATACCAATCTTCGTATCTCGACCAGATAAAGCGATTTTAAGATGTGTGTCCGTTCGTCCGTCTGTCCATTATAAATTGTAATCAAACTCCAGGCCGCAATTATGGACCGATAGTCACGAAATTTTGTATGGAGGTCGAGTTCAGACCAGAATAGATCCCCATTTTTATTGGTGATGATCGTGAAATATTTAGCGGGTGAAATGGACCAAAAACATAATATTTATCTAATTTTGTCCGATCGAAAATAGTCCGACCAACGCAAAATTTTAAATAAGGTAAGATTATATGACAAAGAAGAAACTTATAATTGAAGATGGCGATCTGATAATATTTAGAGGGTTAATGGACCACAAATTTTGTGTGAAAATTGCGAAAATTTTAAATATACAGCTTACATATTTATTCCTGGAAGAGACATTCCGGGCAAGTAAGTTATACTTGGAAGACGAACTTTTGACCTTTCCATTGATGTCAATTATGTTGATGTACCTGATTAGATAACAGAGTTACTGCCTAATATATCCGGTTATTTGTTTGTAGTGCAATCATAAACACGATAGAGGTCGCAATTATAGCTCAATTGTCGCGAAATTTTGCACGAGGTAAGAGTTTAAGTCGAAGAAGATGTCTACAATTTTGTATGATGATCTAATATTATTTAGCGGGTGAAATGGACCATTACTTTAATATGAACCAGTAAGGAAAGGATCAAAGTCGGGCGGGGCCGACTATATGATACCCTACACCACTGTGAATATGTAACATATAAATCGGATCTATATCCAGATCTTAACCGATTTCGATATAATTTGGCACATTTATTTCCAGACCGAATTCAGTCACACACTCCAAATATCATTGAAATCGGACTTATATAGAGTGTTTGGTGTAGCAAATACGCGAAATCGGCCGAAAATATATATGGGAGCTATATTCAATTCTGAACCGATTCTCACCAAAATAAATAGCGTTCTTCCGACGGCTAAAAAAACGATATTCCCCAATTTTCAGCAAAATCGGACAACAAATGCGACCTGTACGTTGCGAACGGACGGACATGCATAAATCGACTCAGAAAGTGATTTTATGTATATCCCTAGAAGGAACTATGGGTCTATCTCGCTTCCTTTTGTATATTACATACAAATGCACTAACACATAATACCCCTTATCACATAGTGGTGTAGGGTATAACTAGTATGTAAAAACTGCAGAGTGCCTAAAATCTAGCGGTACTTTAATATGGAAGCTATACCAAAATTCGGGGCTATATTAAAACGTGGACATATGTATGTCCATAATTCTTGGTGGAGAAGTTTTTTAATAACCCAAAACAAACATTAAAGTAAATTTTTTGAACTCATTAAACTCCAAATGGCAAATTGGAGCCATATTTGGGGAAAATCGTTAAAATACCTAAAATCGGGAGGTACCGTTATATGGGGGCTACAAAAAACATGGACCTATATTAACAATTTTAAGTGGCGAAATGTCGTAGCCACTGGGAACCACATATGTAAAATTTCAGCTAGTTCAAGCAAAAAATGTGGCTTAGATCACTAAAATACCTTAAATCGGGAGGTATCGTTATATGGGGACTATACCGAACCGTGGACCTATCTTGACAATTTTTAGTGGAGCAATTTCGCGGCCATTGGGAACCTCAAATGTAAAATTTCAGCAGGTTTGGGCAACAAATGCGGCTAAGATCCTTAAAATACCTTAAATCGGGAGGTACCGTTATATGGGGGCTATACCAAAACTTGGACCGATATAGCCCATCTTCGATCTTAATCTTCCGACGGCTAAAAAAATTGTATTCCCCAATTTTCAGCGAAATCGGTCAACAAATGCGACCTGTATGTTGCGAACGGACGGACGGACGGACGGACATGCATAAATCGACTCAGAAAGTGATTCTATGTATATCCCTAGAAGGAACTATGGGTCTATCTCGCTTCCTTTTGTATGTTACATACAAATGAACTAACACATAATACCCCTTACCACATAGTGGTGTAGGGTATAAAAAGACCAAAGATGTGCCTAATCGAAATAAAGGTTTTAGACCCTAAGTATGTTTGGACGAAATTCGCTGCACACAATTTGGAGTCGATTTAGCCCTATCCGCTCATCTGTCTCTCTTACTGTCTAGATTCAGATAACTCCCGAAGGGATCTACCGATTCGAACCAAATTTTACTCTTCGTAATTTTTTGCCCAAACTTCGTTTTATTTCGAATATGTGCTATATCGGTTCACTCCTTCGGGCACCTCGCCCATAAAGGTTCAAATTTGTCTGAAAAATTGTGTGAACAGTAACTGTCGAAGTGAGCAATCGATTTGGTCCAAACTTTCCATATATTATTCCTTCCACATATAGATCGGGTAAGACTATTTTGGTCCACACCTCAAGTACCTCCCTCACAAAATTCGGAAATGTGAAATTTTAGAGTCCTCTCGAATCGTTTTGAATATGCTCAGGAGATTGTTCTTGCGGTCCCCTTTACGATGGTACAATTGCAATGGCAATTCCATACTTCCTAAGATTATCACCGAAAAGCTCCAAGAAACCCTGAAACACAAACAATAAACCTAACTAAAATGGCAAATACGCAGGATAACTCTCAAGGGGATTTTCTGATTGGTCCAACAATCAATTTTTCGGGAGTAAGTCCACATTTCCTGAAATAATGGTACAAAATTGTCAAAAAATAATTCTCAAACTTTTTTAAAAATCAGAAGTTTACTTACTAAAATTGATTTGGAATAGCCTTACATTACGATACCTACAGATTCTACGTATTTTGAACCAAATATTAAATATCAGAGATATGCCAAATTGCATTGTATATATATTTATTTACATTAGGTGTATTCCAAAATGGAACCTGATATATAAAGACAATTTAAAGATGTAGCAGGAGATGCTAATCAAAGTGAAATTTCCAATTTTGGCATATGTTTTAGAAATGTACAATTTATATAATTGTTCCGCAAACATCCCAGTAGGGACAAGGAAGGCTTCTCTTATATCAATGGATTCATATTAAGTCATTGTTATGTGACCTGTTTTTTTTTTGCCGAATCCGAAAGGCGTGTCCTAAGTTCCCACTTGTAGAGAAGTTTTTCAAGGCTGAAATACTCAGGAAATATCGCCAACATTACAAAGGGCTATTTTGCCACCGTTAAAAATTGTATGTAGGCAGGCCTGGGAATCGAATCCGGGCATTCAGTATGCAAGGCGGTTGCACATAGCTAATTCCTAAAGGTTGTGGTGTAGGTTATCACATGGTCGGCCCCGTCCGACTATAGACTTTGCATACTTGTTTAAATTCGATTAGATAATTTAGGCAATTGGAGTATCTATCCACGAACGAAAAATTTTCCAACTAAAATTGTGAAAGGACACTAATTATTCCATTTAAGTTAAGACAATTTTATTATTTGGAGGGTATAAAACGTTCGAACTTAACGACTTTTTACTTGTTTTAGGTGTACTTGGACGGACGGGCACACATAGCTAAATTCCTTTATCTAGTCGAACTTTGAAAAATGCTATACAACATGGGGGACGTAGGGAGGGGCTTATTGTAAGAGAATATATGTAAATATGATATATGTTCAACCTTTAAATATTTTCTTAAATATGTATTGGCCATTTAAAAATTTCCGAAAATTTTGCCTATTTGCATGGCAGATAAACTCAGAATTCTGTGATTCAACTTAAAACATACCATTACAACTTAAACTATAAAAAAAATAATTTTTGCAATAATAGTATTTCGTCACATCGTCTGACCGATTTAATTCACACCTGTCGTTCTGTTGTGTAAAAATGTCATTTAAATGTGAATATGAAATGTGTGTATGTGTTTGCCTTTGGACATACATACATACCTCTGCATACATAACTCTAAATAATTGTTTATTCACAGAGGTTTATCAAATTTTTACCACAAAATGTTGTATTGTATTTTCCGGTTTCAATTACACCATAAATTTTCACAGTACACTCCTACACACGCACACAACATGTGGGACCCACCTTTAGTAGCCAACCTGAAACGATGCAATGCAATAAACGCTAACATGGAATAGTAGGGTCTATACGATCACAAACGACAACAGCAAACAGAATTGGATTTTGCATTGATTTGTTGTTGTTGCTGTTGTTTTATTGCAGCATTGTTTTGTTAGCAGATTTATCTGTTATGACAACATGAAATGAAATTTAAAGCCTATTGGCAAAACAACAGGAAACAGAAACAAATTAAATTGGCGTTGCCAGGCACCACAACTTGCAACAATGCTTGACAATAAAAAGGTAGAGGAAGAAATCCTAAAACGGTTGTTTTTCAAATATACAAACACATTTCAATGCGTCTTTTTTGTACCTGCGAAGCAGAATTTTTAATGTATTTTAAAATTGAGTTCTTAATAACGTTTGAAAGTTGGAGTTGCCCAAGGCGTGACAAGAGGATGGACGCAAACATACAGTTTCACTAGTTGACCGGTAAGCGACCATTGATCCTTGTTGTCAAACCATGTCGATAAGAGTCACAACTTCTTCGTTTTGCTACTTTTCATTATGTTGAATCGAAATTTCGACTTCAATTAAATTTCAAAATGTTTGCTAACATCAGCATGCAAACAATGCAAATACCAAGCCAAATGTACCATTAAATTATGATTTAATATCAGTCTTTATTCTGACCCAACATCTCTCTATTCATAACCTCACATGCTTTTATAATTTCTGTTTTCCTTTCAAGCACCAAACACCCCTTTCTTTGTTCAAACTCTCGGAGAAATTTAGAGTACCACAAGCAAAAGACTGACTGAAAGAAAATTGGATGATTTTTCGGCCATTTGTGTCGAGTCATAATTTGAATACAAATGAATTGGAGTTCACATTAAATAAATCTGGAATATCATGGATGAAACGGATATTTAGCATACGAGCTAAGATGACATTGAACATAGTATGACGTGCCCCAACAATATTCAGCACTTCTTTATATGGATGTATGTGTGTATGTACTTGGAAATAGCAGATTGGTTTTGTGATATCAGAAGCACAACACATAATAACAAATCACAAATGAATGAATAAGCAAACATAAAAACGATGATAGGCTTTTGAAGAAATCATGCGGAAGAATGATACAAACCACGATGTCTTGCCTGGTTTAAAAAAAGAATGAAAACATGAGCGACACATTACTGTTAATCTAAATAGGCTCAGTGGCTTGTTTAGCTTGTCAAAGTGGAATGACACTGATGAAACTTACAATTTAGAAAAGATATCAGTCAGCTTTGCCGATTGAAATACCCCCTCAGCCTCTGACTGTAGAAAAACACAGTAACAGGAGTGGTAAATCTAAAGTAAACAGTTCCTAATACTGAAAATAATTTGTATTTTCATGGGCGACAAATGGAATTTTGGAAGTTTTCAGAGTAAATTTTTAGGCATTTGTGGGACTAGTATAATAAAAAGTGGACAAAAAAAGCAGCGGCACTAAATATTGAGTATAATATCACAGGAAAAAAAAAACAAGTAAAACATTTGTAATTTCGGCTAGGCCGAAGTTTTTATACCCCTACCATGAAATGACACATCAGGACACATGTATCTAAAAGTGTCTTAAAACGGGCGGTACCTTTACCTTTACATGGGATGTATCGTTATATGCGGGCCATAACAAAGCATTGACCTAAGCTGACAATTTTCCGTGGAGAAGTTTTGTGAACACTACAGTTATACCGAAACACGGACCTCGGCTGACAATTTTCGGTGTAGAAGTTTTGCGACCACTGCGAACCTCAAATGTCAAATTACCGTTTTTCGGTAAAACATTTAGCTAAATTCTATAAATTCCGAAAACCGGGAATATGAGTCTATACATAGAGGTTTTGCGGCCACTTCTATGAAGAAAGTGGCCTAAAATATTTCCAGTGTAAATATCAAGCTAATGCGCTAGGCATGAGAAATAAAAACAATATAAAGACCAACCCGCCTGTGGGATATAAGTTATTTTATATATAAAACTACAAGACTTATATATTGAATAACTTTACCTTATGGGAGCAGAGCTGAATGCTAACGGGCGCGTCACAGTTTGCGGATAGTGGAATGATTTGTAACTATACGGGGTAACTGCAAATTTGCAGTCGCGGGCAATCAGCGGTCTGAGTGGCATCGGATACCCAACAAATTCTGAGTGCCAATGATACCTGAGATGACAAGGCAGACATTTGGCGCCTTTAAAAAGCCAAAATTCTAACAAAAAGTGGTCCTCCGACTACACAGGGGTTACTCGCTGGCCCGATAAGCCGGAGTGGAGAAACAATACATCACCGAGACTACGCAAGCAACAAGAATAATAAAAACGGATACAACGATACGACCAATTGGCTTTAAAACACGGACACGAATTGGAACATGGAATGTTAGGACGCTAGATGAACCATCTCGCCTAGTACAAGTCTGCAAAGAGATGGCAAATTACCGGTTGGATATTTTAGGACTACGTCGTGGTGTTTTGTGTGAGTACCTACCTTGCGGTCTACCTCACAGTGCTCTTAACACCGGCTGAATACCAATGAACGGAAACAAACAAAAGGATTCCCGTGCCACAAACTTTTCAGCTTCTCTGCATCGTTCCATTCTCACAACCAAAACAAAACCACAAACTTTTCAATGTAAAAAGATGAAAACTGTACGATTGCTGAAATGTACTTAGGCTATGCTTTGCCGAGTTGTTTCATTCACCACCCAACCACCCAAACAAACAGAATGTTTGGCAAACGTTTGCTGTGCGTTATGGTCAATGACACACTCAAGCACACACAAACACACATATGATTGCTTAACAACCCTATAAGTTAGCATCAGCACACCACAGTGAATTTTATCAACCACTAAACGTTTTTGATTTATTCACATGTGTTTAGTACTATTCCGCTTTCTATCTGCTCTTGTGGAGTTGAGTACTTTTTGTTTTTCGTCTTGTTCGCACTCACAAATGTAAAGAAAACGAAACTAAACAACGAGCTCGGCCAACATGGGTTATGTTTCGTTTTGTATTGTTCCTATAGAAAATGCGAAACGAAACGATGGGAAATGTTATTTAAAGTATCTTTACCTACGCTGGTGAAGACAATGCGTCTACCAAAGCCCCCGCACAGAGAGTACGGGTACCAATTCGCTCACACGTATTTGGACGTGGTCGCCTCTTCGGTTAGAAGCGGAGCCTATATAAACTTCTGCCTTTCTTTGGGTCAGGCACCCGGTTGAAATGCAACTCCACATTCGAGCCGAAACTCTATCCGCAATTTGGGTATAAGTCACAGCCACCGCGATGCTCCCACAAGAGGCAAAGACCAACTGCCAGGCCAGATCCGAAGATCTGGGGGCACCTGGCACACGCGGTACTAGAATAAAGCCTCCGGTCAGGCTTCGTGCCCAATGACTACTACCAGTTGGACTCCAAACAGTTCCGGACTGGTGACCTCCTCCAATTAAGCCAGCGGAACAAACATACAACACAGGACCACAAACAATTAACATGCTGTCCTCACGGACTGCACAAAGGGCCCATCGGGACCGCTACAACGGGCAACACAAACAATGAACGAAGCCACCCTCACGGATGACCGGCACGACATCCACACAAGGAAACGACGAGGCAACAACACCAACTCCCCCAACTCTCCTCCAACACCAACATGCCCAACTGAAGAGATGATTATGTGGAGGAATTACCTCCACTAAGTCTAATCCTTGTTCTAACAAACACTTCACGTGTAAACCTACTTAAACAACTAAAGGTCCGCCTGTCTTCAAGTGCCCTACTGAAATCCCACCCTGCCCCTCTGTACTTGATACCCATATTGACCAAATCTCTAATGTCATCATAGTACCGGCATTCCGTCAGTATATGCCGCCAGTCTTCAGTCATCCCACACCCACATAAATCTGTCCCGGACAGGCCTCTTGCATATAAAAATGCATTTAGAGAGCCATGCCCCGTCAGTAAGAATCCCAGACTCATGCTAAAGCCGAAGTCCGGGCGGTCCAGTATGAACGTTTCGTCACGAATAAATTCGTACGTCACCCTGCCTTTGACACTGTTCGTCCGTTAGGACTGTCGGAAGTCCGCCGAACTCCTTATGACTCCACGGATTAAAACAGCACTCATTGAATGCAATCCTATATCAGAGAGACTTTTAATAGCCCGTTTTAAAAGTAAATATAGGAACTTAAACCTCTTTCAGTGCTACGCACCTACCGAAATGGATGAAGAAGAGACAAAAAACCCATTTTATGAACAACTAAGCACAGAGTTGCCAAAAACGAATAAAAGCGATGTCAAGATAGTCATGGGGGACATGAATGCGAGAGTTGGTATAGACAATACCACTCTGCGTTTCGTAATGGGCAAAAACGGTTTAAGCGGCTCACGAAATAAGAATGGTGAGCGCATGATCGATCTGTGTATGAAAAATCAATACATTGGAGGTGTAACACGTAACCAGATTGTCCACTTTGTAATGAGCAGAAAATTTTTGGGATGTCTAATGCACTTTAAAATAAGCGATTGAAAGAGGTGCCATCTGGGAAAGCCTTACAAACGCTGGAATACCCTCCAAAATAGTGGAAATCATCCGTATGCTATACCAAAACGCGTCATGCAAAGTGACATTCAAAGGACTAGAAAGTGAGCCTCTAAGCTTAAAAAAGGTATCAGACAGGGATGTGTACTCTCCCCTCTATATTTCTAATTGTCCTTGACAGGGTATTATTAAACACAAACGCGGAAGCCACGGATGGTATACAAAGGAAGCTAGGAGAACGCCTTCATGACTTTGACTACCACGGATGGTATACAAAGGAAGCTATTAGAACGCCTTCATGACTTTGACTACGTAGACGATATTTGCTGTAGTCGCATACCTTAAGTGGCATCCAAGAGAAAATCGACAAGTTACAAAAATATAGCCTGGAATTTGGGCTGAAAATTAACATTCAAAAGACGATAGTAATAATAGGCACACCGAACAACTCTCCCGTCCTTCTCAGCGGCACAGCTAACACAGACGTAAACGATTTTACTTACCTAGGATCCATTATAGACAAAAATGGGGGAGCTGGTGCAGATGTATACAGTAGAATCAATAAGGCTCCCACGCCTTTTCATCACTTGTAAGAGTATGGAAATCCTCCCGATTATCCAGAAAACAAAAAAATTATATTTTTGATACCAGTGTGAAGTCAGTACTTTTAAACGGCTGTGAGACGTGGAAAGTGGCCGAATCAATCACACACAAAATACAAGTATTCATAAAAAAGTGCATGAGACAAATATTCAAAATATGTTGGCCATTACAAATAAGCAACCAGGATCTGATGAGATCATGCAATATGATTCCGATTGATGCAGAAATTAGACAGAGCAAGTGGAAATGGATTGGTCACACTCTACGTAAAGACAACTCCGACATCTCCAATGGAATCCACAAGGCCGACGGAATAGAGGACGTCCAAGAACAATCTGGTGAAGATCAGTGGAAGCTGAATTCCAGACAGCAGGAAAAACTTGGTCTGAGATAAGGCACATGGCGCAGAACCGAGACGCATTCCGAAATTTTGTACAAACATTATTACATAACATAAATCAAAATAACGTCAATTTGCTTGTTTAAGCTAGATGCTATAAGATCAAATTGTCGTTACAAAATACACTAAGAAAACATACAGTTAACTGGAATTCCACAACACGTTAAAACACTATTTTCAATAAAAATTAATGTTTTGCAATGCTTATTATTTTCGCGATATTTTGAATACATTTACTTGCACAATAAATGTAAGTTGTACTTACTACAAAAAATATTAGACAAATGTTCCGACTTTTGGAGCTATTCTTAAGATGATCGTTCAAATGAAACAAAAACTCATGTATATTTTTAAAAAGGCCCATGTCATAGCTATCAGACTTGCCAGATTTTGTACCAAAAATCTGAAATTATTTTTTTTTATTTTTGGCCAATAGCTGGAACCACTGTGCACGGGGAACCTCAAATATTATAGGTATTTCTGAGTGAAAACGGACACTTTTTCAAATAATGTTTTCGATGTCCATTATTTTTTGCTAATGGTTCCAGAGATATCGCGCTTTGAAAAGTCGAATTCTGAAAGAACTTCGTAATATTTTGCCCAAACATAGTGTAAGTTCGAAGATAAACCATATCGGTCCACTCCACGATGACCCACTGAAATGACTAGAGGGCACGATATCTATCGAAAAAATATGACTCCCAAAATAAGATCCACTTCCATAATGGACTATGTCGGTCCATTCCTTTAAGTACCTCCTCTGCAACACTTTTGAACTTAAATTCTAATTCACATTTTCGTCGGCAAGTACAAATGTCCAAAAAAGGGCACAATATATTGAAAAGTCCCTAAAAACATTCGAAAAGACCGTAGGTGAAAGTTTCAATTCACATAGGCTGAGGGTATATATCTGTCGGCAAAGCCAACCGATACTTTTTTAATTGTTTCTTAATTTTTTAAAAATTTATCAATACAATTTTTCCTTTATACCAGTGTGAAACATTTGTTATTTTACCAAAAAAATACAAAATTAAATGTTAATACCCTACACCACTATGTGATATATGTTGACTATTTTTTATGGAGAAGTATTGTAATCAACTCAAACTCAATAGCTAAAATCCTCACAATACCGAAAATCGGGAGGAACCGTTACAAGGGGTCTATACAAAACCATGGACTTATGTTGACTATATTTAATGGAAAAGTTTGTAGTCACAAGGATCATCAAATGTTAAATTACGGGTACTTCAGTCTAAAAAATGTATTTAAAATACCGAAAATCGGGAGTTACCGTCATATTACATGAACCTAAGTTGACAATTTTATGTGGAAAAGTTTCGTGACTGCAGGGAATCTCAAATGTCAAGTTGTCGGTAGTTCAGTCAAAAAAGAAATATTGGCACCTTTTGCTATATGTTTTACATTTGACCACTGTCGGCAATCTACTTGGTGCTGAATAAAATTTTTGCTGGTCTTCTTGATTACACTGTGCCACAAATTGGAACTCAAGGTCTGTGCGGTGGAAAATTCCTCTTGAAGATGAAAGCTCTTAGTGAGTATATTAAGAACCCAAAAAGAAATTTTCCCCATAGGTCAAGTTTCTGAGATATCGCGCGATGAATTTTTTGAATTTTCGCCTATGATGCTTGAGAAAATAGCTTTATATCTCTGTCTGCCGTTATTGTAACTTCGTTTTAAGATTACATGTCTTCGGTCAAATCGAATGGCGAATCTTTTTGTAGAACATTTCATTCTTCTAACTCAATTCCTTTCATGTCCTTTTCGTCCTTTCTTTCTTGAACCGTAGTAAAAGTACCACAAGATGAGATTTTACAGCATCCAAAAATTCCACAAAAATGTTGCTCAGAGGATTTTAGGTACGGTTCTCATTGACAACTAATCGATATTGTCACGTTTTCATTGTCTTTTTTGACATTTACCCGGTTTTTGTTCAGAAAAAAACTATGTTTTATTTTCCTATATATTCGTTATTTGTTATGTATTGGTAGGTAGACATACCCATTGGTTATCGCTTATATTGACATCTGGGATGTATCTGAACTATTTACCATATATAGCTCCCCATATGCTGAACACGTTAATGACAAACTTTCTTGGAAAATAGATCCGGTTATCTAATATTTTGAACCGGATATAGCGATATAAAACCCGGATTTTGTACCGATTTTAAGTAACCGATTAAGCTTATATGTATACCATTAGAGAGCTAATAAAATTGCCAATCAGGGAAAATAAATTTTTTGACAGCATCTTACCTGAGTTCGGTGCTAAAACAAAAAACCCGTATTCTTGAACCGTTTTTAAGGAAAAATATCACTGCGCGTAAATATGAAGATAAAAGCTTGGTGGGTGAAATATTCTTTTTACCGATGAAAGTCGATGAAGTTAATATTATGAACCCGGAAGGACAGTTATGCCATAGGTCAAACTTCTGAGTTATAGCGAAATGGAATTTATGTTACGGGTTTATTGTCGTGCTCTGAAGTTCATCAAGAATGTGTGCATCACGCCATAACTCAGAAGTTTGACCTACGGCATAACTGTCCTTCCGGATTCATAATATTAACTTCATCCACTTTCATCGGCAAAAAGAATATTTAACCCACAAAGCTTTGATCTTCATATTTACGCGCAGTGATATTTTTCCTTAAAAACGGTTCAAGAATACGGGTTTTTTGTTTTAGCACCGAACTCAGGTAAGATGCCGTCAAAAAATTTATTTTCCCTGATTGGCAATTTTATTAGCTTTCTAATGGTATACATATAACCTTAATCGGTTACTTAAAATCGGTACAAAATCCGGGTTTTATATCGCTATATCCGGTTCAAAATATTAGATAACCGGATCTATTCTCAAGAAAATTTGTCATTAACGTGTTTAGCATATCGGGAGCTATATATGGTAAATATTTCAGATACATCCCAGATGTCAATATAAGCGATAACCAATGGGTATGTCTACCTACCAATACATAACAAATAACGAATATACAGAAAAACAAAACATAGGTTTTTTTGAACAAAAACCGGGTAAATGTCAAAAAGGACAATGAAAACGTGACAATATCGATTAGTTGTCAATGAGAACCGTACCTAAAATTCTCTGAGCAACATTTTTGTGGAATATTTGGATGCTGTAAAATCTCATCTTGTGGTACTTTTACTACGGTTCAAGAAAGAAAGGACGAAAAGGACATGAAAGGAATTGAGTTAGAAGAATGAAATGTTCTACAAAAAGATTCGCCATTCGATTTGACTGAAGACATGAAATCTCAAAACGAAGCTAAAATAACGGCAAACAGAGATATAAAGCTATTTTCTCAAACATCATAGGCGAAAATTCAAAAAATTCATCGCGCGATATCTCAGAAACTTGACCTATGGGGAAAATTTCCTTTTGGGTTCTTAATATACTCACTAAGGGCTTTCATCACCAAAAGGAATTTCCCACCGCACAGAAACCTTGTTGCACAGTGTTATCAGGTTACATGTTTCGAAAACCCCAAATGGAAGCAGAGGGGACTGCATATTGGGTTTTTTTAGTGAATAGCACCATGTCAGTTTTCCCCCGGGGTTTCTCTTTTAGGAAGCTGTTTGTGGCCACGTTATCTATTATTTTCTGGGTTCATTCAGCACGGAGTGAAGCAAACCAGTATCACCATATCGTTCGCGAAGGTAATCATCTTAATTCCCATGTTGTTTTCCAGTGTGACATTAATGACACTACTCTGCATCATGGTGGTTATGAAGCTACTGCTAAATGGTTCCACGACGATGTTATATCGGACTTTCTCAATTGCTGAGGTGTTAAAGTTGGTGAAGGCGTCTAGGTAAATTGTTTGTGCCCTAAATACTTTCAATGGTTCTTATAACTTTGTGTAGGATTTTGCCTGTGTAATGCCCTTTAGGATAAACGAGTTGAATAGAAGATCAGTTGTTTGATTTTTCCATATTGGAAATGATGAGAGGCGTATTGGTCTAATGCGTTTAGCACTTTTGTGGCTACATTTTTCTGCTTTGGTGTGAATACAGCTTTTATCGGTCTCCACCTCCTTCACACGTTATTGAGGGATATGTATTTATTGTAGATGTGTACTAGCCTATGGTTACCTATGGTCTTTCTGTATTCGGAGATGACTGATATCTTAACCTGCCTGAGTATCTAAGAATTTCTCCGCCGCCCGAATAAAGTCGTTTCCTACTTGTTTCAACCTAAGCTTAAGACATATACCAACATTTGAATATCCATTGAAAACTAATCTTTAATTTTTTTTCCAGCTTTATATCCTCTAGTAGAACGTATTATATTTTAGATTGAATTATGGTTGTAATTTCAATGTGACTTTTATATTAAAGTCTGTGATTTTTTCTCTTTGCTTTGTTTTCATTTCGCATAGCCAATGCTAACAATACAGCACACCTGGCTACATACAAGAAAAAGGGTACCACATGAAACGATTGGGTGTGTTAAATCTTTACAATAAAACCATAATTTCAAAATCCATGAAAGATCATAAATTAAAACATAAAATGAAAGAGAATTTTAGATACACAGATTCGGAAAAGTGTATGGTGTTGGTGCTAGCAAGGGTAGCAGTGTATGAGGTAACATCTGTGAGTTGTATAAGAAAAAAATTGAAATAGGTCAATTTAATGTGTATTTAAAATATAGAATATATTTCTTCTTAAATTTTTTTTTTGTTGGCATAACTTGGTATCAGTAGTGAACTGTCTTTGGTAACAAAAACAATGATAATGTTGCAATAAATAAGACTTGATGATTTTTTTGTTTGCTCTGTACGTATTGACTGTATAAACACTTAAAGTTTTTTCTACTATATTTGACAGCTCTGATCCATATTTTTGGGCATTAAGACAAGCCAAACTTAAACAAGTAAAAAAAATTTTATTTCGGACCGGCCGAACATTTCATTACCTCCATTACACTGTGCAAAATTTTTAAAGTATTCTTGTGCAAAAAATTTGAGCTGAGGATTTTTTGAAAATACAGACCCAAACAACAAAAACCCTAGTTGGTTTTTGTTGTGTGAGATCCAGCTTGGATTTTATGACTCCATCTAAAAAGTGTTAAATATTGACTTTTAAGGCAATTCTGGGCTATATATCTGAAGCTTATGTGAATCTTCATCTGACCTTTGGAGCAAAATTGTAGATAATGTCAAGAATAAAATATCTGTAGAAATAATGAACTCGAGAAACTACATTTATTGCTCAAAATGTATAAAATATCGAAAATTTCCATAATTTGTATACATTTCGCACCATATCTCCAAAATCGTTCATTTTTTTCTCAACTTTTTTTGGAAATTATTCGCTGGAATGTAACGCACAACTCTTCAGAACATGCAGATTTTTGCAAAAGGTTAATTTGTTCAACTTCCAATAGTTTCGCTGATACTGACCAAAATGTCAGCAATTATGTTCAATTTTCTATTTCAATTTCAATTCAATTCAATTATTCTTTATTTTCATATAACGTTACAATTTTATCTTATATTATAACACTGTTTGTATTATGTTTTATAAATAAATGTTCAGCATGGTTATTTTAACCGTCTGCTGGAATTTGAGTGGATAATAGAAATAACAATCATTTATACTAGTAGTTGAATTCTACGATTAACATTTTTCTATATTGTAGTGCTTCCTTTATGTATTTAAATAACTGAAGCCAGCAAAAGGCTTCACCACCATTCAATACACTAATAATTTCAGAATTGGATAATATAATTTTATGGAAGTGTTTGACGCGAAAAGACTGCAAGATTGGACAGCGGCCTATAAAATGTGAAATTGATTCCACCTCTCCCAAATTACACAGTGAACATCGTTGTTGGTCTGGCGTTCTAAATGACTTAGAATTCAGTTGTAATAAATCACCCCTTGCTTTCAGTATCAAGGATATTTGTTCTTGGTTGTAAGAATCGTTGCAGTAAAAGGGACCCATGTTATAGTCAAGACCCCTATAAATACGGTTCGCACTTCTTTCTGCATTTTGTATGTGTGTGTTAGTCCATATTATTTTCATTTCATTCAGAATTTTCCCTGCTGCGTCCATCCAATATGATCTATTCATCAATATATTGTTGCTATCGATGTTGTTTACTGCTAGCTTTTGTTTAAAGTCCATAAACCATCCAAGGTTTTTGTTGGCCAATTTTGTGCCGAGTATGTGCGGTAGTCTATGACTCTCCAGATTAAACAAAACTTTAGACAGGTATTGAATGTGCAAGGAGTATGTGTAAATGTACCCAGGTTCATACCCTGTTTCCAAAGCAATGACGTAGTTGGGTGTAGAATCAGGCAGACGGAGTATTTTCTTTATGAAAAATCGGTAAAGTTTTTCAACTTCTTCAAAATAAGAGTTACCCCATACTTGTGCTCCGTAACTATGAATTGAGCGACATACAGCTAAAAACATTTTCCATTTTGCCTTTAGATTAATCGTAGGTTTCGATATAAACATTTTCCACGTCGACATCAAGGACATTTTTGAGGCTTCCTCCTTTTTTTGTAGATGTTTACTGAAGGATAGTTTTGGGATTAAAATCATTCCCAGGTATTTATATTCGTTAACTGTTCTTAGCTTTTCTCCTTGATATGTCCATTGCTCACTTGCCGATAGCTTGCCTCCTTTCCTAAATACCATTATCTCTGATTTTGTATGGTTTACTTCCATGCCCCATAAAGTACAATACCATTCCAATTTAATGATCATTTGTTGTAATATTGCTGGGTTGTCTGCCAGGATAACTATATTATCCGCGTACATGAGTAAACGAATGTTTGTTTCATCTATATCGATTCCACCTTCAAGATATTCGTGTAAGTCGTTAAGATAGATCGCGAAAAGAATTGGTGACAACAAACAGCCCTGCTTTACGCCAGTATGCGTTTCAAAATATTGTGATAACAGATCTCCCGACTAAACGGCGGATTTTGTGTGTTCATACATTTTTTTCACGAAATGAATTATTTTCGACGACAAGCCAATGGTATGCAGATTATAAATTAGTAGATCCCTGGGAACTCTGTCGAAAGCAGCTTTAAAATCTACGAAAAATGCGTAAACCTTTTTGTTCTCATTCAGTTTCAGGTTAATTATTGCTGAGAGATTAAAGATGTTATCGATTGTCGAGTAACCTTTCCTGAAACCCGCTTGGTACTCATTTAAAATTTGGTTTCCAATAACCCAATCTGCAATTCTTTTGTTGATCATTCCAATCATTATTTTACCAACACAATTCATAAATGTAATTCCCCTGTAGTTGCACACATCATTCACGTCTCCTTTCTTATGGATTGGGAAGATAATTCCTGAACGAAATACCTCGAAATCATCAGAACCATTTAAAATCATATTAAACGCATTACACAAACTTTGGAGCAATGCATCTGTGGCATGGATAAAAAACTCATACGGGACTCGGTCGTCCCCTGGTGCTTTATTGCACTTTACATTCTGGAGTTGTTTCTTTAATTCTTGGACCGTGAAAGCTCTATCCAGGATATAGTCGTTTGACAGACCAGGAGCAAAATGTATTGGCTTTGTATGACATACAGGATTCAACAGCTTCTCAAAATAAGATTTCAATACATCTACCGAAATACCACAGTGCTTTTCATCCCCTAGCTGTCTGCTTTTCTTCGCCAGCGCCCACCATGTTTTGCTATCTGAGATAGTGTCCAGTTGCCCCTCTAAGTTGGTATAATATTCTATTTTTTTCAACTTACATAGCTGTTCAAAAGTTTTCTTATTTTCAATGTAGGCGTTTCTGTCTCTTGAATCCCCAGATCTCCTACATGCGTTGAGTAATTTCATTGTCTTTTGCCTGACTTTGAAACATTCGGAGTCAAACCAATAGTTTTTGTATTGCTTCTTTTTAATATATGTATTATTAGGATACGATTCGCTTATGATTTTGGTAATATCCTTTAATTTTGGATTTTGCGGCAGATTACATAGTTTATGATCCAGATTTGTTTGATAGGCATCTTTTTTTGTGTCCTTCCATATTAATTTCGGCAACAAATTTCGGTTTACTTTCATTCTCGGATTCGATGAAGGAAAAGAGAGGGTTAAGGCCAAAGGGAAATGATCAGACCAGATCTTATCTTCCACTTTGAATTCCTTGACAAGGCAGAGTGTATCTGTCGTTACGGAACATATATCGATTACGGAATTACCATTCGTATTCGCAAATGTGAACTTGCCCTCCTCATCTCCCGAAATCCGTCCGTTTAAAACGACCAAACCGTTATCATTACAGAACTCAATATATTTTCTGCCGTTTGCATTGCATGTTTTGTCTTTAGAGGTTCTAGTACTTAAGCAATTCTTTTGCATTTCTACTGGTAATTCTTGTTCATCTCCTATGCGGATGTTATGGTCACCTGCGATAATCTGAATGTCTTTACTATTTTCAACTGCTGCCTTTAAGTTTTCAAAATCATCCTTCCAAGTTGCACCTCTTAAATAGACCGGTAATATATCAAAACGATATGAGTTTAGCTCACATTGGAGAATATCTTGATTTCCGCTCTTGGTTAACGTATGTTTGAATCCAATCCTTTCTAAATCTCTGCGTACTCCATATAACTGACCTCCAATACCTCTTCCTCTAGAACTAGTTCTGGTGGCAGCTTTCCAATAAATAATAAAGTTTTTAAATTGTTTTGTGTAGTTATCTTTGTATTTGGCTTCAACGTGCGTTTCAGAAAAAAGTATAATGTCGAACTTATTAATGTATTCAAAAAATTGGTGGTGAAGACTTTTGCTACCTAAACCATGAATATTGTATATCAAGATGTTCAATGTATACGTTTCATTTTGCTTAGAAAATTCTGTATGATTTTTTGTTAAAATTTGATTGTCTTTATTAATAATTGTACTTCTAGTTGATATGTTTCTTGTTAAAAGTGTTTTGAACCTAATTTAGCTGCAAGATCACTGTAGTTCAAGTTTATATTCTGAATACATTCCCCGAAAATATTGTTCAGTACTTCCATGCCACTACTTTTACCACACATTAGCTTATTTTCAGCATCCCAGTGAAAGGATCTTCCCTCAATTAGTAGCTGTTCTCCTCTTACGGCAATCTTTTTATCTTTGCTGATTTTCTGTAATTCTTTCTTCACCAAAAGCATAACTCTTTTTTTCTGTAAACGACCACCAGATAAATCGCGTTCGATGTAAATGGATGTGCCAGCCAACATTCTCGTAGACTTCATAACTTCTATCACTGACTTCGTCGAAGTGAAGTCAACCAAAACTGTCATTTTATTGTTAATTTCATGGACCTTTATTACTTTTTCAATTTCTGACTCCAAATTCAGTTTCATGGTCTTACGTAGAAGGTTGTTAACGGCTCCATATAACGAATTCTGGCTTGGCAATCCCCGAATAATTAGCTTTTTACGTCCTATCTCGTCTTCCAACCTTTGCAGTCTTTTGGAATCTTCTTCTTTCACTTCTCTCAGCATTTTTATTTCCGCCTTCAGCTCTTCATTTTTTGTTGACAATCGTTTAACCTCTTCTTTAACGCCTGTAATATCTTCTTTAATGTCAGCTATATCTGATTTCGTGGCTAAATTTTCTAGTTTCTCGTCTAAAAGTTTTGACATAGAATCATGCATAATTTTCATTAACTCCATGGTTGACATACTTCCTACCATAACTGAGTTATCTGGCGATGTTTCCACCAGTTTGCGTTTTACTTTTTGTTCGACATGTCCCATTGTGCTGGTACTGCTGAAAGGAGAATTAGCTGCCGAATTTGACATACTTTTAGGCGGTAACAATTATAAGTTTGAATTTAACTGATATATGTCGTTCTTCTTCTTCTTCCTTATTTTGCTTTGTGAGATGGTATTCCAATGTGGACGATGTGGCAACTTTTCACTTCTCCCAGTATTTGCCAGAAAGAGTAACAACAATTGTCACAACTATTTTAGCAATTGAGTGTAAACAAACCGATCACTTTCCAATAAAAATGTTTGTGATTTGCAATATTTTAATTTTAAAAATTTCGTTTTTGACGGAATGCAAAGTTTAATAAAGAAACCTTCAATGTAAATGTTCAATTTTCTATATTTGATCGATTTTGATGCCATAGCTGGAGTTTTTCTTATGTGGTCTGTTCAGAAGATAAGATGTGCTAGCTTAGCTCTGCAATTTTGTTGAAGACAGTAAGGCCAAATTCCTATTTGTTTCTGAGATAAAGACCCGATAAATGCAAACAACGTCGTTTTAGCATGGTTAGATGAGGCCAAAGTGGTGCAATGGTGCCACCGTGGTGCAATGGTATGCACGCCCGCCTTGCACGCAGAAGGTCGGTGGTTCGATTCCCCGGCCAGGCAACATCAAACATTTTTCAACGGTGGCAAAATACCCCTCAGTAATGTTGGCGACATTTCCTGAGTATTTCAGCCTTGTAAAACTTCTCTACAAGTGGTGTCTTTAGACACGCCGTTCGGACTCGGCGATAAACAGTAGGTCCCATATCATTGAGCTAATATGAATCGGGGTGCACTCATTGATATGAGAGAAGTCTCCCTTGTCCCGTATGGGATGTTGTGGAACAATGTTGTTTTTGTAGATGAGGCCAAAAAATCCGAACTGGATCTGACAGTATTGCATGGTATTTAACAAGTAAGAAAATATGAGGCAGCTGTGCTGATGGAGATATAACAAATAAGAAAGACTATAGTCGTACGGGGCCGACCGTGTGATACCCTACATCACAACCTGTAGGAATTAGCTATGTGAAACCGCCTTGCACGCTGAATGTCCGGGTTCGATTCCCATCAAATTGTTAAAGTTGGCAAAATCCCCCTTAGTTATATTGGCGATATTTCCCGCGTATTTCAGCCATGAAAAACGTCTCTACAATTGAAAACTTAGGACACGCCGTTCGGACTCGGCGATAAAAACGTGGTCACATATCAATAATTTAATATGAATCCATTGATATTAGAGAAGACTCCCTTGTCTTTACAGGGATGTTTGTGGAAAAATATATAAATTATACATTTCTAAAAAATATTCGAGAATTGGAAAATTCACATTGATTATCCCCTCCTGCTACATCTTCAAATTGTCACACATGCTTCGAAAATAGTTCATTGTGGGCATATATTGTGATATCTAAAATATATTTTATACCGGTAGAAATAACTAACAATGAATAGAAATTCAAAAATTTTGCATGCAAACAAATTTATAAATCCCAAAATTATTCATATACCCTCAGCCTCTGCCGTATAAAAATATATTTATTTTGTAACACGAGTTTGCTTCAAAATATGTACGTGGAATCTGTAGATATCGTAATATGGGGCTGTACCAAATCAGTTTTAGTAAGCTAACTTCTGAATTTTGGAAAAGTTTGAGAATTATTTTTACAGATTTGTAATTTTAGTTGGAGCCGGCAGGGGTTTTTTGGAACTTCTGGACTATTATCTCAGGAAGTATGACTTACACCGGAAAATGGACCAGAATAGCGTGAAAAAACCTTCTTAAAAAATCAAATAGATCCGATACGGGTTTTCAAACTGCACTTTTCCCAAATTTTGTGTGGGAGGAAGGACGGTATATTCCATATTCCAACCTGGCATATGACTGAATGAAATAATACGATGTGTAAAGTTTCGACCAATCAGAAAATCCCCTTGAGAATTATCTTGCGAATTTGAGGCGCAAGTACAATCTGCTGAAAAAATTCAAAACGATTCGAGAGGACTCTTAAATTTCCCCTTTCCGAATTGTGTGTGGGACGTACTCTAAGGTGTGGACCGATATAGTCTTATCCGATATATATCAAATCGATTGCTCACTTAGCCAGTTATCGTTCACACAATTTTTCGAAAACAATTTTGACCTTTTTGGGGGAGGTGTGGACCGACATAGCCTGCATTCGAACTTAAACAAAGTTTGGGCAAAATATTACGAAATATAAAATTTTGTCCTAATCGGTAGATCCGTTCGAGAGTTATCGTGCGCACCAGCTAGACATTAAGAAAGACATATGAACGGAAAGGGCTAAATATACTCCAAATTGTCTGAAACGAATCTCATCCAAACATACTTGGGGTCTAAAACCAATATTTCGATTAGAAACATCTTTGGTCGTATTTTGTTTGTATCCCCTTTAGCCTTAATCCTGAGGTATAAAATAGGTGGCGAGGCGACCCCATGTTGCAATATTTATATAAAAAATCCAAATTGACAACTGAACTGAAAATGTCTCTGTCATGGTAGAGACAATTTGTAGCATGGGAGGAAATTGTGGTTTTCTACACACAACCCATTTTATATTAGGCAGTAGGCCTGCTGTGTCTGCTAGATACATTATTGGAATTCGCATCAGGGGAAAGGTCAGTAGTTCTTATTCCATATGTAGGCTACTTTGCCGGTATATGCCCTCCAGGAATTAAAATATGGACCAAAAATAAAACTTGTATATTTTTCATCCAGAAGTAACGGTCTATGTCACCCGCTAAATAATACCAGATCATCATGCAATATTATAGGCATTTTCTTCTACCTAAACTCTTAAAAAACATGGTTTCACAACATCCCATACGGGACAAGGGAGACTTCTCTCATATCAATGAGTGCACCCCGATTCTAAACTAAACTAAACTCTTACCTCGTGCAAAATTTCGTGACTATTGAACTATAATTGCGACCTCTACAAACAAAAAACTGGATATATTAGGCTATAGCTCTGTTATCTGATCACGTAAATCAACGTAATCGACATCAGTGCAAATTTCAAGAGATCGTCTTCCAAATATAACTCACGAGGGAAGAATTGTCTTTCAGGAACAAAGATGTAAGCTGTATATTAAAATTTTTCACAATTTTTACACAAAAGTTCTGGTCCATTTAACCCTCTAAATATTATCTGATCGGCATCTCAAATTGCAAGCTACTTCTTTGTCACATACCCTTACCATATTTAAAATTTCGCTTTGATCGGACTATTATTGCGACCTACAGAGCCGCTACAAACTTGGATAAAAATTATGTTTTTGGTTCATTTCACCCGCTAAATATTTCACGATCATCTCCAACAAAAATAGGGATCTATTCTGGTCTGAACCCAACCTCCATACTAAATTTCGGGACGATCGGTTCATAATTGCGGCCTGGAGTTTGTCCGACGGACGGACTGACACACATCTCAAAATCGCTTTATCTCGTCGAGATATGAAGATTGGTATACCACATTGGAGGTCTCCGACGAATATTTCGCGGTGTTACATGCCTATTTACCAAAACAAACTTTCCACATAGTGGTGTAGGGTATAATAAAATACCCTAGGTACCGTAATGTGGGACTATACCAAATCATTGCACAGTGGTCCCACTTGTATGGGGAAGGTGCGTCAGAAATATTTCTATTGTTGAATAGATCTGACTTTTTAAGTAAATGCTTAGAGTAAGTAAAAAATACTTTAGCCAAAAAATTCATGAATATGGGTCTAGTATTTCCTCTAGCCCCCATATAACGGTACCTCCCGATTTCAGGTAGTATTAATCTTTTATCTATATTTTCGGTCCGATTTGGCTGTAATTTGGTATTAAGGGTTCCCAGTAGTCAGAAATCTTCTACACCAAAAATTGTGGACATAAGTTCAGGTTGTGGTATAGCCCCCATATAACGGTACCTTCAGATTTCAAGTTTTTCGAAGTTGTTATCTACATTTTCAGCCTAAGTTGGCTGTAATTTGGTTATGGGGTTTTCAGTGGACAGAAAACGTCTCCGCCTTATATTGTGGATATGAAAGGAAACTAATTATTCCATTTCCCGTCAGAATATTTCATGGTGGGGGTATAATAAAGTTCGGTTCTGGCGAACTTAACATTTTTACTTGTTTTTAATTTTGTGTAGAGAATCATATATCAAAAATATACATGTGTGAAAAAATTCACTTATAAGTAGATACCTAAATGAAATATCTAAATTTTGAACGAAACAACAAAACAACACAGCAATATAGCAACAGATAGCATCAAGCAGATAAATTTGGTCTACACATAAATGCAGGCTTGTTAAAACCAATCAAACGGCTTATTTCTTTCTGAACGGGAAACCTATTGAAAATGTCAATAATTTCTGTTATCTAGGTAGCAACATCAACCCGAATGGCGGAGCAACTGAAGCTGTCGACGTGCCCATTCAAAAACCCAGAAGCGCATACTGTAGCCTAAAAAATATTTGGAACTCTGGGGCATATTCTTCAAAATCAAAACTGCACATTTACAATACATGCGTCAAGTTAGTACTACTGTATGGATCTGAAGCCAGGCTAGTGAACGAAAATATTAAAAATAAATTGCATGTTTTCACTAACAGATGTCTTCGCAATATTCTAAAAATATGGTGGTCAATGACCATTTCAAATGAAGACCTGGAAGAACCTTCTTAATGAAACCGGAAAACATTTAATGATTTAAGATATATTGCATCGGATAGAGTAGGATGGAGATTCTATGTAAATAGTTTATGTTCCTGATAGAATACGTTAATAAATAACACTGTGCGCGGCAAAAAAAAAAATGGCAAGGAAAACTGAGTAGATTATAGAAGTAGAGCTAGAAATATGACAATTTTTGGAGGAGAAGTTTCGTGACCACTGGGAACCTCAAATGTCAAATTACAGGTAGTTCCAACAAAAAGTTTAGCTTTAATCTTAAGAATACATACAATAGGGTTGTATTGTTATATGAGGGCTGATATACCAAAATATAGACCTATGTTGACAATCATTGGTGGCCATTGGGAACGTCTAATGTCAAATAACAGGTGGTTCCCTCAAAAAATGTAGCTTAAATCCTTGCACTTGCTGTAATAAAACATAGACCTATGTTGACAATGACAATGTTGAGAAGTTTCGTGATCTTAAGAACTTCAAGTGGCAAATTGCAGCATGTACAAAACATGGGTTATATAGACCCCATCTTCGCACTTGACCTGCATATGGAAAAAAAGTTTCACGGGTGCAAAAATATGACGCTCTAGCTCAATGTATGTGAACGCTAGAGTGATTACAACAGACGGACATGGGTAGATCGACATAGAATTGTATCCTGATCAAGATTATATCGCTCACTTACTCAATGAGTGACACATCTCAAAAAAGCTAGTTTCGAGAAAACGCGCTTTAAGCTGGAGATTGAAATTAGACCTTCCAACTTAAAAAGATTCTTATACAAAATATAAAATAAGTAATTGGACAATATTTTGCAAACAGCTAGCAAGATATCAGTGCTAAATTTCTGTGCAAAATCAAGCATGGTTTGAAGTGTTTTAGTGCTTCATAAAATCAAAAAACTTTTTTGTTGAATTATGTCAAACGCATAGTAAATGAGCTATAAATCGATGAGTTTTAGAGATATCCGCATGATAATCTGACAAAAAAGTAGAAGTCTTAGAAAAAATTTAAATTGCTAACTCAGAAAACGCATTTTTTGAGTTATGCCGCTCTTTGAATAAATGAGCTATATATCGTCTGCTCCGTCGGAAAAGGTCGTAAGTCCACTTTTTTGGAAATCGCGTTTTTGTTACAGGATGATAGTACAAGTAAAAACACGTCGTATGATACAAAGAAAATGGTAGTATGTCGCGTTTTTCTATATGTTTTGCCCTTGTCGGAAAAGGTCGTAAGTCCACAAAACGTTCCAATTTGAGTACGAAAAGGTCGTAAGTCCACAGGAAAATGTATACTTTAATAGAATACTACAGCTAATGTAGTTCACATATAATGTTTAACGTCATCCATGGTTGGGGTAAAATGTGAAGAACTAGCCTACACCTTTGGATGATAATCGGATGATATTTGGCGGAGCCTGTGGACCAAACTTTTGAACAAAAATGTGATAAATTCTATATTGCAACGAAAATTTACATTTGAAGTCTATTTTCTCCTATAAGCGAACTGATTATGAAAGATAGACTTCTGGCCTTTACATTGATACAAATTGGGATGCTGTATGTGTTCAAAAACCTCATATATAGAAAAATTTGTAAAAAAAATCAACATTTTTACTGTATTTACTGTCGTATATCTTACTTAACTTTATCAACTGGTAATTTGTGGTTTCTCTAGGGACATTTATTCACATAACGAGATTAGTTTGTATTCTGAATTCAATAAAGTAATACCTTCTAACGGACGGGTAGAGTATATTATACTCTATAGGGTAGCAATATTAATATTTAAATGCGTCACAAAAGGAAAAACAAACATAATATGCCCTCCATACTATGAAGGATGGTACACATACACAAGATGTCTTTAAATTTTTTTACCACTTCAACTTCGTCTACAAAGACTTTCATAAGCCCGCCTTTAAAGACTCCATTCATCTCGTATTTAAACCTTACCTTTCGTTTATATTAAGACAACCTTTCGCTTGTGTCCACCTTTAGCACGTCTTCCATGAGTTCGTTTACAAACACTGTCATGAACTGATCTATAAATACTCCCTCCAACTCGCCTAGATGGTCTACCTTGGGCATGTCTATAAAAACCAGTTCCTGTCACGGGAAACCATATCATGAATACCATTGTCTGAAAGAGTACAGGGGATGTTTCCTGAAACATCACGTCTCAACAACATCAGATATATGGCGAATAACAAAATTCCTTTACAATTCCATTTGAAAAAAATTAAAAAATTTTTTTACGAGCACATCTACGATTTTTGGTACAGAGGTAAAGGAAAAAAATCCGGTTTCAAATCTGCTCGCGTTCACGAAATTGGCCAATGCGCGCAAAAGTTATAGCGGGTTTTATTCTCATATAAAGAAAAAAATATTTAAAAATATCTTTTTTGTTGTTATGAGAAAATGTATGCATAAATCGTTAACAGCAGTCCATATCTTGTTGTAGATGTTTAAATAGTTATTAAATTTATTATTATTTTCGCGGAAAGTCAACAAATAATAAAAAAATTTTGAAGTAAATCCAAATTATCCTGTCCCAGAATCCGTACAAACCCTCAAAAAATAAATTAAAGAATATATGCGGAATCTAGACAATGCGTAGAAAAATATGATACCAAATTTATAGAGATTGGGTACATAAATTGCATATTATAGCAACAACAAAAGAGAAAAACTTATTGTTGGAAAATATTGTTGCAAATATTTTTTGGTTTGATTCTAAAAATTAGAAAAAAATATTTGGGAGTTCTCCAACTATTTTGCTAAAATCCCATAGAATAATGAATGTATACAGTTAAAACTTCATCAAAACATATGGTTTACCATCGCGAGAGTTTAACTGATTACTGTGATAACTTATAAGGGTAGGAAATTAAGAGTAATATTGAAATTACAATCATTCAATTAATATTATAATTAAAAAGCCTGTTATTCGCGAATTAGTTAAAGTCGGTTGATGCGCATCCCTTTTTGGATACAGCGAATCAATCTTTGTCAAAATTTATGCATATTTCGATGTTTCACTCAGGGGCCATTGTGTGCCACCAGTTGCATCATACACTGCAAAAAACCTTAAAGTTGGTAAAAGTCGCGCAATGTGCATACGATTTTGATGCGCATCCGGTTTCGTCAGCGCCTATCAAAAATACGTCCAAATATACCAATTTTAATTAGATTCTTCAAGAACCGCGGATGTGCCTCCACATTCTATTTTTGGTGAAAAACCCATATTACACGCGAATCTCTGTAATTTATGACACGCGTTTTCGCAAATATTATAATCGCGTATAAAGGATTCCATTTACGTAAAAAAATTTCAAGAAAATCGCGGTTTAGTACGCGGATTTGTCGAAATAATTTTTTGCTGCTTTTCCTATTTTCAGGGTATCTATATCCGCGGTTTTAGTGGATGGATTCGATCGCGGAAGGTCTCATTACATCCGTCGCGTAAAAAAACTAAATTCACGCGGGGTACAAAGGAAATTGAATGGCACTTGTAAATTTTAAACGCAAAAAATAGGTTTAAAAAAAAAAATCACGCATCAAATATTGGCCTTTAGACTCCAATTACTAGGATGCTGTAAGGAGCACACTCATGAGGTATGCATTAAACGACGTAGAATCACGAGTTTTATAATCCTAATGTGAGTTTTGAATATTATCTTGTTGCGCGTCCGAATTATTAAAACAATTCAAAAACCCCGAAATTCCGGCTTCAAAATGTCAGCATCAATTTTAGGTGGATGCAGTGGATATATCGAAAAATGATACACTAGTATCATATTGCCCATGAAGTATTCTTTGAGTCTTTCTTTGGGCATATGTCTATAAAATGTAAGGTTAAGCCTAAAATCGGAAGGGAGCATAAAAAAACTTGTTGGCTTCAACCCATTTTTACCTATTTTTCTACCAGGGACGTAGCCAGGATTTCATTTCGGGGGGGGCCCACCTGAGCAAAATTTTGAAAGTTCATGTTAGCGAAAATGTCATATTTAGCAAAGATGCAAACCTTAGTTTAGACTTATTCTACTGATGAAATAATTTTCAATACTATTTTTCAGTTCATATGGCGCAAGACTTTTTGGCCAATTTTATCTTTTAGAACTTTTTTGACAATATGTCACAGTTAATATATGGTGAAAACACTGAATATATTAATAATCCCATATATTTTTCGGCGGATCATTTATCAAATAATTCACAACTACAGTGAATGTTATGAAATTCAGTGATATCACTTCGGTAAGGCCAAAAGAAAGCGAATACAATGGAAAGCCTTAGAAATTTCATAACATTTAAATTTCAAATATCTTAACATTACAATTTTCAAAAATATGCAAAATTCCGATGTCTACATATCGCAAAGAATTTCTGAAGGCCGAGAACTAATGCTGAGCAATAGTTAATCTATCCATCAAGAAATTCTAGCACCTGATAGCGGTTATGTAAATGACAAATTCTGTCGCCAAATCGTACATCTGTCAATAGACTAATTTTGGCGTCCAATCGTCGGACTTGACTTATAGAAATTCTGAATCTTCTCATAAATTTATCAGGAACAAGGGAATCTCTGGAATCCAGTCTTAACTTCGTTTAAAATTAAATTATGTCGCCCAATCCAAGGTCTATACATGTATACATTCTTTTAGCAAAAATCCATAAACACAATTTTTCCCTATCTACATTTTTTATACACTCATCCTTTAGCCAAAATGTGCCTCATCGGATGTGGATTTAGGGCCAAAAGGTGTTTGGAAGAAATCTGTTTCAGAAAACTTGGAGTCGACTTAGCTATGTCCTATCGTCTGGGTAGCCGCCTGGGGAGCATGATAATTCTCAAACAGATCAACCGATTCGGTCCATAATTTGGCCTTCGTGATATTTTGATCTATCTACTCTTTCGGCAAACTTCCGCAGAGTATTTCAAAAATTTTCAGCGAAGTGCATTTTAAGACCTCTATGGATAAGCTGCGTAAGCTTAAGACTTCAATGGTCATGGCTTCACTTCCTTTATGCTAATAATTAGTTAAAGGTAAATATAAAATAAACTCTCTGGAAACGCTTTGCTTTTTTGCAACAAGTGCTCTGGGGCCTCCTATTACTACCGTACAAGTTTTTCAGAGGCAAGTCTATACTTCCAGGGGAAATGGCCCGAAAGCTGTAAAGAACACCTAAGGTAATCCTGACATTAGAGTCAAAAGTTGAAAATTATACTGTGGCGAACTGAAAAGACTGGTGGGCGCTATATCTTTTAAAAGGAATGACTCCCAAAATAAGATCTACTCCAAAAATGAACTATGTCGGTCCGGTCCAATGATACAAATCCCTATTTTGTTTGCAAGTTCTTACTTCCGAAATTTCTGAAAAGCTCCTAATGCATAGTTTTTGGGTTTAAGGATTTTGGCTGTGTAGTGGCTATTCGATCTGTCTACAGATGAAAGTTTCAATTCACACAGGCTCAGGGTATATTCATGTCCGCAAAATCGAGTGGTACTTGTTGAGATGTTGACGAAGAAGAACCTGTTTCCGATGAGTTTTTAGATTTCGTTTGTCGTCACAAGGTCCTTTACCGAAGCAGGAAAAATTAACATTTCTAGAAATGTGCATCCATTGAAAGTACTTCCCAAAATACAATTGCTGTGGGTTTCTATGACGTTTTCTTCTGGTTTTATTCAAAGAGTAATCGACAGAAAAATCTCTGAAGATGAAATACATTGTAATTTTGAAATATTGGAAATAATATGTAATAAATCAATATATATATAAAGTAGAAAAATGTTTGTACGTTTGTTTGTTTGAAGTTTATGGACTCAAAAACCGCTGAACTGATCTTCCTGAAATTTTTAGAGTACTCGTATATCACTACATGGCCTGAAAGTAACATAGGCTATAAAAATTTCTGAAATTCAGCGTTGATCCGAAGATATAGCATCAGAATCGGAGGTACCTCCAAAAAATTTAGATTTTTTATGCAAATATCTATAGAACGGTAACAGATAATGTCTCCCAATTTTGGATGTGTGCAGGAATTTGGTCTAGAAATAAATCGGTCTAAAATGGTCTAGAATTGAAATCGGTTCAGATTTGGATACAGTGCCTATATATATTTTCGGCCGCTTTCATGTATTTTATGCATTAAACACGCTATGTATGTCCAATATCAATGAAATTTGGAATGTGTGATGGAATTGGGTCTAGAAATAAAATTTTCAAATTATATTGAAATCGGTTCAGATTTGGTTATAGCTCCCATATATATTTTCCTCCGATTAATGTATTTGATGCACCAAACACGCTTTATATACCCGATTTTAATGAAAGTTGCAATGAGTGACGAACATTGGCCTACAAATAAATTTGTCAAAATATATTTTACCTTATTCGGGGTAGCGAAGCGCACCAGGGTCAGCTAATAAAATATAAACATTGACCTCAAGCTCAATAATCTTGATTTTATTAACATTCGAAAGGTCGAACAAAACATAAAAATTCGACAGAAAAATCCTTTTGTCCAACAGATATTTACGACACTGCGGTGGAACAGAAATTATATCATAAAAAATGGTTGATAAACATAGTGTTTTTTATTGCAAATTTCAAACATAATAAAGAATTTGTAATTGTTATGAATTTCAAAATAGTTCATTATAAAAACGTGTTAGAGAAAATATACAAACAATTAAAACCACAAAGATTAAGCAACAGTTTTACATTTTATTGTTGAATTGCTCCTATAAAAAATTACGAAAACAAAATGTCGCAAACATTTTTTTTTTGGATGTTGCCAAGTCAAAGTCTTCGACCTACAAACAAACGTTCAATAAATACAAATAAACGTATTGTTCTGAACTCAGTAACATCGTCAACCTAAAATTCCGATTAAACGCTTAAACAACACCTTAAAACTTAACAAGAACTATGCATAAAATTGCTTAAAAAGCCTCACTTGTTCATTATTTTTATATTTTCAAATATGTTGAACAATAAGTATACCAATGTAGTTAAATAATTCTCTGTAATGCTTCCAACTACTTTACACATTTCTTGGACAATTTAAAACAGCTTAAAATTTTACTCAAAAATTAAAAAATTTGTAACATAAGCTAATATCCTATGGAAACTAAAATCATTTCGGGGGGGGGGGGGGCCCGGGGAGCCCCCCGGCCCCCCCCCCCCCTGGCTACGTCGGTGTTTTCTACATTGATGCCAACACAGCTTCCACGTAAATTAATTTTAATGGTCGACCTTATGGGATTCCTCCTAAAACACTTCAGTTTAAAGAATGTATATCATACTATATAGAATATGTTAACAGTTCGCGAATTCTGAAAGGGTGAAACTCGGATTCATCGATTGTAAAAAATTTTTGTTTTTCGCCATATACACATGCACATACATATAGTTCTTTAATTTTAAATCGATTCTCAGCATCACCCCACATATATGTATGTATGTCGTGGATGTGTGCTCAATATATCGTGTCTTATAAAATGGAGTTGGTGCCACCGTGGTATGCACACCCGCCTTGCACACTAAAGGTCGTGGGTTCGATTCCCCGGCCAAGCAACATCAAAAATTTCAACGGTGGCAAAATACCCCTCAGTAAAGTTGGCGACATTTCCTGAGTATTTCAGCCATGTAAAACTTCTCTACGAGTGGTGTCTTAGGACACGCCGTTTGGACTCGGCAATAAACTGTAGGTCCCTTATCATTGAGCTAATATGAATCGGGGTGCACTCATTGGTATGAGAGAAGTCTCCCTTGTCCCGTATTGAAATTTGATGTTTAGTCGTCCTTTGGGTTACGAAGAATTTCTGAAGAGAGTTATAGGTAAAGCTCTACGTTTTGATATACCCTCATTGAACGGTGAATTCCGATTTTCAGTATTTTGAAATTTGAAATTTTAGCAACATTATTCAACCGAAATTGCTAAAACGACGTATTTAGTCTCCGTTGGAGGTATTAAACATTCCTGCGGAACTGTTCGACGACGTTATGAATGTTGTGTACGTGTACGAAATGGTGAAATATTCGGAACATTTTCTTCTTACGTATTATTACAGTTGTTAAAGATTAAACTATATATGAAATATCCGTCTGGTTTGAAATATCATTCGACCAGATGAAGTAAGAAATAACAACGATCTATCTTATAACCAACAACTTTGCACTTTTAAATAATCTAAGGTCGTTCTTTTGGAACGTAGTTTTTACACATTTTAAATTCGCTTTAAAATTGAACTCAAGCTTTAATTAGATTCACTACTACTCGTATTGTGTTTATACTGGAACACATGTTAATCAAAACTAATCACATACTCTACAAGCACTTCCATAAGAACGTGTACTAAGAGATCTTTGCTAATTTCAACTATAAACAACTTTTCTTTTGATAAATTAATATTGTAACCTCTGGACAAATTTCATGTCCGCACAATAATGTCAGAGAGGATAGCATGTACCGAAGATATCATGCACAGCATGAATGCAAAAAGAGAAAACAATTTCTTCCATTGTCAGAATCAGCCATTGTCCTTAAGTGAATCATCTTTCGTCAGTGATGGTTTGTCGTAAATTTATACACATACAAACATTCATTCAATAACATTCTGAAAATGAAAATTAGACAAATTCCAAAATGTATGTTAATTTTTGTTTAATAACAACAATTCTATTGTATGAAATTCGTATGTGTTAAAATTCCTTTTATACATATCATCCCTTTTATAATGTCTTCTCGTAGCTTCTTTGGTTTTGTGTGTTTCGTATTATTCCTCTACTTGGAAGATATTCTATGCAATGTTTTGTTGGTTGGTTAAAATGCACACAACCTGGTTTTGAAATGGCTATTTGTGTCATTAAAATTGCCCAAAGCAGACACCATCTGTTGTTTATATCCATGCGGTGACAAATGTTTAATATTTTGGTTTTGCCGACAAATCATAACTAATTATTGGTCGTAGCTGGAAAACGAAGCAAATTAAATGAAGGGGTTAGCCCCAATTGTAAATTTCAGAAAATCGACGCATTTTTTAAAGGCTTATTTAAAGGGAGGAAAAGCATAGAATATGTGGTACAATTCTCAGGTAAATCGGAAAAAATTGCCTGTGATATGAGATTTAGGAAGAGAACAATTTATTGTGTTTGTATGCAATATAGGAACTACACAGAAAAAAATATTTTCATACTGTACAGGTACCTCACATAAGATACATGTGCAGTATCTTATTTATGTGCAGTATCTTATTTGCTAAATGCTCTCAACTTTGCTCTCCTTTTCTATATCAACAAACCACCACACTACACCCATACACACCACAACTACCACTGTAGGTCGCAACAATTTTGTTGTTAGTTAACTGACAAACCAAACAACTACACTGCGTTTGGCGTCGAGAAAACAAAGTGTTTGGCTGTATAATTCGCAACTACAAATTTGTAATTTCTTTAATATAAAGGCAACATCTAATATCTCAACTTTGTGCTGATAGACTCAACATGTATGTATATATGGTTCGTATTGTTCTGCTATGTTCACAAGACGATAACAACTAAAGTGAAAATTCATTAGAAGAAACCACAAATTACAATAATACAAAAAAATCTAATATATAAAAGGCAATGTTTGTATGTTAGTATATTTGTTTGTTTGTATGTTCCGAATAGACTCAAAAACGGCTGAATAGATTTTCTTGAAAATTTCAGATAATGTACTGGGAACACCGGTGGTAAAAATAGGCTATATATTTTTTTGAATGGTCGTCGCGGAAGTGAAATATCGCGGTCATCCCAAATTATTCAAAAATGTATTATTTCAGATAATATACCTAATTTTAGTAAGCGTGACTACAAAACCGCTATAACACTGGCTTCAATATGTGGGATAACGCGGTCAACGCCTTATTTTGGAATACAGTAAAAGCCCGATAACTTGAGATGTCACTATATAGAAATTCCGAAAAATCGATTGGGAAATCTTATGAAATTTTGTATGTGGAGTTTTTAGGTCTGAGAATAGGTCGTAATCTATTTTTTTATCTCGCTAAGTGTAGTGACCGGTTGTCCTCCCCACAATTTTTTTAAGAAAACCGCGAAATTCAAGATACGTTTTAATATATTGTTTACAAATTGTTTGCAATGCTATGGTAATTACAGTCTTGACCCTGAATGGTCGTCGCGGAAGTGAAAATCGCGGTCATCCCAAAATTTTCAAAAATGTATTATTTCAATTAATTAGAACTGTCGTAAGCTGTTTTTATACGGCTAGGAGTAGTGACCGGTGGTCCTCCCCCACAATTTTTTTTAAGAAAATCTGAAATCTTTGATATTTTTGAACGTATTGTTTACAGATTGTTTTCCCTGAATGATAGCGGTCATCACAAAGTTTTCAAAAATTTATTATTTCAATTAATATACATAATTTTAGTAAGCGTGACACAAAAATGATATAAACACTAGCTTGAACAAGTGGGGTAGCGCGGTCGTGAGCTATTTTAATACGGCTAAGTGTAGTGACCGGAGGTTCTCCTTCAATTTTTTTAAATCTGAAGTCCATGATATTTTTGAACGTATTGTTTACAGATTGTTTGCAATACTACTGTAATTACTGTCTTGACCCTGAATGGTCTTCGCGGAAGTGAAATATCGCGAAAAGTGAAATATCGCGGTCATCACAAAATTTGCAAACATTTATTATTTCAGATAATATACATAATTTTGTAAGCGTGCCTAAAAAGCGCTATAAACGCTGAACACTAAACAATAAGTGGGACAGCGCGATCAACTCCACATTTTGGAATAAAGTAAAATCCGGATAACTTGAGATGTCACAAGATCGAAATTCCAGAAAGATCCATTGGAAATCAGACAAAGTTATTGATATACAATACAATATCATCATTGGAATCAGAATACCGCGATCGTGTTCGATTTTTGAAAATATTATAATTACGGATAAAATCTCAAAATGTGGGAAGTGAAACTTCATGAGCATTGATTTCAGTCCTTGGAATAGCTAGGTAAAGATACATTTTTTAAATACAGCAAAATCTCGATAATAACAACTACAATTTATAGAAGTAATTTTTTTATGAATTATATAAATGTTGCCATACATATCCCGAAGGAACATACATTTCGCTGAGGGGTATTTTACCACTATTGCATATAGAGCGCGAAGAAAAAAGGCGTTAAGTTCGATCGGGCTGAATGAGGTTAAATCCACCAAAAATAGCGAAAATCAGGAGCTATATCAAAACGAGGACGTATACTGAACAGTGGCTATATCTCAGAACTATCGAAAATCGGGAGGTACTGTTTTATGGGAGCTATATCAAAACGTGAACCTATTACTGTTACATACCGAGCGCAAATAAAAAGGCGTGTCTTTCGGTCGATACGAATATTTATGCTCTCCTCTTTAAAATATATTAAAACCAGATTTCAGCCATTTCGGTGTGATAATGATGTTAAATCCTCAAAAATAGCGAAAAACAGCCGGTACCGTTCTATAGGAGCTATATCAAAACGTGGTCCTATAACAACAATTCTTTGCAGTAATAATTACGACCCCATCCGAGACCAACAATCCAATATATAGCAATGTTAATTGACGTGCACCGACCATTATATGTGGGTTACAAAGTGCTTTAAACTGTCGATTTATGGTGAAGGGTATAATAAAAGAGATTTTATATCTTAAATTTGGGGGATACCATTATATGGAATTTATGTCATTATGAAGGTTCTAGAGGGATGCCTAATTATGGGTGTATCAATACTGGATAGATAACTAAAGTTTACACGGAGAACCCAAACAACGGGCCAGCAACGCGGACCGGGTCAGATAGTCTATTATATAAAACTCAAATGACGTTCGTACGTGAATCAAAAACTCGACCAATTTACAACCGATTTGTTTCGCGTTTGTCTTAAAATGTTCGTATTTATCCAAGGAAGGATCTGACGTATTTTATTTTTGAGATATCGCGAAAAATCCGCGAAAACTTGCAAAAATATATTTTGAAAAAAGTTAACTGTTTCCTCACATTTCGTTGTAGGCTTTTGTTGTCGAATTGCTTATTTCCACCTTTTTTAAATTTTTAAGGCGAAAAATCCGCTAAAATTTGCAAAAATATATTTTGAAGAAAGTTAATTGTTTCCTTACATTTTGTTGGAGGCTTCTGCTGTCGAGTTGCTTATTTCCAACTTTTTCAAATTTTTAGCGAAAAGTGTATATGACGAAAAGTCAAACAAATTTAACATTGATGAAGCCAATGTTTGCGCTGTTATAATTCGCGAAATATTGCAGTGTACCACGAAATATGACCATAGCTGCATCAAACGAAGTGTTTTTAATCAACGCTCAAAAATGTGGTTAAAAAGTTAATTTTCGCGGAAATGAATAAAAACACGTAAATGGTAAAAACACGTTGCACGATGGGGCCAATGGCAGGTTTTTGAGGCAAAAAGTCATTTTTTCAAGTCAGCGATTGAAATCAAATAACAACGGAATTATATTCTTAACACTTTCAGACCTACAAAACCAAAAAATTACAATCTGGCAACGACCCACGGCGACATGCGAAGCTGTCAAAGATGTCATAATTATGATTCCGTTTATTTCTGACATTCAGTCGTAATTAAACAATTTAAGTATTTTGGCGCCAAAACCTGATCTGTTGATATTATCTATTTTTTAAAAATGGAAAATACGCGTAATGGTATGTAAATTAAGATTATTATTAAAAGTGTAAATGTAATATTAGATGGGGTCAATAATTTGTTGTGTCAGTAAGTAATGGTTTTTGATGTAGTCTGTGGTATCGTCCATGTGTTCTTTGGAGTAGAACTTTCGGCTTCAGGGTGCTTTCTCGTAAAAATATGTATCTGGTGAAAGGTGACAATGTCGGCTAACAGATTTTGAAAACTATTTTTGCGTATACTTGCGAATAAAAAAATTATCAACTTCCAGATTTCGTAAAACTTAACAATTTGGATATTTTTTATTTTTGGTTGGAAAATCAGCAAAAACCTAAACACTTTATAGAATGGATTTCTGCAAAATTTAATCGAGGTGTCAAAGACAACTTCATGACGGAAGTTAAAAAGCAAATTTATAATATTTGTGCACGCCTTAACCAAAAATGGATAAAAAATTGGAGGTCAAAAAGTCGTGTATTACAATTTGAAAGCTTATGGTTAGCTAGTGACACAGTATTTACGCTAGAACAAGGTAATGATAAAAAGAAGAGAGGGCGCCCTAATGTGGATTATAGTGAAGGAAGAAAACTTGCTTCGGAAGTCTGCTATGAACACGGCAACAATATCGAACCCTTGATTCATGCCGCCTCTGTTTCGGCCAATTTGTCAAAAGAAAAATATTTAAACTATGTTCTCAAGGAAGTTCGGTATCAACCAACTAAATTGAGAAAACAATTAACGTCGACAGAGAAAATTTATGATCGATATATCCAAATCTGAACCGATTTCAATATGATGTCTCAATAATGTTTTCTAGACCAAATTCCGTCACACACTTTAAATTTCATCACAATTGGACATATATAGCGTGATTGCTGCACGAAATAACTAAAATCGGGTGAAAATATATACGGGAGCTATATCCAAATCTGAACCGATTTCGATATAATTTGGCATACTTTTTTTCTAGACGTAATTTTGTCACACATTTTAAATTTCATCGAAATTGGACAGAATTTGCGTGTTTGTTACACCAAATACCTAAAATCGGGTGAAAATATATATGGGAGCTACATCCAAATCTGAACCGATTTCAATATAATTTGGCAAACATATTTCTAGACTGAATCCTCTCACACGTTTCAAATTTCATTGAAATTGGACAAAAATTGCGTGTTTGTTGCACCAAATACCTCAAATCGGGGGAAATATATATGGGAGCTATATCCAAATCTGAACCGATTTCAAAATAACTTGGCAAACTTATTTCCAGTCCGAATTCCGCTACATATTCCAAATATCATCATAATTGGACAGCATTTTCGTGTTTGGTCCATTAATTACTCGAAATCGGGCGAACATATATATGAGACACCGACGTAGTCAGGGGGGGGCCCGGGGGGCCCGGGCCGCCCCCGAAATGATTTTGGTTTCATATGATATTAGCTTATGCTACACACTTTTTTCATTTCTTCCTAGAATTTATACTGTTTTAAATTTGTCGAGAAATTGGATCGAAAATCCAAAAAACGCGAAGGGCTCATTAAGGTTTTCGAATCGCCCCGGCCTAATCTGTATACTTTTTGTCCAAAATATATGATTAACTTTCTGCACAGTTGATGTCAAGTTTAAAGTCATTTTGAAGGGTCTAATCGTAATTTGGACCGACTATAGTGTTACTGACTTCAGAACAATGTAATATTTATTGAACGTTTGTGGCATAAAACGTCCAATACTTTAGCTTATGATTTTTTTGATCTTCAAATTTTTGACAGCATTAATTCAACAATAAATGAACTCGTTTTTGTAATGAGCAATTCTGATTATTATAAAAATTACAAACTCTTTATTGTGCTTAAAATTTGCAAAAAAAATATATATCGCCCATTTTTCATGATACAATTTATGTTGTCCAATTTATTTTTGTCCAACGCAGTGATGTCCGTTAAGATTATGTTAAAGTGGTATCTTTGTTTTACTTCGAATAAGTTTCAAAGTTACAGCGTACGTTAGAAAATAAGCTCTTTTTTGCACTCTTCTAAAGCGAAAAAGGAATTTTTGGCTGATTATTTTTTTAATAAAGGCAGAAGAGTTGATTTAAACCGACTGCATCTAGCATAGAAAACCAAAATAATTGTATTTTGGGTAAAATAGGACGCTATGGAATAAATTAGTAATTCAATGGATGCATAATATTTCTAGGAATTTTCCTATTTCTTCTTCGACTATGGGAAGACAAAAGAAAAAACTGATTGGATACCGATTCTTGTTCCTCAAAATCTCAACAAATAAAAAAAAGTATCAGTCGGGTTTGCCGAGCGGGGTGAGGTTGTATCGCTCTAAACAGGGAGTATCTTCTGTGAAAATTTCCAAAGTATCCTCGAACAGACTGCACTTAAGCAAAGATGTTGAACTTTAGTGGGGGAGTTACCCTAAGGAGCGCCCCGATATGGCGAGCTTAAAATGATTTTTAATATTACTAAATCCAATGCTTGGACCAAATCTGTTGCTCCGTTCAAGAAATATCGTGCCTACCATTTTAGCAAAAAAGTATGAACTTTTGTGGTGAAGGTGCCGAATGTAGTCGACCATCTTCGAACTTTATCCAAGACTCGCTGAAACATTAAAAAGTTGGACCTACGCAGAACCCGGCTCGAAAGTTGTCGTGCACAACGGCCACTCCACATTGTGGCAGTAGCGGTTTTGTATAGCTTCTACGCAGTTCTCTCAGGAAGTATGGACTTGCCCCTGAATAAAATATAATGTCGTAATAGGGGCCTCGAACACAACCTGTTTTAAAAAAAATTAAAATGTTTTGAGAGCTGGTCTTAAACTGCACATTTTCGAAAAAAATTAAAATTTTGTGTGGGGGGTACCCGAAATTGATCTACTTTTGTACAAAATATTATGAAGGCCAAATTTTGGACCCAATCGGTTAATCCGATCCGGACGGACTTCAAATTGTCTGAATCTGATTAAAAACAAACTTTGGGACTAAGAAATTGATTTGGATGAGGCAAATCTTGGCATGGAAGTCAGGCAACGAGGCTTCTTATGTATCCAGGTCTTTAGATCCTTTCCTTTGAACAAAAGTTCAAAATTACAGCTTCATTTCTTCAGAAGAAGATTGGATTTCCTAAGAAATTTGATATTTGTAGTATCCACAGCGCTACAACCGCTTTGGCTATATTTTCTGTGCTAAAATAAATATGTATTTGTAAACAAAGAAAACAATTTTTTTAAGATATTTTCTTAAATTTTCTAAGGTTTCCGATTGTGTTCGCTTTCTTTTGTCATTTAACTACGTTGATCTTACCGAAGTGATGTCACTGAATTGAATGATACTTATATGTCAAAAAACAAAAATCCTTTGCAATTCCATTTGAAAAAAAATTTTTTGCTAGCCCATCTACAATTTTTGGCATAGAGGTTAAGAAAAAATTCTGGTTTCTAAAAATTGGACTATGCGCGCAAAAGTTATAGCGGTTTTTATTCTCATATAAAGAAAAAATATTTTAAAAATCTTATTTTTTGTTATGAGAAAATGTATGGATAAATCGTTAACAGCATTCCATATCTATTCGTAGATGTTTAAATAGTTATTAAATTTATTATTATTTTCGCGAAAAATCAAAAAATAATAAAAAAAAATTTGAAGTAAATCCAAATCCAAAAGCGTGCCGCCAGTTGCAGCACACAATGCCAAAAACCTTAAAGTGGGTAAAAATCGCGCAATTTGCATACGATTTTGATGCGCATCCGGTTTTAGTAGATTTGTAAATAGATTCTTCAAGAACCGCGGATGTGCCTCCACATTCTATTTTTGGTAAAAAACTCATATTACTCGCGAATCTCTGTAATTTATGACACGCGTTTTCGCACATATTATAATCGCGCATAAAGGATTCCATTTATGTAAAAAAATGTTAAAGAAAATCGCGATGTAATACGCCGATTTGTCAAAAAAAATTTTTTGCCGATTTTCGTATTTTCAAGGTATCTATACCCGCGGTTTTAGTGGATGGATTCGATCGCGGAAGGTCTCATGAGATCCGTCGCGTAATAAAACTAAATTCACTCTAATTGCTAGGATGCTGTAAGTAGCTCACTCATAAGATATGCATTAAACGACGTAAAATCACGAGTTCTTTAATCCTATTATGAGTTTTGAATATTATCTTGTTGCGTGTCCGAATTATTAAAAAAATTCAAAAACCCCAGAAAATCCGGCTTCAAAATGTCAGCATCAATTTTAGGTGGATGCAGTGGATATATCGAAAAAGGATGCACTAGTATTATATTGTCCATGAAATATTCTTTGAGTCCTTCTTTGGGCATATGTCTATAAAATGTAAGGTTAAGCCAAAAATCGGAAGGGAGCATAAAAAACTTGTTGGCTTCAACCCATTTTTACCCATTTTTCTAGCTTCCACGGAAATTAATTTTAATTGGCAACGTTATGGGATTCCTCCTAAAGTAAAACATTATAAAACATTTTTAGTTTTTGCGATATACTCTAGTTGTGATTTTAAGTCTACTTCTGAAGAAATTTGACGAGGATCTCCAATTTGATACATGACACCAAAAATAAATGCAATTATTAATAGACCAATTGTTTTGAAGATATGTATATAAACTCCTATTTATTGTTGAAAAACGGGAAAATTGGTCAAGAAGTCTTATGACATTTCAATGATAAAATAGCAATGAAAATTATGTTATCAGTAATGTAAGTCTAAAACAAGGTTTACATAGTAGATAAATAAAAAGTTTTCGCTAACATGAACTTTCAAAATTTTGGTCGGGTGGGCCCCCCCCCCCCGAAATGAAATCCTGGCTACGTCCCTGATATGAGAGCTATATATATATATATATATATATATATATATATGAACCGATATCAACCAAATTTGGCAGATTAGTTTCTAGGCCGATTATAAGCATCTGCACGAAATTTTGAAGGTCTAGCTTGCCCCTGTGATTTTTTGCCTCAAAAACCTCTCATCGGCCCCATCGTGCGTTGCAGCAAACGAGTTTTTTTACGTTGTTATTCGATTGACAGTTAAACCGTTTAAATAACGGATATCTGTCCAAAGTAAAAGTAGAAGAATAAAAAGGAAGATTACACTTCTAATGTATCACATTTCAAAATTTCCACTGGGGGATATACGCATAATTTGATATGTATATTGACCATGTAGCCCAGATAGAGTAATACACTGCCAAAGGCCAAAATTTAGTGCCATATTTTTTGAAAACCCCTATTTTTGGGGTACAGTATTTACCATATCCGTTCGATTGTGCTGGGACCCCAAGATATTTTAGTTTTTTGACGGTCCGGATCATATAAATCATAAATCGTGAAAATCCAGAACGGAGAAAACAGCAACTGGAAAACCCGAAAAATGTGCGTAAAATGTTTTGCATGATAGTGACATCGGATGCGCATAAAAAGTGTATGCACTTTGTGCAAATTATAAGCGTTATACCGTTTTTTGCACACTACGCTGCAGGCGATGCTACATCTTAGCGGCCAAAGTAAATCCGGGCAAATGTGTACAGAGAAGAATTCGGTGTATTGGTAAACCACTTGCGCATCAACCTATTTTGAGGATTTCGCGATTCACACGCATTTCAAAATGAACATTACCCGATAGAGTTTTATTTCAAGATTGTACCCCATTTAAAGGAACCTAAAATCTATTTGAACTCGATCTTCCGTTAGATGTTAGCGTGTATTCGAGAAGTGAATATAATAAAAAATGTGATTTTTTGCGTGAAATTTTACTAAAATAGAAGAATAACTCCGACCTATTTTTACTATGTTTTCTTCAACTAACTCACAAAATAAATTTTAATAAATATTTTCTCTTACAAAAATTTTATAAATTTCCTCGATATATTTTTTTGTTTTTGCTATAATATTTTTTTATATTTTTCGGATGCATAAACTGCTTGAATTTTATTAAAACAAGTTGCAAACTACCAATTGTTTTGAATTATTTCCTAATTTCCGCGAAAGCTTACAACTTTTTCACTAAAGTTATGGGACCTTAGTAAACATATAGTATCTAGGAAGCCATAAATTAACAATGTTTCTCGATATAATGAATAGCGTTTTTAAAAGATTTTTTCTAATAATTAGAATTGTAACCGCCATAACTTTTGCGCGCAATATCCAAAATTAGTATCTCCAACAGATTTGAGAATGGGAATTTTTCCTCAATCCATGTACCAAAAATCGTTCATGTAGCGTCAAACAATTTTTTTAATTTTTTTTTCAAATGGAATGTTAAAAAAAAATCTGACTATTTCTAAGATGCACAAATTGTGACATTTTATGGTTTAGTTTTATCAATATTTGAATGTTCTAAAATGTTTTATTTACGACAATCAATTTAATTTTTATTGAAATTATTTAAAGGAAATTAAAAAGATACAAATTGTCAACGATTATTATTATTATTATTGGTTTTGTAAGAAAATACCTAAATTTCCGAAAGTAAATATATTTCGGTGTTAATTTTGTGACCGTAAGTAACGACAAAAGCTTTTTATGTGGTTGCTATCGTACATGTTCGATCATATTTCAATGCCGCGACTTATATAAAACTCAAATGTCGTTCGACCAATTTACAACTGTTTTGTTTCTCGATTGTCTTAAAATGTTTATATTCAAGTTTAAAATTTTTGTTTTTTGTTTTTATTATTTGGGAAAGCAAATACATTCCTATGTTAATTTTGTAACCGTAAGTAACGACAAAACATCTTTTATGCGGTTGTGTTCATATTCCGCAGACCGGGCAGACTGAGGAATATCGAATTGGCATTTTATGCAGATTAAAAATATGTGAACTAGGGTCATAAATTTTTTGTATATTTTACAAATATCGAAAATACCACATAGCGGTGTAAAAATAAAGTTATAAGTTTCATTTCGCCATTACGGCAAAAAGTCGTTCTCAAAAAAGCTATATTTTATTTTTTAATCTATTTGACGCACCAAACATGCTATATATGCCCGATTGCAATAAGTTTTGGAATTTGTTACGGAATTTTGCCTACAAATAAATGTGCCAAAATATATATAAAATGTTGGCCGATTTGAGGTATTTGATGCACCAACACGCTATGAATATCCAATTTCAATGAAGTTTTTAAGTGTGAAGGGATTGGGACTATATATTAATTATATTGAAATCGGTCGAGGTTTGTAAATTGTGTGCAGAATTTGGACTAAAAAATATTTTAAAAAACGTTCAGATTTCAGGTCATCCTTTCGTTAAAAAAATATCACATGAGTAGAGATAAGGAATAATAATATACTGAATCTCTGATTCATTATTTAAGGAAGTGTCTTTGAAGTCAGTAGAAGTCATTATTATAGTATGCGTGTACTTTTAGTTGGAGAAAATCAAGGCTAAAATTATTAAATATCATATATTTGAGAGACTTCTAAGGTAGGATGGGCGAAGGGGAAACAGTTACCTATATTTACTTAAGACATGTCCTTATCCTCCTCATTATTATTATTGGATTAAAAATTGTCAATGCAAGTGGGAGTTACCCTAATAGTAATTTAAGGTGTCACAACAGCTTGATATATGCCCTTGGACAAATGTTCTCAATCTTAACGTTATTCCTAATTTAATTCTCTTTTTTAAAGGGGATATTTATGGTGACGATATGACATTTGCAAACGTCACCCACTTAGGTGTAGTTATAGTAGGAAAGGATTTAGCAGGAGTCTTACTACCTGCACCATACAAAAATACCATAACAAAAGCTCCAAACACGTCACTGAATGTGTAGAGAAAGCCTTCATATCTGCTATATTTATGCATTAAAGTATTTTAAAGAATAATTTCATTATAAGTATAGCATTCCATTATATTTTATCTTGGTCGGGGTAGCGAAGCGCACCGGGTTCAGCTAGTTAATTAATAAAAAGCAGCAAAATGTGTCGCTGGTTTGGTTGGTGGCGTTGTTGTTGGTGGTTGTTATTCAATAATAACAAAAACAACAACTCGCCAACATTTTTTTTCAATGTATGTATGTTTTTTTTTTGCTTTATGAAAGGCTTTCATGAAATGCAGAAATTTAAACCTTGGCAAGACTTAATGAACACTATTCCTGAAATGGAGTTATTATTTTTTTCTGTGTAAGCAGTAAGCTAAGGCTATAGTCGGCCGGGCCGACCATGTGATACCCTACACCACTACCCCTGGGAATAAGCCTATAGAGAAGTTTTACACGGCTAGTATACTCATTAAATGTCGCCAACATTGCTGAGTGGTATTTTGTCACCGATGAAAATTTGATGTGTAGAAAATCCAGGTCAGGTATGTTGGCGACATTGGCGACAGTAATGTTGACGACATTTCCTGAGTATTTCAGCCATGTAATACTTCTCTAAGGGTGGTGTCTTACAACACGCCGTTCGGACTCGGTGATAATCAGTAGGCCCCATAAATCGGAGCGCACTCATTGATATGAGAGAAGGCTCTCTTGTCCCTACTGGGATGTCTGTGGAAAATATATATTTTACACATTTCTAATAAATATTCATAAATTAGAAAATTGACATTGTTTAGCCCATTCCGCTAGATATTTAAATTTTCTTTGAATATGAGGTTTCTTTTTGGACTACACCTAATATAAATAAATATATAACCTCGACACAAGACACCGAGTACATTAAAAAAAGGTACCTTCACCACCCTATGGTGCAATATATGTATAGAAAATGCAAATAAAAACCCGGGAACATTTACAAACATTTATTTGGGTATTTACTATATTAAATCGTCAATACAACTTCTTACACCCAATTCCAAGGTTTAAGTTGTGAAATCGTTTCAATGTAGATAGTTTAACAATACTTTAAACATGTGGGTAAGTACATGGGTAAATCCCCGCGTATTTTTACCAAATGTTGGGTAAAAACTTTTTAACTGCCGAACCACTTGACGTTGGCTGACAAAATTTAGATTAAATCTTTCTTATGTCAACTGAACTTCTGGTATTGAAAATGGGGTCTCTGGGTCCCGATTTAAGGGTTTTTTCTATTAGCCACATTTTGCATTCTTATTGGCACACTGATTTCTCAATGTGTGTAAAATATCCTTGCAAGAATTTGTCAACTATGGCCCACGTTTTCTTGTAGCCCCCATATAAGGGTACCCCGATTTCAAGTATTTACCCAAATTTTGGCTAGAAACTATTTATCTTCCGGACCAATTGACGTATTGTGTCAAAATTTGGTTCAAATCCTTTCTATATTAACAGAATTTCTGATACTATAAATGTGGTCTCTGGGTCCATGTTTTCATATAGCCCCATATAACCGTTCCTCCCGATTTAAGGTGGTTTTTATCTATTAGCAACATTTACAATCTTATTGGCTGTTCTTTGGCACAGTGAGTTCTCAATGTGTAAAAAATATCCTAGCAAAAATTTATCAACGTAGGTCCACGTTTTCTTGTACCCCGATTTCGAGTATTTACCCAAGTTTTGGGTAAAAATTATTTATCTGCCGAGCCAATTGACGTATGATGTCTAAATTTGGCGAAAACCCTTTCTATATCAACAAATTTCTGGTACTGAAAATGGGGTTATATCAAAACATGGACCCACATGTTTTGATATAGTCCCCATATAACCTCCCGATTTAAGGTGTTTTTACAGTGTTTTAATTAACTTGTTTTGGTCCATTTAGTTCAAATCTGGTAACTCATTTTTAACACAGTTGCAGTTGACCAATCGAACTGAAACTTTGCATACTTTTCAGATTTAGATGACAATACATGAATATGGAATCAAAGCCAATATTGGACCATTTTTATAGTGTTTTAGCGGTGTTTTATTTAAAATGCATTTCAAATCTGGTGACTCAATTTTGACACAGTTGCAGTTGACCAATCGGACTAAAACTTTTCACACTTTTCAGATTTGGGTGACAATACATGAATATGGGCCCAATTTTTTCTACAGCCCCCATATAGCGGTACCACCCGATTTCAGGTATTTTGAGGATTTTATCTTAATTTTTGCTGTCATTTGGCATTTCCAATGATACAGACATTTCCCCACCAAAAATTGTGAACATAGGTCCAGGTTTTGGTATAGCCCCCTTATAGCGGTACCACCCGATTTCAAGCATTATGAGGATTTTATCTTCATGTTGAGGCAGAATTGGCTGTAACTTGGCATTTGGAGTCCCCAATGGTACAGAAACTTCTCCACCAAAAATTGTTGACATAGGTCCAGGTTTTGATATATGGCCCCTATAGTGGTACCACCCGGTTACAAGTATTTTAAGGATTTTATCTTCATTTTGAGCCAGAATTGGCTGTAACTTGGCATTTGGAGTCCCCAATGGTACAGAAACTTCCCCACCAAATATTATGGACATAAGTCCAGGTTTTGGTATAGCCTTCATATAACGGTACTACACGATTTCAGGCATTTTAAAGTTTTTATCTAAATTTTCTGCCTAAATTGACTATAATTTTGTTTTTAGTGGTCAAAAAAATGTATTTACTAAAAAGTTAAGTTAAAGTTATTTACTAAAAAGTTAAAAATAAAATATAATTTAAAAAAATTAAGTTTCAGTGTTTTATTTAGAAATGCACTTAAAACGAGGAAATAATTTGTCACTAGCCTCAATAAATATATTCTTTCTCATGATGGAATCTTTCAAATAAAAACTTGCATTTAAATTATAAATGGTCTCAAAATTAAACGGCAAGCGTTTAATTTGAGAGATTCCATCATGAGAAAGAATATATTTATTGAGGCTAAGCGACAAATTATTTCCTCGTTTTAAGTGCATTTCTAAATAAAACACTGAAATTTAATTTTTTTATATTGTATTTTATTTATCTATTAGCCACATTTTACAATCTTATTGGCTGTAATTTGGCACAGTGAGTTCTTGAGGAATTAAAATGAAATTATAAGGCAAAAATATCAAATGACCTTTAAATATAGTATTCGATGTGGCGACTTTTCACTGATACGACCTTGAACACGCGCTTCTGTTATTTGTTGTATTGTTGCCCACATTCTTCTGTACAAAATGGGCTAATGGATGTAGTATGAATAAATTTTGGTAGATTGGTGTTCGTTGGGGAAGCAAATAACCACTGGGAAGAACCAGATTCACGTCATTCCCAAAACAGGACTCTGTTATATGCATTAGGGTTATGCCTTTTCTGCATTTTTTGCAAATATCAAAAATACCACCACATAGCAGTATAGAAAATGGAAAAATATTAAGAAATGCATTACCACTTTTCCCCTACCGTTAAAAAAGTGTCCGCACTGATTGCATACAAGTTGTTCATTGCAGTTTTTTATTATGTGTTTTCCATTCTAATAGCATGTGGTTATTAAATAAATTATTTCTTATTGGAATTGAGTATAATCTTGGTTCACCGAACCGAACTAACAAGCGTTTTCGTTATGAGGACACTATTCCGAACATAATACTGGCATGATATTTTTTGGTATTAGTATGCATATATTTACAGTACTGAATTTATGAACATTGGTTACGTTTTGCAAGCGATGCCTATAAAGCATTTATATAACAGTTTTCTAACTGATGTTCAGACATTGATTTCTAATTCACAAAGCTCCGATGTAGGAGAAGATTTGAGAAACCTTCAGAAATTGTTCTAGATTGTTTTCAAATCAATCACCAATAACATTTTCCTCCATAACATTGGTATTCCTTCCTTAGCACTAGAATTACCCCGATTTCGAAATTAAATTAAAATGTATTATTTCGACTATATAAAATCCTGGATTCTTCCACGGCTCTGGGAACACAATCCCCGTAAAATTTGTACAATATCAAAAATGGCTGTGTCAGTTGCCTCAACTCGAATAGCGACCGTATTTCATAAATATTGCAGAATCACTCATTTGGCATTGAAATTTAAATATTCTGTATAAATTTTGTTCCCGAAAACTTTTCTCAAAACTGGTAAAACCTACGAAAATATCATAAAGGAAAATCTTGTAAAGAATTTTCACAGCCATAATATTTTTCCCATCCAATTTCGATAGGACTTGCGGTTTCCAAGCAAAATCGTGAAAACCTAAAAATTCCGCTCCGGCGATTTTTAGGTTTTACCATTTTTGAGATATAGAAGTTCAAATTGGGATAATTAACTTAGTGTAACGTAATAATTAACTAAGTGTATACAACTGCAATGACTGCAATTTCCCAACTTAAACTTGTATGTCTAAAAAATGATACAACCTGGGAAAAAATACATAGACCAATCTTATTGAACGATTTTTTCTAGTCCCATTTCGATAAGACTTACCGTTTTCAAGCAAATCGTAAAAACCTAAAAAAGAACTTAAAGATGTGACCTGAACTTCTATATCTTAAAAATTGTTAAACTTATGATAATATCATAAAGGTTCATCTTGTGTAGAATTTTCACAGCTACAATATTTTCTCTTATCCCATTTCGATAGAACTTTCGGTTTCCAAGCAAAATCATGAAAATCTAAAATAAACCTAAAAATGTGAAATTTGATCGCGATTTATTTAAAAATCCCTCCAGCGATTTTTTCTTTTTTTTTGGATTTTTCTCATCTATTGTCCCAATTTGTACTGCTATGTCTCAAAAATGGTAAAACCTACGAAAATGTCAAAAAGGACAATCATGAAGAGAATGTTTACATCCATAATATTTCCCCCAATCCAATTTCGATAGGACTTGAGGTTTCCGAGCAAAATCGTGAAACCCTAAAAAAACCTAAACATGTGAACTGTGACCTCAATTTATTAAAAAAACGCTCCTAGGATTGTTTTGTTTCTTTGATTTTTCTTATCTATGAACATTGTAGTTTCAGAATGCGCAAAAACTTCTTAGGTGTAAGCTCCTTTCATTTAAAGTTGGTTCAAGATCACCGTGAAGTAGGAAACAGTAGTCACTTCAAACCACAAGCTTTCATCGTTTCTGCTTAAAACGTTCGAAAGGCTCATCGGCGAGCATATTCAAGAAAAGATGAATAATTCAAACAACATTTCTTCCAGTCAACAGACACAGTCATACATAAAGTCGTCGGAACTATTGAAACGTCGTTAGGGCAGAAAAAATACACTTTAACCGCCTTCTTGGATACAGAATGCGCCTTTAACAACTTCAGTGCCTCAGCAAGAGAACACGTTTTAATCAAATTCGGCATGAAACCATTCATTAGAAGCTGCATAACCACCATGATACAGAACAGATACAGAGTGGCGATGCTATTCTTTGGTATGTTTCCGTTCGTGCTGAATGACATAATAAACGGAGTCCTGAAATTACTGGATATTTGGGCCACAAGCTGTGACCTAGAGGTTATCCAAATATGCAACCTTTAGTCGATGGTACGAGGTGAAGAAATGCCTTTATCAAATCACGTCAAATACTTTGGGGTTATACTAGACTCAAATAAGTCGTGGAATCGTAACGTTGAACAACGTGGGAATAGAAGAACCGTTGCCTTGCCCCGAAAACAATTTACTGTCGTAATGGGGGATGCAAGGACAACCTGCTGAACAAAATTTCAAGACGATCAGAGAGAAGCTCTTAAAATTATTCCGATTTTTGTGTGGGAAGTTGCCGAAGGAGTGGGTCGATATAGTCCATATTCGATCTATATCTGAAAGGATTAATACGATGTGCAAAGTTTGGACCAAATCTATTGCTCTCTTCGAGAATTATCGTTCACACCATTTTACAGAAAAAAACAAGTAAGCCAAGGCTATAGTCGGACGGGGCCGACCATGTAATACCCTACACCTTTATCCCTGGGAATTAGCTTTCCGCATACCAAAATTTTTTTATGAAACAAATACACTTATTGTAAGAAATAACTTTATGGATTCCGGTACCGTATCACACCAAGCTTAAATACTAACATAATAATTGTTTCACAAACATCCCAAAAGGGACAACGCTTAATGATATGGAACCCACAGCTTATCTCTGAGTCCAAACGGCGTGTCCTAAGACACCACTTGTAGAGTAGTTTTAAATAACTGAAATACTCAAAAAATGTCGCAAACCTTACTGAAGGATATTTTGTAACCGTTCAAAATTTGATTTTGCCTGGCTGGGGAATCGTTTTGAAAAAAGGTGGCAAAGCGATCCATGCTGCAATGTATGTATAAAAATCCAATTGGACAATTAAAACGTTAGAGCACCATGTAATTTGCAATAATGCAACGACTGGGAATGGGAAAATGTGGTTCTCTACACAAAACCCATTATATATTAAGCAGTAGGCCCGTTATCTAGCTTTATTGCAACTTTCATCAGAGGGAAGATCAGTAGATCTATTTTCATATGTAGTATATGTACTTTGCCGGTATAAGCCCTCCAGGTAATAAAATATAGACCAAAAATATTTTTTTTTGTATTTTTCGAGCAAAAGTAATGGTCCATTTCACCCGCTAAATAATATCAGATCATCATCCAAAATTTTAAGCATCTTCCTCTACCTAACTCCTAACCTCGTGCAAAATTTCGTGATTATTGGGCTATAATTGCGACCTCTAGTGTGTTTATCATTACACTACAAACAAATAACAGGGTATATTAGGCTGTAACTCTGTTATCTTATCATGTACATCAACACAATTGGCATCAATAGAAAGGTCAAGCGTTCTTCTTCCATGTATAGCTTACTTGCCCGGAATGTCTCTTCCAAGAATAAAGATATAAGCTGTTTTTTAAAAAAATTTCACAATTTTCACACAAAAGTTGTGGTCCATTTAACCCTCTAAATATTATCTGATCGCCATCTCAAATTGCAAGCTTCTTCTTTGTCATATACTCTTACCTTATTTAAAATTTCGAGGCGATCTGACTATTATTGCGACCTACAGAGCATCTACAAAATCGGATAAAAATTATGTTTTATTTCACGATCATCACCAATTAAAATAGCGATCTATTCTGATGTGAAACCGACCTCCATACCAAATTTCGTGACGATCGGTCCATAATTGCGGCCTGGAGTTTGATTACAATTTATAATGGGCAGACGGACACACGGACGGACGGACGGATGGACGGATGGACGGACGGACACACATCTCTTAATCGCTTTATTTCGCCGAGATATGAAGATTGGTATACCACATTGGGGGTCTCCGAAGAATATTTCGCGGTGTTACATGAATTTTTACCAAAATAAACTTATAATACCCTTTCCACTTAGTGGTGTAGGGTATAATTAAACTTTTGTGGTGTTGATACCCGAAGGAGTGGGCCGTTATGGCCCATTTTCGAACTTACACTAAGTTTGGGCAAATTGTTACGAAGTGTAAAATTTTGTTCGATTGATCTGTTCGAGAGTTATCGTGTGTACCAGCCAGACAGACGGACAGACAGACGGACATGGCTTAATCGACTCCAAATTGTCTGAAACGAATTTAGTCCAAACATACTTTGGGTCTTTATTTCGTTATCGTTATTTCGATGAGGCATATTTTTGGTCGTATCAAAGTGTATATAACCTGATTGGCATAAATGCTGAGGGTATAAAAATATCAAAAGGAACTTTTTGACCGGATCGACCTAAAAATGTATTTTTTCATAGCCCTACCCAGCAAAACTACCCATTACAATCGTGCAGAATAAGTAGTTAGTTTTGGGCACTTAAATTAGTAGCTAAATGAGTAGTTACGACTTTTAGTAACTATTTGTTTAACTACTTGCTTAAGTAGTCAAAAAATAACTAGCTTTTTTGCGAGACATGCCCTTGTTAAAATAATCTTATTGGATCATGCCGTGGTTTGTCAAAATGGACAATCCTTAAACATTACACTGTGAGCACAGGTTCAAGTTTTGGAATAGCCTCCAAGTTTTGCAATAGCCCACATACGGTACCACCGATGTCACTTATTTTGAAGTATTTTGGCATTTAGGTTTAGAAGTGGTGAAAAAATCTCGACCACAATTTGTGGACAAAGGTCTAGGTTTTGAAAGTACCATCCAATTTCAGGTATATTAATGTTTGTGCCTGTCTAAATTGGCTGTTGGCATTTATGATTCCTGGTAATCAAAAAACTTATCCACCTAAAATTGTGGACATACGATATAGCCCCCATATAACGACTTCATCCGATTTCAGGTGTTTTAAAGTTTTAACCTAAGACTCGCAGAGCTTAGAAAACTTCCTCAAACCAGTTTGTGGAAATACTTTTGTAACAGAAAGAAAACTGATTATTGTATTTTTGTTCATAATATTTCATTGTGAAGTGTATAGAAAGTTCGGTCCTGCCGAACTGTGTTCTTTTTTTGGGGGAAACAGTGCATTGTGTCAATGTTCTCCATTCATACCATCCCTTTATACGTCTATTGTTCATAATTTTTCACCAACTAATTTCTTTCATAAAATAATTAGAAAAGGTGTCATACTTGCCATACTTTGCCGCTGCTATGTGGGTTAAAATGGAGAAAAATGATGATAACTTCACATAATTGGCCTCATTATTCATTCATCTCCGTGCTATTAACCAATTGACAGGTTAATTAAGAATTCGCGTTTTTCTCACTTTGTCGCTGTATTGCCTATAAAGCAACAGAATCGAAATTCTTCTCCTCTCTAGTGTGGATTTTTTTTGACAAAATGACAATGAATGTGAGTTGACTTTCGTACCGAATGCTCTGACATTCTTCATTAAAGTGGAAATTATGGTTCATCTACCAGCATTGCCTTCAACACCGTAACCACCGTCAACATCATCATCGTCGGTGTTGTCGTTAAAACGAAAATTACATTAAATGCGTCTACAGCACTTTCAGTGTTCTCTGAAAAGGTAAGGCCAAAATTGATTTACTTTCAGCGGAAAAAATTATCGTAATTTTAACATGTTACTGCAGTATGTATAGAGAGAATGATGTTATATTTCGTGTAACTTTTACTTAAGCTAGTAGTCATTAGTTGTTGTTAATGGAAGCATTATAAATCGCAATGTTCGTTTTATTATATTTGCACAGTAAATTGGAAATATTTTTGGTACTATAACAATATGTTGTTATTCGGTGGTGCCCCACCGCACTGTCCTTCACTATTAAGTACCGAGGGTATTTTATGATGATTTTTTCTCATAAGTTTCTATATTTATACTCTACAGCACATTGTGGAAAGCGTACTATAAGCTTCTTTGCCTAAAAATAATGTAACACTTCGGAATATTGATCTTAGAGTTAGCTTTTTGTTATACTAATCCTTACATCCTAACAAGGGAAAAGAATCTATATATACTTCCGCGTCAGTCTTTTAAACTCCAGACCGGAATTATGAGCCCATCAAAAAACGTTGAATGAAAGTTAAGTTCCAAAAAAAGATCTAGATTTTGGTGATGATCTTATAATATTTTTAGCATTAAATGGACCCAGAACTATGTTTTTGCCTGTTTTTGTCGTCATTCTACAGATCTCAATTATAATCCCATAAAAAAAGTTGGAGCACGTGACATAAAAGAACCCGACAACCCTGTGTAATTATCGGATAATATTTAGTTTTTACATAAGAAGGGGAACTATTTACATTTGGCCTGTTCCCGTAAAGTGGTAAGAGTTGTAAAAGTCGTAAAAGATTTTCATATAAATTGTGTATAAGGGAACGCAAAATGTGTACAGTTGGTACAAATTGTAAAATTTGTTTACCTCTGGAACAGAGATATTGATTTAAATACAGCAAATTGTGCATTCGGGTCTTGTTAAATTTATTGTACACTTCCCTTGCCCTTCCCTTTGTGTGTGGCGATTGGATTTGCCTAAAATTTAACGCATGGAAATAATGTTCGTAGATTCACAATTACATAGCATTTCTACATAAAATTAAATCTTTACCAAATTTCACTAAGTGGTCGCTGTACAGTTGTGCGTATTATAAACGTCTGCATGTACCATTCAACGTTTTAATCCGCACCGTGTATCCACCATAGTATGGTTGGTATATAAATTTGGTTTTTCGTTTGTAACGCATTGAAATAATTACACTGTGCGACAACAAAAAAAAAAAAATGACAAGGAAAATCGAGTAGATTATGAAAGTAGAGCTAAAAATATGAGACACGTGTATCGGCGTTTTTAAAGTTTACGTCGGAAAGTAACCAAAATAGGTGGGGCAAGTTCCGCCCATTTTTAATTTCTTCGAAATATTCGAATTAAGATATCATGGAATCCTTGCATTTTAGGTATATAGTGTCTTTGGCAACTTTACTCAGAAGGGTGTGAGGAATATTTATGATAAAAATTTTAACCCTCATGCGGTTCATCAAAGGGGTCTTTTTTTGAAAATCTTTCAAAAACTCCTTAAAAATGTGATCGTATCAAATCCAAATATTCTACAAAATTGTTCGCCATAAAATTTTACTATAGGTCTCAGAAAACACCAAATCTCCAACTCTTGTTTAATCGCCAGGAACCTCTAAAAATGAAAAACACGTTTTAGGGTTAAAGTCGGACTTCATCTGAGTTTATTCAAAATTGTCCCACAAAGCATAATATTAGAGAGATAATGCCAGAGACAAAAATATTCTTTATCAAATTTCACTATGGGTCACTAAAGAAATGAAATGTCTATTTACATTTCATAGCATGAAAATATCAGTATCAATTTTGCTGAAAAAACATGAAAATATTTCCCAATTTTTTTGATGAAAAATTTTTCCTTCTTTTTTCGAGTTGACACATGGAAGTAATATAAAACTTGGTTATAGGTGAAAAGTGTCAAAGGATGAAAAATTCTACACAATATTTCACTATGAGTTTCAAAATAAACCATATATCTATGTATGATATTTCTTTAAAAAATTAGATTACAAATTTATATATATTAGGATGAAATTAAATGTTTTAATTTTGGACTGTTAATTTTACATAATTCCATAAAACAAAAAAAACATTGTTCCACAACATCCCATACGGGACAAGAGAGACTTCTCTCATAATACATAATTCCATACTGGATCAAAATCTAGCAAAATCCTTTACTTTTTGGAAATATTTTTAAAGAAAGAAATGTTCCAAATGAAATTTCATTTTGAGTCTCTGAATAAACCAAATCTGTAACCACAACATATAACATTTTTAGCAGCCCTTGTTTATGGTGTAGGGTTTAGGGCCGTATTTTACAATTTTTAACCAGATTGTCGTTGCGATTAAAAAATATTAATAACTTATTGATGGTTTTTCGTTATAAATTCATACATGAGATGTTGTGTGTTCAATTTTAATAGCTTTAAAAACATTTGTGGTGAATATATATTTGAAAAATATAGAAAACCCAGATCGGACCTGCCAAAATTGCGTATTTTTAATATTTTTAACTTAAATTACGTATTTAGGATAAGCCATTGTTTGCTTATATTGTATGTGAAAATACATTAGAGACCTACGGCTATGGTCCAGTGAAAATATAGGTGTCATGTATGCTCTCACATGTATAATTTGGTGTGGTCCAAATAACTACAATGATGGGACGCACTCCTACCTTGGTGGCATTTACGTAATTCACTATAGCAATTGACATAATTGAATATATCCTAACTGGGTTCGCTATGTTCATTCATGATACAACTATTTACGTCAATTGCTATAGTTAATTACGTAAATGCCACCAAGGTAGGAGTGAGTCCCATCATTGTAGTTATTTGGACCACACCAAATTGTACATGTGAGAGCCTATATGACACCTATATTTTCACTGGACCATAGCCGTAGACCTATAATGTATTTTCACATACAATATAAGCAAACAATGGCTTATCCTAAATACGTAATTTAAGTTAAAACAAGTAAAAAAGCATTAAGTTCGGCCGGGCCGAACTTTTCATACCCTCCACCATAAAATATTCTGAACTAAAATGTAATAATTAGTTTTCATTCCTGTTCCCAACTTTAAGTGGGTACGTTAAAATGTCAGATAATGTACATAAAATGCTTCATTCGGGAGAACCTTTTTTATGGTGTCTATATCTAACTATGTATGTTGACAATTTTTGTTGGGCTAGAAATTGGGAGGTACCGTTATATAGGTGTTATAATAAAACATGGGCCTATGTTGACAGTTTTTGAGCCTTTAATGTCAAATAACTCCTAATTCGGTTAAAAATTTTAGCTAGAATCCTCAAAAAACCGAGAATCGGTAATATTATAACTAATTCGGTCTAGAAATGTGACTTAAAACGTCAAAATACCTGAAATCGGGCGGTAACGTTTTATGGGGGCTATTCCAAAACATGGACCTATGTCCACTAGTTATATAAGTTTATTGACACTTAAGAACCCTAAATGTCAATTTATAGCTAAATCGGTCTGAAAATGTAGCTAAAAACGTCAAAATACCATTAATCAGCGGGCACCGTTATATGGGGGCTATACCAAAACGTGGACCTATGTCCACAAGTTTTATTATATAAGTTAACTGACATTTAAGAACCCTAAATGCCAAATTATAGCTAAATCGGTCTGAAAATGTAGCTAAAAACGTCAAAATACCGTAAATCGGGGGGTACCGTTATATGGGGGCTATACCAAAACGTGGACCTATGTCCACAAGTTTTGTCATATAAGTTTATTGACATTTAAGAACTTTAAATGTCAAATTATAGCTACATCGGTCTGAAAATGTAGCTAAAAACGTCAAAATACCGTAAATCTGGGGGTACCGTTATATGGGGGCTATACCAAAACGTGGACCTATGTCCACAAGTTTTGTCATATAAGTTTATTGACATTTAAGAATCCTAACTGTCAAATTATAGCTACATCGGTCTGAAAATGTAGCTAAAAACGTCAAAATACCGCAAATCGGGGGGTACCGTTATATGGGGGCTATACCAAAACGTGGACCTATGTCCACAAGTTTTGTCATATAAGTTTATTGACATTTAAGAACTTTAAATGTCAAATTATAGCTACATCGGTCTGAAAATGTAGCTAAAAACGTCCAAATACCGTAAATCGGGGGTTTATGGGGGCTATACCAAAACGTGGCCCTATGTCCACAACTTTTGTTATATAAGTTTATTGATACTTAAGAACCCTAAATGTCAAATTATAGCTAAATCGGTCTGAAAATGTAGCTAAAACCTTCAAAATACCGTAAATCGGGGGGTAGCGTTATATGGGGGCTATACCAAAACGTTGACCTATGTCCACAACTTTTGTTATATAAGTTTATTGACATTTAAGAATACTAACTGTCAAATTATAGCTACATCGGTCTGAAAATGTAGCTAAAAACGTCAAAATACCGCAAATCGGGGGGTACCGTTATATGGGGGCTATACCAAAACTTGGACCGATATAGCCCATCTTCGAACTTGATCTTCCGACGGCTAAAAAAATGTTATTCCCCAATTTTCAGCAAAATCGGTCAACAAATGCGACTTGTATGTTGCGAACGGACGGACGGACGGACATGCATAAATCGACTCAGAAAGTGATTCTATGTATATCCCTAGAAGGAACTATGGGTCTATCTCGCTTCCTTTTGTATGTTACATACAAATGCACTAACACATAATACCCCTTACCACATAGTGGTGTAGGGTATAAATATTAAAAATACGCAATTTTGGCAGGTCCGATCTGGGTTTTCTATATTTTTCAAATATATATTCACCACAAATGTTTTTAAAGCTATTAAAATTGAACACACAACATCTCCTGTATGAATTTATAACGAAAAACCATCAATAAGATATTTAAATTTTTTAATCACAACGACAATCTTGTTAACAATTGTAAAATACGGCCCTAAACCCTACACCAAAAACAAGGGCTGCTAAAAATGTTATATGTTGTGGTTACAGATTTGGTTTATTCAGAGACTCAAAATGAAATTTCATTTGGAACTTTTCTTTCTTTAACAATATTTCCAAAAAGTAAAGGATTTTGCTAGATTTTGATCCAGTATGGAATTATGTAAAATTAACAGTCCAAAATTAAAACATATAATTTCATCCTAATATATATAAATTTGTAATCTAATTTTTTAAGGAAATATCATACATAGATATATGGTTTATTTTGAAACTCATAGTGAAATATTGTGTAGAATTTTTCATCATTTGACACTTTTCACCTATAACCAAGTTTTATATTACTTCCATGTGTCAACTCGAAAAAAGAAAGAAAAATTTTTCATCAAAAAAATTGGGAAATATTTTCATGTTTTTTCAGCAAAATTGGTACTGATATTTTCATGCTATGAAATGTAAATAGACATTTCATTTCTTTGGTGACCCATAGTGAAATTTGATAAAGAATATTTTTGTCTCTGGCATTATCTCTCTAATATTATGCTTTGTGGGACAATTTTGAATAAACTCAGATGAAGTCCGACTTTAACCCTAAAACGTGTTTTTCATTTTTAGAGGTTCCTGGCGATTAAACAAGAGTTGGAGATTTGTTGTTTTCTGAGACCTATAGTAAAATTTTATGGCGAACAATTTTGTAGAATATTTGGATTTGATACGATCACATTTTTAAGGAGTTTTTGAAAGATTTTCAAAAAAAAGACCCCTTTGATGAACCGCATGAGGGTTAAAATTTTTATCATAAATATTCCCCACACCCTTCTGAGTAAAGTTGCCAAAGACACTATATACCTGAAATGCAAGGATTCCATGATATCTTAATTCGAATATTTCGAAGAAATTAAAAATGGGCGGAACTTGCCCCGCCTATTTTGGTTACTTTCCGACGTAAACTTTAAAAACGCCGATACACGTGTCTCATATTTTTAGCTCTACTTTCATAATGTACGCGGTTTTTCCCATCATTTTGAAAAAAAAATTGAATTTTGTTGCACAGTGTTATTTGAAACCCTACAAATGATCAAGATAAAATTCCGAATCTTGAAGCCCGCAAACATTGAGCTAGAGTATTCTTTGCCGATGGTCAAGCAAATCGCGAAAACCTAAAAAAAAAACTTAAAAATGTGACCTGAAATTCGATATCTCAAAAATTGTAAAACCTAGGAAAAATCAAAATCATAGAGAATAGAGAATTTTCACTGCTACAACATTTTTCTTTGCTCCACTTCGATAAGGCTTGCTGTTTAAAGCAAAATCGCGAAAACCTAAAATAAACCTAGATATGTGAACTTTAGCAGCGATTTATTTCAAAATCCCTCCCTCCTATGAACATTGTTGTTTCGGAATCCGCAAAAACTTTCTAGGTGTAACGGTTTTTAATTAAAATTATTTAAGGCGCAATTTGAACTTCTGTATCTTAAAATTGCTAAAGCATACGAAAATATCAAGGCCAATCTTGTAGAGAATTTTCACAGTCACAATATTTTTTCCAATCCAATTTCGATAGGACTTTTGGTTTCCAAGCAAAATCGTGGAAAGCTAAAAAACCATAAAAATGTGAAATTTGATCGCGATTTATTTAAAAGTGTTCAGGTGATTTGTTTGTTTATTTTTTGTTTTTATTTTTCTCATCCATGAAAATTGTAGTTTCAGAATCCGCAAAAAGTTTCATGTGTAAGTTTCATTCATTTAAAATTGGTTCAAGAGCACCGTGGTGCTTCACACTGTTATATTAGTCAATACAAACTAATTTTAAAAAATGAAGATTCGAATAGGACTTAATTGACATTGAAAAGAGTTCGAGGAAATCGAAGAGTACAATCATAGTAAAAAATTTATTGTAAATATTGCAATTTTTTCTATTTGTTATTAAATAGCCCATAAAATGACAGAAAATAAAAAAGTTTTTTTTTTTTTTTTAAATTGGACCAATATTAAATACGTAATTGGTATTTCCTTGCATATAGTATTTCCAGAAATCGAAATTTTCAAGGAACGATATCTCTGGAACCGTTTGTAAAAAATCTAAAAATATATTAAAATGTTTCGCTGATGAGCAGCATCACCACAGCAAAAAAATAAGGAAATAACAAGTAAAAAAACGTTAATTTCGGCCGGGCCGAAATTTTCATACCCTCCACCATAAAATATTCTGAACTAAAATGTAATAATTAGTTTTCATTCTTGTCCCCAACTTTAAGTGGGTACGTTAAAATGTCAGATAATGTACATAAAATGCTTCATTCGGGAGGGCCTTTTTTATGGTGCATATCGACGCCTCCAAACAATAGTATGCTAAGTCGACTTAGCATGTTTTCAAGTGGGAACTTCAAATGTCATTAACAGCTAGTTCGAAAATATGAACTTAAATGAACAATTTTTGTTGCAGAATTTGTGTTGGCTTTTAAATTTCAAATTACGGAAAGTTCGTCCAAAAATAAAGCTAAGGTACGGAAAATCGGGAGGTTTGTTTTGGGGCTATACCAAAACATGGACCTACGTTCGGTTGAACATTTTAAGTATCGGGGCTATGTTGAAAATTGTTGATGCAGATGTGTGGTGACCACTACAACTTTCAAATGTCAAATTACAGTTAGCTAAAATTGCCAAATTGCTGAAAATTGGGAGGTACTGTTATATGGGAGCTATATCTGAACATGGACCTATGTTGACAATTTTTGATGGAGAGCTGTTGTGACCACTAAGAACTTCAAATGTCAAATTACTGCTAGTTCGGTTTAATATTGTAGCTAAAATTATCAAATAACTGAACATCGGGACGTACTTTTATATGGGGGCTTTATCAATACATTGACCTTCTTGACAATTTTTGGTCGAGAGGTGTGGTGACCACTAAGAATTTCAAATGTCAAATGTTCAAATTACAGATAATTCGGTTAAAACTTGTAAACATGGACCTATGTCCATAATTTTTTCGAACATAAGTTTTTTGGTCACTAAGAACCCTAAATATCAAATTATATCTAATTCGGTATAGAAATGTGACTTAAATGGGATGGGGGCTATTCCAAAACATGGACCTATGTCCACTGGTTATAAAAGTTTATTGACATTTAAGAAACCTAAATGTCAATTTATAGCTAAATCGGTCTGAACATGTAGCTAAAAACGTCAAAATGCCGTAAATCGGGGGGTACCGTTATATGGGGGCTATACCAAAACGTGAACCTATGTCCACAACTTTTGTTATATAAGTTTATTGACATTTATGAACCCTAAATGTCAAATTATAGCTAAATCGGTCTGAAAATGTAGCTAAAAACGTCAAAAAACTGTAAATCGGGGGTACCGTTATAAGTGGGCTATACCAAAACGTGGACCAATATAGCCCATCATCGAACTTGACCTGCCTGCAAAGAAAAGACGCATTTTCCCAAAATTTCAGACAATTTTAGTGGAGAGGTGTGGTGACCACTAAGAACTTTAAATGTCAAATGTTCAAATTACAGGTAATTCGGTTAAAACTTGTAGGTAAAAATCTCAAAATACCGAAAATCGGGAGGCACCTTTGTATGGGGCTATACCAAACCATGTACCTATATTCATAATTTTTTCGAATATAAGTTTTTTGGTCACTTAGAACCCTAAATATCAAATTATAGCTAATTCGGTCTAGAAATGTGACATAAAACGTCAAAATACCTGAAATCGGGCGGTAACGTTATATGGGGGCTATTCCAAAACATGGACCTATGTCCACTAGTTTTGTTATATAAGTTTATTGACACTTAAGAACCCTAAATGTCAATTTATAGCTAAATCGGTCTGAAAATGTAGCTAAAAACGTCAAAATACCGTAAATCGGGGGTACCGTTATATGGGGGCTATACCAAAACGTGGACCTATGTACACAAGTTCTGTTATATAAGTTTATTGACACTTAAGAGCCCCAAATGTCAAATTATAGCTAAATCGGTCTGAAAATGTAGCTAAAAACGTCAAATTACCGTAAATCGGGGGGTACCGTTATATGGGGGCTATACCAAAACGTGGACCTATGTCCACAACTTTTGTTATATAAATTTATTGACACTTAAGAACCCTAAATGTGAAATTATAGCTAAATCGGTCTGAAAATGTAGCTAAAAACGTCAAAATACCGTAAATCGGGGGATACCGTTATATGGGGGCTATACCAAAACGTGGACCTATGTCCACAACTTTTTTTATACAAGTTTATTGACAGTTAAGAACCCTAAATGTCAAATTATAGCTAAATCGGTCTGAAAATTTATCTAAAAACGGAATAATACCGTAAATCGGGGGGTACCGTTATATGGGGGCTATACCAAAACGTGGACCGATATAGCCCATCATCGAACTTGACCCTCCTGCAAACAAAAGAGGCATTTTTCCAAAATTTCAGCGTTCTATCTCCATTTTTGTGGATGCTAGAGTGACTACCACAGACGGACGGACGTGCACAGATCGACTCAGAATTTTACCCTGATCAAGAATATATATACTTTATAGGGTCGCAAGTGAGTATTTCAATGCGTTACAAACGGAAAAACAAACTTAATATACCCTCCATACTATGGTGGAGGGTATAAAAACCATTTTTTTGAAAAAGTGTCCGATTTCACTCAGAAATTCCCATATATTCTTGATCAGCATAAAACTCTAGGACAATATAACCATTTATGTCTGCTGAAATGAAGATACAGCTCGACAATTTAAGATAGTGCTTTATAATTTGGTACAGAAGTTTAAATTACTCATATTGAAACTGAGCTTTGTCGGTTCACGCTTTGATAAGTGTTGTTGCCTTAATGTTCAATCGAAATGGCTGAACTTTGGTATTTTTAGTCTTCGTTGGAGTTTTTAAACGTTCCACCAGAAATATATCGAAATAGTTTTCGCGTATTGTCCCTCCCAATTTTAGGTTTATGAATGTTGGTATTTAGTGTTCGTTGGAGTTACAAAAGTTGCCTCAAGCAATGTCTCGGTACAAGCCGACGTTTTGGTACAGGTCCAACAGAACAGTACTTTCGATTTTCGGTATCTTGAAAAACTTAGCAACATTATCTAACCGACATGTTTGAAATTGGTGCTTAATCGTCGCTAAGGGTACAAAGCATCCAACAAAGTATACCACCCGATTCTAATTGTTTTGAAGATTTTAGTCACATTTTATTTCAGGGGTTTTTTAAACTTTTCCCCAAAATACTGTTATTTGTATACATACTGATTAAATGACCGTTTATATGTTTAAGTAGAAAAGTTATATATTGTAACTAACCTCTTATATACATATATCAAATTATTGTGAATACATGGAATCAATTTATCAATAAAAATACATACATACATAGTCACATTTTTCTACCGAATTTATTGTTAATTCGTAGATAGACAACTTGCTCGCAAAAAACTATCCCCTAGAACCGGTATTGCCCAATTTTATGAATTTCGAAAATGTTTTTTTTTTTATCAAATCTGTTGTCAGAGGATAAAAAACAGACTTCCAAGTATTCGAACCAATTTTGGAAAGAACAACGATGACGCTCATTGTGAGCTCTTTTTAACGATTTTGCAATATTTAAGCTGGTATTTTGGAATTTTGTAACTATCAAAAAATGAAAGGCAACTAAATTTTCCTAGTTATAAAAGTCCGGCCCGACCAAACTAAACGCCGTTCTTACTTGTTTATTTGTTTCAAATTATTTAATTTTTCAACGATTTTTTTAGTGTATAACATACTCCTAAAAATCCAGCAGTCCCGAAATTTGTTTAAAAGCTGTCCCTTTCGTCATATCTAATCCACACATTTGCGTGACCGCTGTGCAATGGTGCGTATAATAATCGCCTGCATTAACTACATATTCAATATTTTAATCCGCACCATGTATAAAATTTTTATTATATTCAAAGGAAAGTTCAGTTTAGGACCAGCTGTAGAATCGCTTTGACTTTTGTTGTAGCAACTTGTATTCACTGCCCCTCATACGACGGTAGAAGTTTCATCAGGGGCAAGCCAATACTTCCCGTCAAAATAGCCTGAAAGTTGTAAAATCATCCGGCTTTGTAAAATGACTTTAACTGACACGAAGTCCTCAGTTAAAATAGGAAAGAACCTCTCCGAAGAGTTTGGTACCAAAAGAGGTTTCAGACAAGGAGACAGCCTTTCGTGTGCTTTCTTCAACATCCTGAGGAAAAGGTTATACGAGAGGCAAACGTCAAAAGGAGTGGCACAATCTACTTGCTTATGCTGATGATACCTTTATGAAGGTCGAAGGAGAATCTGCTAAAAAGGGTCTGGCGGTAAACGGTGAGAAGACCACGTTGATGGTGTCGACGCGCAATGCGTCCATAGAGCTCAGACCAACTGTGGAAGTTGGTTCCTATAATATTGAGGTAGTAAAAGAATTCGTCTACCTCGGCACCTCCGTAAACACAACAAACGATATCAGTTGTGAAATAAAAATAAGAACTGTATTGGCCAACAGATGCTACTTTGGTTTAAGTAAGCAGTTTAAAAACAAAGCCACATCTCGTCAAACAAAAGTAACGCTCTACAAAACACTGATACTACCCGTGCTGATGTATGGCTCCGAAGCCTGTGTACTTGCGCAACCAGACATGGCAGTGCTTGGTGTGTTTGAGAGAAAAATTCTTCGAAAGATCTACGGACCAATCTGCGTTGACGGTGAATATCGACGTCGCATGAACCACGAGCTGTATCTGCTATACAACGACATCAATATTGTTAAACGTATTGAGATGCAGCGATTGTGTTGGCTAGGCCATATCATAAGAATGAGCGATGATGAACCCGCTAAAAAGGCGTATAAATACAGACCGCTTGGCGGTGCACGCAGAATTGGCAGGCCAAGGAATAAATGACGCAAACAATTGGATGATGAGATGATAAGGCGCGGTATTCCAGAGTGCGAAGCAGCAAATAGAGGGAAATGGAGATCTTTTCTTGGTTCGGCCTATGGAACAAATGTTCTATAATGGGCCAGCTAAGTAAGTAAAATTTAAACAACAAAACTGAGATTAAGCTAAATTATTTTAGATTAATAAAATAAAAAATAAATGTAAAACATGCGAATATTTTTGCGGTAACTCATGAGAAAATTTCCTAATCAAGTGCTGTTGGAGTACATGTCGAAATCTTGACTGCTAATGGGAAAACAATATAAAACCGCCTTAAGAATATGAAGCATTAAATTAATTAGAAAGCGGATAAAACAAAGTCAGTTGCGAATAAATTTAAAGAATAAATTTCATAATTTGTGTTAATGTAATAAAATTCTTATTACACTGTGAACCGAAATATTTTGGGCCAGATATAATTCGTTCTGGAGATGAAAGTCCTCGGTGAGTATATTAAGAATCCCGAAGGACAGATCCGCCGTGAGTCGAACATCCGAGTTATGACGTGATGAAGTTTCTGCTAAAGACCCTGTAAGGCATCTGAAATTAGCGTTATATCTTTGTTAACTGTTGTTATAGCTTATTTATGAGATGACATGTCTTCAGTTAAATCGAATGAGGATTATTTTCATAGAGCATTTCGATCTTTTGACTCGCTTCCTTCAATACCCTTTTCGTTCCGTATTTTAAGAACCTCTATAAAAATGCCAGAAGATGACGTTTTTCAGCTTCCAAATGTTTTGCAAAGATGTCGCTAAGAAAATTTAAGGTACTTCACGAAACACGTGTTTTGGATGCAAATTGGACTGCATCCTATTCTAACCTAAAGGGTTAGTTAAAATGCAGAGCTAATGGAGTGCATCTTTTAGTAGTCACGTTCTTGTAAAAATCTTGAGTGAAAATGCACAATTTGATGTTATTCCAAATCACTTGTATATATGATTTAACTGCGTCTTTGGGGCAAACTGGGTTCCTTATGAGTCCGTCCGTCTGTCTGTCTTGGTAGTTAATATCATAATACATTTGGCCCAAGCTTCCAAATATATAATACTTCTTCCCCAGTAAGATCAAAGATCAAAGATGGACTAATTGAGCCGATTATTTCTGAGCCGATTACATCCCCAACAAATGTTCGCAATTTTTGACAAAGAGCAATTCAAAGGCTGTTCGTTTTGTAAATTTTCCAAAAATATTGATTATTAGAATTATATTATAATACCATCCACCATAGTATGGAGGGTATATTAAGTTTGTTTTTCCGTTTGTAAACATTTGCGACCACATATATTATATATATTACACATGTGCTACAAAAGTTGTCTAAAAAATATTCAAGCGTTCTGATGCAAAAATTCTATCGTGCTGGGGTCCATGGATAACGAAAACACTTTTGGTTCCTTTGGGTCACTTCGTTTTTTGTTTTATAACAGTAAATGTTGTAAAAATGGGGTTTCCAAGATTTTCGATTTTAAACGGGCATAACTTCTATTTTTGACAAAGGATTTCTACTTGTTTTCTTTAAAGGGGCAAATAATATATTTCGAACAAGCCATTCAGTTTTGAAATCGGTTAACAAATGGCTAAGTTATAGTGGTTGAAGTGCGTAAAAATCGCATCAAAAACAGGAAAATGAGTTTCCTTGTGCTCCAGGCTGCTTAGAAGATACCAAACAGTATAATTATTTATTTCTACCAAACACATAATTAAGTGAGCTTTCGAAAACCGGAAAAACTAGTGAAATCGGTTGAAGAGTATATAAGTTAGGCAATTTTTTGTGTTTTTACTTTTTGGTTTTTTATGCAAGTTTGTTTATCCATCCATCTTTGGTAATTACTCTAGCATCCACAAAAATTGAGATAGGAAGCTTAAATTTTGGAAAAATGGGTCTTTTGTTTTGGGGCAAGCCCAGTTCGAATGTGGACTATATCGGTCCACATTTTAGAATAGCCCCCATATAACTGTACGGCCCGATTTCAGACATTTTGACGCTTTTAGATACATTTTCGGACCGAATTAGCTATAATTTGGCGTTTAGCGTTCGAAGTGGCCACGAAACTTCTCCACCAAAAATTACGAGCATAGGTCCACTTTTTCATATAGCCCCCATAAAAAGGTACCCACACTTTCAGATATTTTTTACGTTTTTAAATGGTTAAATAGTTTTATTTAGCTCACCCAGTTTGTTTTATTATTTATTCTTGGGTCAAATTTAGTAATTCAAATTTCACCCTCTTCCTGTCAACCGATTAATCTGAAATTTTGTATACACTTTGGATTTTGGTGACAATACAATTATGTTTATTCATTATCATTATAAATTCAAGATGGCGGCCGCTACAAAATGGCGGATAACGTAGGTTTTATCAATCCCATCAATATGGGTATCAAATGAAAGTGCTCAACCAGTAAAATACAATGTACTATATAAAATTAAAAACCAAGATGGCGGGATCTACAAAATGGCGGATAACTTAGATTTTATCAATCCCATCAACATGGGTATCAAATGAAAGGTCTCTACAAGTAGAATACAATTTACTATGCAAAATTGAAATCTAAGATGGCCGCCGCTACCAAATGGCTGATAAAAATTTTTTATCAATCCCACCAATATGGGTATCAAATAAAAGGGCTTGACAAAAAGAATACAGTGCACTATACAACCTCAATATTTAAGATGGGCGCAGCCACTAAATGGCGTATAATTAAGATTTAAATTTAGAAATTGAATCTGTAATTTAGGTATCTGATTAATCCAGCCTGAATCCACCACCCAAGTCAAGATTTTTTATCGTGTTGAGGACTGTGTGGCGTTAGGGTGGCTAAAAATGATACGTCGTTAGCGGTACACCACCCAAGTTAGGGTGAAAGGTTAAAACGCGCCGAGAACTGTATGGCATTAGAGTGGATAAAAATGATATGTCGTTAGCGTTTTCTCCTCAAGACTCAGGCTCATCTTATTGTACATAGCCTTGCCCCTTTATTGGACCTCTGGGGTCGACCGTTTAAATGTCCATTACTCGTGGGAACAAAATGGTAAAAAAATATATAAAAAATAAAAAAAATATACAAACACAAATAAAACAGAAACTGCAACACAACGTAAACGAAGGCTTCAAAAAGCGAATGAAAAGTATAAAGCAAAACGAGCTAAAGAAAGTGAAGGTGATAGAAATAGTCGGTTACAGAAACGACGGGAACAATTAGCGTCAAAAACACCTGAGCAATATGAGGCCAGGTTAAAAAAGCAACGTCAGCGATATACACAAATGACGGCGTCAGAAACGCCTGAAGAATATGAAGCCAGGTTAACAAAGCAACGTGAGCGATACACACAGATGATAGCGTCAGAAACGCCTGAAGAATATGAAGCCAGGTTAACAAAACAACGGGAGCGATACACACAGATGTGTGTTGCCTTTAATACTATCATGGGCTTCTACAATACATAAAATGCAGGCCAGTACTGTGGATCACGCAGTCGTATACATAGGTGCGAAACTGTTTGAGGAAGGTCAAGCCTACGTGACTGCAATAAACTAACGGGCAAGAAACCTTGCAATAATGAAGCACTAAATGAATTAAACAGAATGCGAAATAAAAACTAAAAACTAGAAAATAAAAATAGGTAAAAAAACTTTTTAAGTTAAACGGTTTTATGTTAAACATACATTGCAATGTTTAAGATAAATGTACTAAAAACCAAAAAATAATAAAATAGATACAGTCGTGGGAATTATAAACATATGCATAGACTAGACTAAAATAAAACCGTGGGACACGTCAATTGTCTACAAGCGTTGATTAAAATGTTTGTTTTGTAATGTTACACTATAATTAGGCAGTTGTTCAACCGACAACGATGGACCTGTGATAAGTAGGGCTAGAATGTGGAAGCAAGCTCGATTATAAGCGAGTTTTAGGGTTTCATAGTTGTGAGCGAGTAGTACTTTGTCGAGCAGTGAAACGATTCCTCGCCAGCCAGCAGTGTGAATGTCCAACGATAAACTAGTTGTAACATCTCTTTTATTTACATGGAGTGTATAACTATTGGAATTTCCATGAGCAAGAAAATAGTAAGTAATTTCCTCACCGTCTGCGGGCCAACTGCCTAACGACGAATTAAACGATTCTTTACATTAAGTCGATAATTTGTAGACAATTGACGTGCCCCACGGTTTTATTTTAAACTAGTCTATGCATATGTTTATAATTCCCACGACTGTATCTATTTTATTATTTTTTGGTTTTTAGTACATTTATCTTAAACATTGCAATGTATGTTTAACATAAAACCGTTTAACTTAAAAAGTTTTTTTACCTATTTTTATTAGCTATGTTTTCAGACCAAATTTGCTGCAGTTTGGCATTTGGGGTTTCCCGTTCGTCTTTCGGTCTGTTGTAATCACTCTATCGTCCGCAACAATTGAGCAACCGAGTGTCTTTTTCCATAGGCAGGTTAAGTTCGAAGATGGGCTTTATCGGCATACGTTTTGGTATAGGCCCAATATAACGGTGCCTCCCCATTTTCGGTATTTTGAAGGTTTTAGCTACATTTTTGGCCGAACTACCTGTAATTTAACATTTATGGTCCCAGCGGTCGCAAAACCTCTCCACCAAAAATTTTTACAATAAGTCTATGTTTCGGTATAGCCCCCGTATAACAGTACTTCCCAATTTTCGGTATTTTGAGGGTTTCAGCAACGTTTTTTGACCGAACTATTTGTAAATTGTCGTTAGAGGTTTCCAGAGGTCACAAAATAGCTCCACCAAAAATGGTTAATTGTTGCCTCCATAAAACGGTACCTCTCGATTTTCGATATTTTGAGGATTTTTCAACATAGGTCCCTGTTTCGGTATAGCCCCATATTTTAGAGTTTTAGCTACATTCTTTCACCGAACTACCAAAACACTTCAATCGAAAATTTTCAACACTTTGATATAGCACCTATACAAAGGTGGCCCCCGATTGAAGAAACCTTTTGATACATTTTCTGACCTTATATAGGTCTCTATTTAAAATTGTGGACAGGAAGGGAAATTAACTTATATGGATTTCGTGGTGGATGTTTCTATTTTTTCTTTGTGAACTTCATAGATTCTTAAATATTACTCTTAGAATCTAATAGCCAAGGGTCGAAACTTTGCAAATCGTTAGATGTCTTCGAAACGTATAACAGACTCCAAGAAGGTCTTCATGGACAATTAGGCGCTTCCTGAAGTAATTTCCCGAAAGTTCTAAAAATCTGACTTTAGGCAAGGTTACTATCGAAACAAATGACTGTTATTTATTTTAAAATTAAATCAGGTTCGAAGCAGAATTATAGAACGATATTGTAGGGTAAACATTTCAAGGTGTTTGTTCCAAAATAAACTTATATATCTTTACAAAATAAGGAAAGGAAATGGTGTAGTATACGAGAAATTCTGCACAGACATCTATAGTTTGATTTACTATCGTTTTGTAATTAAAATAGTATTCTTGAAGAAGTAATCATACCAAAATTATGAAAGGAATTCATTTGGCTAAATTGAACTGTAAATTTAATGTGAAATACATTTAAACAAACAATATAAAAACTAAATATAGCTTTTTTAAGAAGAAATAATCTTTCATTTCTTTCAACTACTGGTCATTTGATGTGATATGACATGTCAGAAAATTTCTTTATACATGTTTCGCTTTTAATCTCTGTTAACTAGCATTCTGGCATTCACAAACAAATGTCTTACATAAAAGGCAAAAAATCGATTTTTATGCTTGGTTTTCAAGTAGTTTGAACGTGATAACAAGTACCAACAATGTGAACCCGTTCTCTGCTATGAAGATTATAAGATTCCTGTAGTACAGAACTAATCTCGAGAACAGGAATTTTAGATAAACATTTGGTCATAAAGTTGCATGAATGTATGTGTAATTCACAAAAATTCATCTGAGCATTTACTAACACATGTAAAATATCTTGCATAAATGAACATCATGTATACATGTGTTTGTGCATTTACATGCTTTTCAATTTACTAAAACATGCGTAAGCAAAAGTAGCACAATAACAGCAGAAGATAGCAGCACAAGACCATATGGCTTGTTAAATGTTTGCAAAAGTTTTTCCTAAAAACATTAATTTATTTGAGGACTTAAAGAAGATAATTAAACATGTTTAATGATGAAATTTTACAACTATTGAGACATTTTGCATTTTAGTTCAGAGGTTTCTAAACATCCATGTCAATACCTTGTTGGCCATATTTTCAATATTTAAACTTTTGAGCACTTCGAAAAAGTTGAAGAACCTCATACAAGTTAAAATATCAGCCATCTAATAAACAATTTTAGATCGTGATTAACATATTAGTGACAATTGGGGTCAATATGGAAAACATTATAGGCTATATCACATTCGAAAAAATAAATTACATAATTTTCATTCGTGGTGGAGAATACGCATATGCATATAAGAAATAGATCCCTTCCGACTATATACTTTAATATATAGATTTTTCATAGAAAATGTATGGTCGTTCTAATATATGATCATCATTTAATAGTAAGAGTAATACCCTAGACTAGAGGTGAGCGCGTGTCGCGCCGTGAGTAGTGCGTGTTCGTGCCTTCTCGAAAAACGCCGTGTTTGTGCGTGTCGCGCCGGAATGCATTTTTGGCCGTGCGTGATCGTGTTTTTTTGTTCGACACGGTTTTGCACGACACGACCCACGATCTGCACTATGTGACACGATCGTGCTAAATTTTTGGTCTCCCTTTAGAAGTCGTGCAAGATACCTTACTAAACACGAACATCGAACAAGAAACCGACCAAAATATTCCTAAAATTATTTGCTTCGTTTTTGCAGTCTGGTACTTATTGCCGTTTTGTTATGGAGAGGCCAGAGTATGTGAAAAAAGATCATGTTTGTTTGCCATTTGTTTTGTTCAGGAGAGAAGCAAATACAAAAACTACTATGAGAGTTAACGCAATATACTCTCTTTGCAAATGAGATGTTTATCTGTCTGTATTATTTGTTATGGATGATGTTATTGAAAAACATCCTCTTCCCGAATTGAGAAAACTGATTGGCTGCCCAACAAACGTTGTGAAATATTTTAAACACTCGGAGCTGAAGAACAAATTATCGAAAACGTTAAAACAAAATATAAGAACACGTTGGAATTGAACATATATACTTGAGAGCCAGGGACGTACGAAGGGGGGGGGGGGGGGCACAGGGGGCACGCCCCACCCCCCCCCCCCCCCCCCCCGAAATGGTTTGGTCGAACAAAATTTGTTAAGCTACTGTTAAAAATTATTACATATCTTCTTCCTCATAAACATTTTTTTATGATTGAAGATTTCAAATGAAATTAAAATATTTTTTCTGAAGTTTGTTCAGAAAATGTGCATCATTAATAAGTTTTTTTAAGAAATATTTTAAAAATTTTGGTTATACCTATACTTTTTTTTGAAAGAAACTTCTAATGAAATCTGAATTACTTCTTCATGTAATATCATTCCACTACTAAATACGAATTACGTAGTGAATATTGAATATTGTTATATCATATTCGAGCTATATAGAGGTCTCGAGGCATTACACTCAATGGATGTGCATGAAAAAATGTCTATTGGATAAGATTTAAGAAGGGTTTTGCGTGAACTATATCTTAAAACCAATTAGAAATTTGTCTCACTGGCTTCACCAAAATATTGTTATTCTATTTTAGACAAATTTGTTGCTAAACAGTAGAAGAAAATAATGACGTAAAATTAATTTATATATAACTAGGGGACCCGGCGAACTTCGTCTCGCAGTCTGTTAGAAGTCGTATTACTGAAGTCGATGGCTTTGTTGTCAAGTTCAATTGCAAATATTTCTTTGTTTTGAACTATTTAGGACGATCTTTGACGCAGATGCCCATTAGACAATTGTACTTTCGATAATTGTCGGTTTGTCGAAGAAAGAGGCTACTGAGAGGCAAAGTATTTCTATTTTCCTCAAATCTCTGTCCCATAAACTGACAATTGGGCAACTGTAAATCGGGACTAAGATATATTTGTTAAGCAAATAACATATTTTGCGACGCACAGTTGAAACAAAGTAGTATCGTAACGCCCCCATTCGTTTCATAATCGATTGTTTGCTTCTTATCAGTACCTCCTACTTCTTGCTTTTGATAACCTCAGCCTTTAGGCTAAATGTGCCTTATCGAAATAATAGTTTTAGACCCCGAGGTTGTTGGGCGAAGTTCTTTCAGACAATTTGGAGTCGATTTAGCCCTGTCCGCCCTTCTGGCCGTCTGTCTGGCTTATGTGCACGATAACTCTCGAACGGATCAATCGAACCGAATTTTGAACTATGTAAAACCTTGCCCAAACTTAGTTTAAGTTCGAAGTTGACCCATATTGGTCCATTCCTTCGGGTACCTCCCCCACAAAAGGGCGCAATCGATTTGATCCAAACTTTGCAAATCGTATTACTCCTTCCGGATTTAGATCGGGTTTGAATACGGACCATATCAATCTACTCCTTCGTGTACCTACCACACACCATAAATGAAGTTAAAGAGCTTCTCTCAGATAGTTTTAAATTTTTTCAGCAGTCCATACTTCCTGAGATACTGACCTAAAAACTTCCAGAAACCCTGACGGCATCATCTAAAATGCCAAGATAACTCTCGCAGGGAGTTTCTGATTGGTCCAAACTTTGCACATCGTAGTATTTCACCCTGTCCAGTCCTCCCACACAAAATGTGGGAAAAGTGGATTTTGAGGACTCGTCTCGGATATATTTGATTTTTTTGCAGAAGGTTGTTTTCACGATTCCTATTACATCGATACAATTGTTTTTCCGGAGTAAGTCCATGACACCCTGCCGGCACATGCTTAAACTGCTAGTATGAGGGACAACTCTCAAAATGTTCAACAATTTTTTCCAAACTTGGTTTAAACTCGCTTTTTAAACTTTTTCCTCAAAATTGTGGAAACCATTTCCAGCGTTTTCATCTTCATGTTTTTAATCGGAATCTGACCGAAGCTACTACTAACCTTTACAAACTCTAAACTAAACTCTCTCTTTTTAACAAAGTATTTGCTGTTAATTTTCTAAAAAGACGCTTAAAAATAAATGAAAATCGATTTGATTGTTAATAAAAAATGTCTATACAACTTTTAGAAATTGAAAAAAAACAGAGTAGTACAATGGACCCTGACAGTTGGTGCATATAAAATTTTCACCCATAACACGAAGCTACATAGAAATGTGTCAAAAAATATTTTTGCAAAATTTTTGCAATTTTTCGCGATTGTTTTAGGTTTTATCCTTTTCTGCCATGAGACCATTCCGAATTGGTGCGAATTGTCAAAATCAGTTCAGCGGTTCCTGAGTTATAACGGAAACTTTACGTATCCATTTGCAATATCGAAATAAATAAACGCTGAGATTTTCAATGGTTATTCAAGATGGGTGGTCGCTATTTTAGATGAAGCAACTTTTACGGTCATTTCTGTTTTGGACGTATGTCACCCATGTGCCGTTTAGAATCAAAGATTTTGTATAATGAAACATGAGAATTTAAAGTCAAACTTATGATGATAGGCAATTGTCATAATTTAATTGTCCACTGAAGCTGTATAATCCAGTAGTTGACCCAATAAACTGGCAGAATTCAAAGAGATTTGTGTGAGCAGTAAGTAGTCAGTTGTGCACACGTAATAAAGCTCCATTCAAACCGCCATTTGGAGCATTTCTTCCAGAGCTTTGGTGTAGATTTGAACGTTGAAGTTCTGACTCCCGGCATTGTGATTGCGACCGGAAAGTAAACGACATACATAAGTAAATTATAATGCCTGTTCCAGAACCTGCAAGAAGCTACTATTTTTTACTACGATAACATTTTCTTCTTTATGTTATCGGAAAAAATAGTAAAAAATAGTAGATTCTTGCAGTTCTGGAACAGACCTATAGTTAAATATGTATGTGAATAAAAATCTTCGTGGTTACTTACTTGTGGTCCGATACAAAACATTTCGCATAAGAATTCCAACCCCTTCTGTTTCTTGGTTTTATTCATTCCAATTTTAATACTACGCTTTTCGATATCGTTGATAACTTACTCATTCTAATGGAGTCTTGGCCTTCCCGCTCAGCGTTATGCCACGATATTCATTTTACAAACACATGAGATTCTGCCTAATTTTCATTACGTACGGTTAAAAACAATTTCACGCCAAACAATGATCTGCGAAATCTCTTTGCTTTTTGAAATCGATTAAATAATGTTTACACCCCTGAAACCTCTAATATCCTTTTGGACTAAAGTCACCTTTAATTTTCGCTGTTAATTTGCATAAAGAATAGTTTGGATACAGCAGAAAGAAAATTGTTTTTTAATTAATTTATTCAAATAGATTGTAAATAAAAATATCTTCAGAACTTTCAAAAATTGACATAATAGAAGCACACAAAAGTCATTTGCTGTTGGTGCAAGTAAAATGTTCTCCAAAATCTGTGCAAAAAAGTGTCACGGTATACTCCAAACGCAAAAGCTCGATAAAAATGTGTAGAAAATTTGACTTTTTTCAAAAAATATTTTTGCAAAATTTTCGCAGATTTTCGCGGTTTTTTTAGGTTTTATCCTTTTCTGCCATGAGACTATTCCGAATTGGTGCGAATTGTCAAAATCTGTTCAGCCGTTCTTGAGTTATAAGCGTAGTAACTAACATCATCCTTTTTTATATATATAGATATATAATTGTTCCACAAACATCCCAGGCGGGACAGGGGAGACTTCTCTCATATCAATGAGTGCACCCCGATTCATATTAGCTCAATGATATGGGACCTACTGTTTATCGCCGAGTCCGAACGGCGTGTCTAAGACACCACTTGTAGAGAAGTTGTACAAGGCTGAAATACTCAGGAAATGTCGCCAACATTACTGAGGGGTATTTTGCCACCGTTGAAAAGTGTTTGATGTTGACTTAAAAAATTAATTTGGTTGCGTCAAAAACTGCTAAAATCTGCCATATTTAGCAAATCAACTTGATTTTTTCCCTATCATCAACTTCGTGTGCAAACAACTTCTACCGAGGATTTAGTTGGCTATTGTTTTGTCAGATCAAGCTAAGATTTTATGTTCTCATCTAAAAATTGCTAAATATTAATTTTTTCGAACAAATCGGGGCTATATTTTGGAAACCAATTGGCATTTTGTTTTGAACTTTGTAGCAAACTTAAAAATAAGGGAACAAAGAAAATATTTTTGCAAAAAATCTACTCGAAAAACTGCATAAGCGCTATAAAATGTTTGCAATATCTAAAAATACCACAGTTTTGATATTGTTTGCACCATATCTCCCAAACTTTCAAATTTGTCGTCATTATATCTTTCAAAAAAAAAAAAAATATATATATATATTCGCTTGAATGGATGGAATATGGAATAAACCTCTAAAACTCTTAGTTAATGTTGTTTCATCGGTATTTTGCATCATATCTTTTACAACACGTATTTCAAACACGGTTCACACCAACAGTTTATTCTCGCATTTCGGATTTCACCACATTATTGACATTTTTATTAAATAGTCGTTGAAAAATGTACTGAAAACAACGGGATAGAGGCATTTTACAACAATGACATGTTCTGAAGTTGTGTATTACATTCCAGGGTATATTTTTCCGAAAGAAAATATTTTGAAAAAATTAACGGTTTTGAAGATACGGTGCGAAATGTATAAAAATTGTGGAATCTTTGCATATATTTTTAAAATTTGAGGCAATAAATGTAGCTTTTCGAGTGCATTATTTCTTCAAATATTTTATTCTTGTTCTTATCTACAAATTTGCTTCAGAGGTCAAAAGAAGGTTCGCATTGGTTTCAGAGATATAGCCCCGAATTTCTTGAAAAACTCAATATTTAACCATTGTTAGATGGGACCATAAAATCCGACCTGGATCTGACACAACAAAACCCAACTAGGGTTTCTTGTCGTTTGGGTCTGTACTTTCAAAAATTCTCAGTTCGAATTGTTTGCACAGGATCACCTTAAAAATGTTGCACAGTGTAATTCACCACGAATTGCCAAATATGAGAATAGGGTGTTCGTGTCAACGGTGTTTGATATACATACATGATGTAAAAAGAGTAACATAAAATACTGCTGAAACAACATGAAGGAAGCATTTTACATCTTCAAAATGTTCCAAGGAATTGTTAAGAGCACTTTTTGGAAAATTTCCTGTAAAGGTAACATGGTTCAGCTCCCAATGGTTTAGCAGCTATTGAGTAGTATTTCAGAAATGATGTAAAATTTTCTATATCTAATCGATTTTTTTGTATGACATATGAGTTCTGCTGCTTGAGGTCGGGCTACAAGATTGCTAAAGACTGTAAAACAAATAATGCGAAAAAGGTGTTTTTAGACTGGTTTAGATGAAGTCACAAAATTCGAACCAGATATTAAAAGTCCAAACGAAAAATTTTTATTAGAAGTTGTTTGCATTTTTAGTCTTGCTCAGTATTATAGTACCCTCAGCCTTTAGCACAATCTGTCTGTATCTCTGTTTGTCTGGCAGGATGGAGCGCATGATAACTGTCGAACGGATTAACTGATTTGGTCAAAGTTTTGAATCTCGTAATGTTTTAGGTTTAGGTCACGTCGGTACCTCCGCCATAAACGTTCAAAAATGTTTGCTAAAATGTTTGCTTGACATAGATCGAACATAATATTGGTTATATCGGTCCACTCCTTCGAATATCGTAAAATTACTTTCAAGTTAACCTCAATTTCCAAGAGAATATGTTTGGACAACATCTTCAGTTATATCCCTCACAAAAGTTCAACATTAGCACAGTTTAAAGACTGTTCGAGGATCCTTTGGACATTTCTTTTTGTTGATACGTGTAGTCTTGTTTACTGACAAAGCTCAAAATACTGCGGTGACAAACTAATAGGGCTTGTGGCGCTGTAACTATTGAAAGGATAGATCCTTTCCAAAATTTACTTTGTCGCTCCATTTCTACAGGCACCTTCTCCGCGAAAGTTTAACACTTCAGCGCTTTGACCTAAATTAAATTTATTAACAAAACGTATGCATTTATACGGAAGGTCCACAATCGTTAAGATAAATACCCCAAAAGTTCCGATATTTTTTATTATTAATTTTCTTCGTCCAACTCTCTGAATACAATATTGTTGGGGAAAATATTTGGGGTTGTGTAGCTCTTATTCTGGTCATTGTCGCAAATTCACACAGGCTGAGAGCACATATGTTCGGCAAATTTTTCAGAATTCAAAATTCAGGAATTTTTAAATTCGTTTTCAACCGATTACACGTTGTGACAAATATAAAACTCTTTTGGACACAAGTGGTCCTTCTAGATTAATATGCTTATTATTAGCGAATAATTATGTGGGGTTCTTTAAGGATCAATTGTTGTCTGTCAAAACTACGTAATATTTGAAGCAATACAATTATTTAATTTAAGAAATATTTAAATTCTAGTTCTAATAAGTTGCAAGAACTGAGTCCAGCAAAGTGTTTAATATCATTGATTCCAAAAACGTCCACATGTACAATTAAGAAATTAATGCTTTTTCTGTAACATTATACCGTAAGTGGATATTACAGCCGGAAAAACAATCATGGATTTTTTTCGACTTGAAGTGTTTTGTCACGATTTAGCTAAGAGTTTGCCGATTGATTTCTGATATTGTTTCTGAGATATTTGTTCAACCATGCTTTGGCATAGCCCAACATGAGTTTTGTAGTCTCAAACAGTACTGTGACAAGGATTCGTAGTCTGTAAAGTACGATTTTAAATTTCTGACGTTTTTAATTGTCTTGCACAGCCTCTATCACTTCTAGTAAAGAAACAAATATTCGGATTCGAGTTATTCTTCTTTTTCGAGGTATTTAATTCATAGAAGTGGAAAAAGGGGTTATAATCGGGGCGAACTATACCCTCCAACACTTTAAACCCATGTATAACTTAATTCGTCCTACTCACGAATAGAGTTATATAGGGAATCCCAAAATCTAATCTAAGATCTTCGAAATACTAAAATTTTGTGATAGCAAAAACAATTGCAATTCTCTGCGGTTGTAAAATTCTGGAATATACCATAACATAGACCTACATGATTAAAGGCTTCGATATAGTTTATTTTGAATTCTAAATATAGGAGGACTTATATTTTATACTCTTTAAAAAATTAAAATTGTATCCTAAATACTACTGATTGATATACTTTGTGTTAATATCTATATATATAAAAATGGTGTAAAAAATGTATAGTAATTCATAAAATGAGAACGGCTAGGCCGATTTCTGTAAAATTTTTTGTCAGTTATTCGTATTTTCGAGGAGAAGGTCTTTACGGAAGAAAATTTTGGAAAATCTCTCTGGAAAAGTAGGAAAATTGGAAAAATCGAAAATTGAGTTTTTGTATGAAATTTTATTCCTTAATAGCGAGACGAAGTTCGCCGGGTCCGCTAGTTCCATATAAAATCAACTAACAAACCCTTTAAAATAGCTTTACGTAACGCTACACAACATTTCAAATTTTCATGATTTTTGGTCAAGTTGGGCCCCCCCCCCCGAAATGAAATCCTGCGTACGTCCCTGTTGAGAGCATATACCAAGTCCAGAGTCAGATTAACAGCCTGTTTCTGTATGTCGAAAGAAGAATGTGTGCGAATGAAACACGTCCAAACTTTAGTTTTCGAAATAATTTTAACTTTGCTCTTGCTTCAAAAAAAAAAAAAAGAAAAAAAAAAATTGAAAAACACACAAGAGTTTGGACGTGTTTCATTCGCACACATTCCTCTTTCGGCATACAGAAACTGGCTGTAAGAGTATTTTGCTACAAAAGCATGAGTTGGATCGTATATCTGACTTAAAGTTTTCATTGCTAGAACTTCTATTGGGTTTTCATAAAATATTCTCGGAAAAGTACCTTACTATGCACATTTTTGCCCATTGGTCTAAAAAACTTTTGAAAGTCTGCTCAATTGAAAAATTTGAAAGCTAAAACTAAACAATCATTGCTTAAACGCTTTGTACCAACAATGACACATCTTATAGGGGCGTTTTTATTTCCGCCGTTTAACAGCTCATTTAGACTAGCCATGAATCCTCATCTAGATTTAATAAATCCAGTACAAATCTCATTGCATTTAGATATACCTTTTCGAGGATTTAAATTTCAATCAGTTGATTTTTGTTCATAGCACAATTACCAAGGTAGATGCATCAGCCCATCCGATCGAATTTGAAACGTCAGAAGAAGTTGTTGTAAATTGAACTCGTCTGAAAAAAACTTACGGCAAATTACAAATTGATTGTTTAATATTGAAAATGCTAGCTTATTATGATACTAATGCAAACTAATGAGCAAATAAAGAATTATTTTATCGTTTAAACATTGCAAATATTTGTCTTGGTATCAAATCAAATCTGTATATCAAATCAAATTTATTTTTTTCGTATCGTTTACAAATGTTGACATTTTAAATTATTTTTTTAATGGCAATTCAGTGATGAATCTACCTTGTTTCTTGTCCCAGATTGCAACTTTTTGTATTTTCTAGCAACATGTTGCAACATTGCAAATATTTGTCTTGGTATCAAATCAAATCTGTATATCAAATCAAATTTATTTTTTTCGTATCGTTTACAAATGTTGACATTTTAAATCATTTTTGTAATGGCAATTCACCGATGAATCTACCTTGTTTCTTGTCCCAGATTGCAACTTTTTGTATTTTCTAGCAACATGTTGCAAAAAACAGAGTTGTATACGAGGATTTATGCCGGATTTAAAATAAATCCACCCAATGCGAGGATTTATTTTTGTGTGGGAAATCTGGTAGATTTTGACCGGATTTAGCAAATGAAACCTGATAATGCACTATATCCGGCTAATGAAGTCATATCTAAATGACCTATAAGAAGATGATTTTTTATTAGCTAATGTAAAAGCAATGTTACTTGATATACAAAGTGAGAACATATGATGAGCAGGAAATTACAATGCCACATTTACACGAATTATCAGAGTTTTTGGATCAAAATGACAAAAAGACGAAAAATGAAAAAGTTGATACAGAAATTGAAACATATTATCGAGTGCCGTATCTAGCCCGACTGATGTTTTAAACTTTTGGAAACAGCCTAATCTAAAATATTTAGAACAATTAGCCAGGAAATTTTTGGCTATACCCGTCAGCTCAGCAACGAGCGAGATATTTTTCCACATCTGGAAATATTCTTAACGAAAGGCGTACTAGACTTTTGAGTTCTAACTTGGACAAAATATTGGTTTTTAAATAAGAATAGAAAAAATAGAAGTACATATGAATATTTTTTAAAAATAAATGTACACCTATATCGATTTCTCCTTTTTATACCCTACACCACCTTGTGGTAAGGGGTATTATGTCTTTGTGCATTAGTTTGTAACATGCAAAAGGAAACGAGATAGACCCATAGTTCCATTTAGGGATATACATATAATCACTTTCTGAGTCGATTTACGCATGTCCGTCAGTCTGTCCGTCTGTCCATGTATTTTTGTAAACAATGAACAGGTCGCATTTATTGTCCGATTCGCATGCAAATTGGGGATAATAGTTTTTTGGCAAAAGGACGAACGCTATTTATTTTGGTAAAAATCGGTTCAGATTTGGATATAGCCCCCATATATATCTTCGCCCGATTTAAGGCATTTGGTGCAAGAAAAACGCTATATTTGTCCGATTTTGATGAAATTTGGACTATGTGACGTAATTTGGTCTACAAATAAATGTGAAAAATTATATCGAAATCTGTTCTGATTTGGATTTAGCTCCAATACATATTTTACATATTCACAGTGGTGTAGGGTATTATATAGTCGGCCCCGCCCGACTTTGATCCTTTCCTTACTGGTTTTGTAATTTCGTGCGTGAGTGTGCGTGTTCGTGCCTTCTCGAAAAACGCCGTGTTTGTGCGTGAATGTGCATAAACATTTTGGTCCGTGTTCGTGCATGTTCGTGCCTAATTTTTTAGGCACGCGCCCATCTCTACCCTAGACAGACGGCAGCGTTAATTTGCATTAACTGCCTTAATTCAAATTAATTCGTGCATTATCCACGTTCTTAATGCACAAAATCAAAGGCAATTTTAACTGAATTTAGGTATTTCAATATGGCAATGCCAATATTCATGTAGGAGAGAGAGCATATTCATGCTCTGAGACACAATTTGCATTGAAAATCAATTGTCTTTTGTCAAATTTCCACGTTTAAGAAAATAAAAAAGGAAAACAAATCAGAAATTTTCACGTTTCTTTAAAATAAGTAGTGGTCTTTCTCGAATAGAATAGCAGCTAATCGTTTTTAGCGCCTTCTATCAAATCTATTTTTAAAATTTTTATTTTCACAAGCATTTCATTACCCACCATACCAATTCTATCGAAAATAATATCTTCTTCAAATGTTCCTTTAGAGTTTTGCGACATTTTTTAATATTAAAAAGACTCAAAAATATCGCGAATAAATTAAATTTATTTTTGCATTATCTTGGTGAAAAAGTCAATAGTATAAAGTATATTTGTTTCGCATATTTTGGCGAACTTTTGTAAAACTTTATGAAATGGTCTGCTGGGTACAAACAAACAACACAAACAGCTGTTTCATAAATGCAGAAACTATCGTCTGTCAGGGTAAAAAGTTAATTCAAATTAAGGAATTTTTAATGCAAATTAACTCTGCCGTCTGTCTAGGGTATAAGATTCTTCTCTATTCGAAGCTCTACAGCTCCATGCGAAACTTCATATTTCATATCTATATTTCAAATACAAAATGGCACAAAAACTTAAAAATATTGAATCCACGTACATACATCACTGTAATTTGAATCAATTAACTGTAATTTCTGCCCTAGACAAAAATCGAAAATAAATAATTGTGACAAACAGCAATTCTTCTGGGATCATACAAAACTCCAATTTTCAATATACGATATTTCACTATTCAATATTTTAACATTGGCCAAAAGTTGCTCAAAATTCAAAATGTTTTATCCGATACGTTCAGTCGGGTTCGCACTTTTGCAACAAGGTAGTGATCCGGGTTGATGTTTGTTCGTCGAGCTAATCGTACGTCCAACAAGTACTACGAATGCATTTCGCCTATCACAACTTGATCAAATGGATATATTTTTTATAATCTGGTGGTGGGATGTCTGAACATGGTGCTGCTAATTACCAGGTTTGCAGCAAGAAGTCAATTAGCCTCATCCCGTTATCGGATGTTTCACTATGGAGGATAAATTTATCGGCAGTTTGGACAAATATATGCCGCTTTCCATTTGTATACCCTCAGCCTTTAAGCTAAAGAGGGTATATACAATTTCATACGACCAAAATGTTTGGGCGAAATCCGTTTTAGACAATCTGGAATTGATATAGCCATATTGAAAACTTAATTGTGTAATTTCACAAGTACAAAAATGGTTACAAAATTCTGAAAACCCCTTAAATTGTTAATTTTTGGTGATAAGGAATGTGGCTTTGTAGCCGACATTCAATTTTTCCATAGAAGAAAGTTTTAATTCAAACAGGCTGATGGTATATCTCTGTCGGTAAAGCCGACTAATACTTTTTATACAACTCATCATAGTATGGAGGATATATTAAGTTTGTTTTTACATTTGTAACGCATTGAGATAACCATTTGTGACCTAATATAGTATATGGTAAAAACCAAAACTGTTTTACAATCGATGAATCCTAGTTTCACCCATTCAGAATTCGCATATTCTATATAGTATGACTGAAATTCTTTAAAATGAAGTGTTTTAGGAGGAATCCCATAATGAAACCAACAAGTTTTTTATGTTCTCTTCCGAATTCTGGCTTAACCATACATTTTATAGACCGATGCCCAAAGAAAGAATGACAGAAAATTCCGATTTTTCGATACATCCCCTGCGTCCACCTAAAATTGATGCTGACATTTTGAAGCCGGAATTTCGGCTTTTTTTTAATAATCCAGACGCGCAGCAAGGTAGTATTCCAAAATCATAATAGAATTATAGTATTCGTGATTTTACGTCGTTTAATGTATATTTCATGAGTGTGCTCCTTACAGCTACCTAGTAATTGCAGTCAAAAGGGCAAAATTTGATGCGTGGATTTTCTTAAAAAACCTATTTTTGCGTTAAAAATTTACAAGTGTCATTTAATTTCTTTTGAACCCCGCGTGAATTTAGTTTTTTTACGCGACGGATATAATGAGCCCTTGCGCGATCGAATCTATCCACTAAAACCGCAGATATAGATACCTTGGAAATAGGAAAACCAGCAAAAATATATTTTGACAAATCCGCGTACTAAACCATGATTTCCTTTAATTTTTTTAAATAAATGGAATCCTTGACCTAAATTTGACCTAAGGTTTTAGTCATGATGCCCACCAGTGCCCAACTCAGGAATAATTTTCCAAAGTAGTTCATGGGTTTAAGATTATTCAGTATTAAAATCAGCTGCCATCTAGTGCCAGACTATAAATGGTGGATCGCTGACTAAAGCTGCCCTAGAATAGGGGTTCTATGGATATATTAGCTTATAACTCTGTTATCAGACCACCTACATTAACATAATTGGTATCAGTGGCAAGATGAAGAATTCTTTTTCCAAATTTGTCTTACGTTGGCGGTACGTGCCTTCCAGGAAGAACGCTATAAGATCTATATTAAAAATGTTAAACATTTTCAGACAAAAATGTTGATTTTTTTAAACCGCTAAATTGGTTGGATATTATATTGTTTTGGAGATTGTTTTGTTTCCCCAAGCCTATTTCTGCATCATAAGACAATCGGGACCTTTGTTCATGTCATTTTGTATTAACAGCGTAAAACAATTCTTACCGTATACCCCCTCCAGGGGGAAAGGGGGGGGGGAGAATGTTACGATCGTGGTTTCTTAAAACACTCTTCGCAGCAGCACAAAGCTGCAACCAGCGCATTAGCTTGATATTTACACGGGAAATATTTTTGGCCACTTTCTCCATACAAGTGGATCCTTTGTGCTAGGGTATATACACTTTCATACGGGCAAAATGTGCCTCATCGAAATAATGGTTTTAGACCCCAAGTATGTTTGGGCGAAATGTGTTTCAGACAATTTGGATTTGATTTAGCCACGTCCGTCCATCTGTCTGTCTGGCTGGTTGGAGCGCACGATAACTCTCGAACGGATCAACCGATTCTGTCCAAAATTTGGCATTCGTAATATTTTGTCCAAACTTACTTAAAGTTCGTAGATGGGTTATATCGGCCCACTCCTTCTGGTACCTCCCCACAAATGTTCGGAAATGTTTGGAGAATTTGTGCGCACGATAACTCTTAAAGTAAGCAAACGATTTGGTTCATGCTTTGCACATCGTGAAATTTCTACCGGACTAAGATGAGGTTCCAATATGAAATCAATCGGTCCACTCCTTCGGGTACATCCCACATAAAATTCCGGAAAAATTCAGTTTAGGACCTGCTCTCGAAACCCCTCTGACACCATGTGTAGTGGTTGGAGCGCAAGATAACTCTCGAACGGATCTGCCGATTGGGTCCAAAATGTGGCCTTCGTAATATTTTGTCCAAACTAAGTTTAAGTTCGAAGATAAGCCTTACCCTTCAGGTACCTCCCCCACAAAAATTAAAAAATTTGCGGAAAAATTGTGCGCATGATAACTCTTGAAGGGAGTGACCGGTTTGGTCCATACCTTACACATCCTAATATATCTACCAGATATAGATCAGGTTCGAATATGAACTATATTTGTCCTCTCCTTTTGGAACCTCCCACGCAAATTTTCGGATAAGTTCACTTTAAGACCTGCTTTCGAATCATTTTGATTTTTGTTGAAGCAACTTGCATTCGCTGCCTCAATTACGACAGTAAAAGGTTTTTTTAAGGGCAAGTCCATACTTCTTCAGGAAACAGCCCGAAAGTTCTAAAAAACCCTATTGCACCATATGTAGTGGGTGGAGAGCTTGAATCGAATACTGCGTTCGTCCACACTTTTGCTATTATAATATTGCTTCGAATATTAGACATAGCAACCGATTTGGTCCAAACTTTGTATCTCTAAATATTTGTCGAAACTTAGTTTAGTTCAAATTTGGGCCCTATCTGTGCAATCCTTATGGTACCGCCCACACAAATGTTCAATATTTTTGTGTGGTTATGGGTATGTTCGAGGATCCTTTGTACATTTTTACCGAAGATTTTCCTAGTGGCTCTGCAATACAGCAATGTTATGTTTTTCGTAGGCTAGAGTGATAAAAAAGCCCTACCTATCTTTTTCTCCGCAAATTTTTGAGCTTTAATCAAATCCATACTTTTGCCGGTTCATAGGTACAATATTTTGAAAACCCCCATAAATGCATAAGTTTCTTTTTTTTGGGAAAAAATATTTCCATCCACACAGGCTGAGGGTATATCTCTGTCGGCAAATCCGACTGATACTTTTTTACTTGTTGTTGTAGCCACTAGTATCAGTAAAAAACATCTACATATAACACCATGTGTAGGGCTGGAGCAGAATTTTAGTTTTAGCTTATTTATCACACAGTCTTCGGAGGGAGCGCTGCATTTTTCCTTGCTAAAATTTTTATACAGGCTCCACAGAACGATATCTTCCGATTTGCGGTATATTCAAGGTTTAACCTAATATTTACGCCGAATTGGCTTAAATCTCGCATTTAGTCTTTGTTGTGAGAATTAAAATTTCCTCCAGAAATATGGTGCTATAGGTCCTCATGTATTTTCTATGTTTCAGCCTCATTATCGCACCGAAATGGTTGAAATTTCATATTAAGTTCTCGTTGGGAGCTCTGAGTTTTTTGTGGCTATAAGTCTACGTTTTGATACAGCCCCCTATAACGGTACTTCCCGATTCTAAATATTTTGAGGATTTTAACTACAATTTTTAACCATACTAGCTTTAATTTGCCCTTGGGAAGTTGTAAAGTGTAGCTTTAATTTGCCCTTGGGAAGTTCTAAAGTGTCACAAAACTTGTCCACTTAAAACTGCCAACAAAGCTCCATGTTTAGGTTCCTCCGGATTTTCGGTATTTTGAGGATTTTAGCTACAATGTTTAACCGAACTAGCTGCAATATGACATTTAAGGTTTTTTGGGGTCAGAACACTTCTTCACCAAAAATTGTCAACATAGGTCCATATTTAGCTGTAGCCCTCCTGTACCTCCCGATTTTCGGTATTTTGAGAGTTTTTTTTTTGCATTTTTGACTGAACTACCCGTAACATGACATTTGAAATTCCCAGCCACGAAATACTCCACAAAAAATTGTCTACATTATTCAATGTTTTCGAATAGCGCTCATATAACGGTATCTCCGGATTTTCGGTATTTTGAGTAGTTTGCCTACATTTTTTGACTGAACTACACGTAATTTGATATAACGGTACCTCCCGATTTTCGGTATTTTGAGGGTTTTAGCTACATTTTCTGAATTTGACATTTGAGGTTCCCTGCAGTCACGAAACTTCTCCAACAAAAATTGTCGACATAGGTCCATGTTTAGTTATAGCACCCGTATAACGGTACTTCTCGATTTTAAGGAATTTCAGTATTTTAGCTACATTTGTTGACCGAACTACCTGTAATTTGATATTTGAGTTTTCCAGCTGTCACATAACTTCTGCAACAAAAATTGTCAACATAGGTCAAAGTTTTGGTATGGGCCTATAAAACTGTGCTTAAAACGAGTCTGATATTCCCGTATATTTTCGCTCCAAATAATGTACCAGAACACCAAGCACGTTGTTCCAATTATGATCACATTTTAAATATGAAAGGAAATTAATTATTTAATTTTTTACACATCAACAGTGATGTAGGGTATCATATAGACGGGTAAAACATCTAGTTTTTACACAGTAAATTTTATATGCATTTTTTAATGCAATATTTGCAAGAAGAATCCTTTGCATATTCATCCATATCATTGGAAGAAAATCGAATCTAATTGACAGTAATTCGTTTATCATATTCAATATATGGACCTTTTGTACTATTTTTAATTGTCTAGTTGCCATACTCTAACATACAACTTTACATACAACCTACAAAATAAATATTATATGTTCGTTGCCTTTTGGGCTTATATTCAATTTTTATGGTATCAGTTTCTGTACACTCCATTGAGTATCAATGGTGTGAAGAAATTTAGACAAGAACATGTTATTCTGTTGTTTAGTATTAGACACTGCTACTATAGGCAGGCTAAAAAATGTGCAAAGAACAAAACCACAAGCCATTCCGATGAGTAATTCTGTAAGTACCATAATCGGTTAACAACTAAAGTGTTAATTCAGGATAAATTTTAAATTCAACATAAATTCAAACAGTGAACGACATAATCAGTCTGAACGCTGGGAAATTTTAGAAAGTATTAACAAATGTAAAAGGTTATCAGTCGGTTTACCGACTGCAGTATACCCTTAGCTTATGACTGGGACAATTAAGATAGGGAGACAAGGCCTTGATTGAGAGAGCATTTGTTTTCACAGGAAAGGTATTGTTAACTTATATTTTTGCTTTTAAATAAGGAATTCTTTATATAGAGAAATGTGGACTTCGCGAAAAACTTTATTACTGGCAGAGTCGCACGGTCTATATGCATTAAAAATGTTAAAGACACTCAGAATACTGCATTTTAACTGCATTTATGCAAACAAATATCTTTATGGGAGAGGTTCCTGATGGTGTGAACTGGTATAGTCTATATTCAACCTTAATATTCATTTGATAGAAATATGTGCAAATTTCAGGTTAAATGAACATATTCCTTATTACTGTTCGTGCTCAAGAAATATATTAGTTGGTGGAAATATGGACTGTAATTGGGGGTAACTGAACATGCGGTCCGATTTACACTATATTGGTTACTGGATTCATGAATAATAGTTCGTACTAGCCAATTTTTTTTTTACTGGCAGAAGGGATTTTTATCTTACGAACCATTATTTTAGCAAATATTCGACCGATTTAGCCCGTATTCGCAATTGATTTGAGACTGGCAGAAATATTACGTGTACTCTGTTTGAAAATTGCCGTGGGCATCACCCAGCTGGTAGCCGCAGGGGTTTTGTACAGAATCCGTGCAATTTTCTAGGGAATTATGGACTTGCCCCTGAAAAAACTTCAACAATAAAATCTCCAACGCAAAAATAAAAAAATACGTCTTCATTTTAAGAATTTAATGATGAAAATCGGTTCCAAACATTTAAATTTTTTCTAAACTCAACTTATTTTTGCCATTTTCGCGGTTTTTAAGAATAAGCCTCAGGGTAAGGTCAGGGATGGCCAGCGTGCGTTAACTGTACCTGCAGATTTTCGGTATTGTGAGGATTTAGCTGCAATTTTTAACCGAACTAGCTGTGTTTTGACATTTGAGGTTCTCAGTGCCCAATTTTTAACCGAACTAGTTGTAATTTAATGTTTGGGGTTCTCAGTAGCCACGAAACTTCTCCACCAAAAATCGTTAACAGAGGCCCATACTTTGATATAGCCCCCATATAGCGGTTCCTGCCGATTTACGGTATTTTGCGAATTTTGGCTACAATTTTTAGCCGAACTAGCTGTAATATGACATTTGAGGTTCTCAGTGTTCACGAAACTTCTCCATCAAAAATCTTCAATGTAGGTCCATGTTTTGGTATAGCCCCCATATAACGGTAACTCGCGATTTTCGGTATTTTGAGGATTTTAGCTATTTTAACCGAACTAACTGCAATTTTACATTTGAGGTTCTCAGTGTTCCCGAAATTTTCCACTAAAAATCGTCAACATAGATCTATGTTTTGGTATAGCCCCATTTGATATTTGAGGGTCTCAGTGGCCACGAAACTTCTCCAACAAAAATTGGCAACATAGGTCCATGTTATGGCACAGCCTCATACAACGTTATCTCCCGATTTTCGGTATTTTGAGTATTTTAGTTAAAATTTTTAAAGGAACTAGTTGTAATTTGACATTTGAGATTTTCAGTGGCCACGAAACTTCTCCGTCAGAAATCGTCAATATAGATCAATGTTTTGGTATAGACCCCATATAACGGTACCTCCCAATTTTTGGTATTTTGAAATTTTAGCTAAAATGTTTAACCGAACTAGCTGTAATTTGCCATTTGAATTTTCAGCGGTCATGAAACTTCTTCACTAAAAATTGCCAACATAGGACCATGTTTTGGCATAGCTCCTATTGAATGGTACCTCCCGATTTACGGTATTTAGTTACATTGTTTGACGGGACTACTTGTGATTTGACTTTTGAGGTTCCCTTCATTAATAAAACTGTTCCACCAAGAATTGTAAAGATAGGTAGATACTTTGATATAGCCTCGTAGGTGGTACCTTTCACATGGCTGAACACATTTTTTAGATTAGATTAGATAATTTAGGCATGGTCAGGGACGTAGCCAGGATTTCATTTCGAGGGGGCCCACCAGACCAAAATTTTTAAAGTTAATGTTAGCGAAAATTCACTACTTATTTTACTGATGAAATAATTTTCATTACTATTTTTTAATTAAAATGGCGTAAGATTTCTTGGCCAATTTCCCCTTGTTTTAGGCTTCAATTTTCCACCCCAGAGTATGGTCAATTTTTCAATTTCGGAAGTTCAGGTGTCCAATCGTTTTTATTGTCATAAAGAAACCAACTATCGTTATTTACCTAAAGATATTTTGGTGTCCAATCGTAGATCTTATCACAAAGAATTTCTTAAGGCCGATAGTGGTTTTCTTGATAAAAAAAAAATATTCTGAGCAATAGTGAGTCTATCAATCATGAAATTCTAGCACCTAATCGCGGGTATGTAAATTATGAATTCTATTGCCCAATCGTGCATGTAAATAGACTATTTTGGCGTCCAATCGTCGGACTTCTCTTATAGAAATTCTGGTTTCCGATCGTGGATTTTCTCATAAATTGATCAGGAACTAGGAAAACTCTGAATTCTTTTTAAATGAAATTCTGGCGTTGAATCCAAGATCAATACATGCATACATTCTTTTAGCAAAAATCCATGAACAAAATGTTTCCCAATCTACATTTTTTATACTCTCAGCCTTTAGTCAAAATAAACCTCATCGAAATAATGGTTTTAGGGCCAAAGTGTGTTTGGAAGAAATCTGTTTCAGAAAACTTGAAGTCGACTTATCTATGTTCGTCCGTCTTGGTGGAGGACACGATGATTCTCGAACAGATCGGTCCAAAATTTGGCTTTCGTTTTATTTTGTCCAAATTTTGATCAACTTCGAAGATGGACCATATCAATCCGTTCTTTCGGTAACCTTCCACAAAGTATTTCAAAAATGTTCAGAGATGTGCAGTTTAAGACCTCTCTCGACAATAAATAAGTGGATAAGTGTAAGCTGAAGACCTAAGGAGTCATGGCTTCACTTCCTTTTTGCTAATAATTTAGTTATAAGTAAAAATATGATATAAATAAATTAATAAATTACAAGTAAAAAAGCGTTAAGTTCGGCCAGGCCGAACTTTTCATACCCTCCATCATAAAATATTCTGAACTAAAATGGAATAATTAGTTTTCATTCCTGTCCCCAACTTTAAGTGAGTACGTGAAAATGTCAGATAATGTTTCATTCGGTAGGTCCTGTGTATGTTGACAATTTTTGGTGGGCTAGAAATTGGGAGGTACCGTTATATAGGGGTTATAATAAAACATGGACCTATGTTGACAGTTTTTGATGGGACCCTTTAATGTCAAATACCTCCTAATTCGGTTAAAAATTGTAGTTAGAATCCTCAAAATACCGAAAACCGGTACATAACGTGGGAACTTCAAATGTCATTAACTGCTAGTTCGGAGGTATGTGGGCTATACGAAAATATGAACTTAAATGAACAATTTTTGTTGGCTTTTAAATTTCAAATTACAGAAAGTTCGTCCAAAAAATAAAGCTAAGGTACAGAAAATCGGGAGGTTTGTTTTGGGGCTATACCAAAATATGGGCCCACGTTCGGTTAAACATTTTAAGTAAAATCCTCAAAGTACCGATAATCGTGGACCTATGCCCACACCTATTGTTATATAAGTTTATTGACACTTAAGAACCCAAAATGTCAAATTATAGCTAAATCTGTCTGAAAATGTAGCTAAAAACGTCAAAATACCGTAAATCGGGGGTACCGTTATATGGGGGCTATACCAAAACGTGGTCCTATGTCCACAAGTTTTCTTACAAAAGTTTATTGGCACTTAAGAACCCTAAATGTTAAATTATAGCTAAATCGGTCTGAAAATTTAGCTAAAAACGTCAAAATACCGTAAATCGGGGGGTACCGTTATATGGGGGCTATACCAAAACGTGGACCTATGTCCACAACTTTTGTTATATAAGTTTATTGACACTTAAGAACCCTAAATGTCAAATTATAGCTAAATCGGTCTGAAAATGTAGCTAAAAACGTCAAAATACCGTAAATCGGGGGGTACTGTTATATGGGGGCTATACCAAAACGTGGACCTATGTCCACAACTTTTGTTATATAATTTTATTGACACTTAAGAACCATAAATGTCACATTATACCTAAATCGGTCTGAAAATGTAGCTAAAAACGGCAAAATACCGGAAATCGGGGGGTACCGTTATATGGGGGCTATACCAAAACGTGGACCTATGTCCACAACTTTTGTTGTATAAGTTTATTGACACTTAAGAACCCTAAATGTCAAATTATAGCTACATCGGTCTTAAAATGTAGCTAAAAGCGTTAAAATACCGTAAATCGGGGGGTACCGTTATATGGGGGCTATACCAAAACGTGGACCTATGACCACAAGTTTTGTTATATAAGTTTATTGACACTAAGGAACCCTAAATGTCAAATTATAGCTAAATCGGTCTGAAAATGTAGCTAAAAACGTCAAAAGATCGTAAATCGGGGGGTACCGTTATATGGGGGCTATACCAAAACGTGGACCGATATATCCCATCATCGAACTTGACATTTTCCCAAAATTTCAGCGTCCTATCTCCATTTTTGTGGATGCTAGAGTGATTACCACAGACGGACGGACGGACGGACGTGCACAGATCGACTCAGAATTTTACCCTGATCAAGAATATATATACTTTCTAGGGTCGCAAATGAGTATTTCAATGCGTTACAAACGGAAAAACAAACTTAATATACCCTCCATACTATGGTGGAGGGTATAAAAAGACCTCTCTGGAAACGCTTTTCTTTTTTGCAACAAGTGTTCTCGGGGCCACTATTACTACAGTATAAGTTTTTCAGGGGCAAGTCCATACTTTCAGAGAAAATGGCCCGAAAGCTGTAAAGAACACCTACGGCCGTCATGTGTAGTGACTGGTGCGCACGACAACTTTCGAACCTTATACTGCGGTACATCCTTCAAAAACCATCAAAATAGTTGTTAAATGCAGTTTAAGGTCTGTTCGAGGATCCTTAAAAATGTTTACTGAAGGTATTCCTTGTGTTTAGAGCAGGGTTTCGGAGTCGGAGTCGGAGTCTACGAGTCGGAGTCGAGCAATTTTGCTGGAGTCGGAGTCTGAGTCGAAAAAAATAACTCGACTCCGACTCCGGGCAAAATTTTTTCCACGTTATAGAATTTTAACATTAAATTTGGAACAACAAGGACTTTTTTAAATCATAATTTATTTTAAAAGAATGGTATAAGAAAACATATATGCAAACGGTATATTACACTAAGTTGAAGGGTAATTCACAGTGTTTACGTCGATGTAAATAAAAAGAAAGAAAGGAGAAAAAATAAAAGGCAGTTTTTATGTTTGTAATTTGTATTTGACTAGAAGTCAAATGCGCTTTATTTAATAAATAAATAAAAAGATTTTGGTAACGATATTACCTTAGTATTTTGCAACGATCTTGCAGATGCTTACAAAAAAGCTTCGATAGCGTTCAACGATCCGATAGAAAGTAAAAATAGATGATGAGAGGTGGTGAAATGTCAAAAACTTAACGAACAATTATAGTTAAAATCTGCAATGATATTGTTACAAGGATGTAACATTGAGGAGTATGCAGATTTTAACCATAATATAGGTCACCAAAGATTGACCATTACAAAATGAAGACAATTAATGAAACAAACAATTTAACTTAAACATTTGGCGGCCACCTTTCAACATCATGAGAATGTTGAAATGAAATATATATGTACAAATAACAAACATTTTTTTTTGTTTTTTAATTTCATTTTTTTTTTTAATTCATTTTTTCAAAAAACACTTAAAACTAAACGATGGGCCATTAGGGACCCCGGGCCATTAGGGACCCCGCGATAAAAATGGCCATTAGGGACCATTTGGTCGGCTGGGCCATTAGGGACCCAGCCTTATATATTATATATACATCTATTGGTATGGTCATTAGGGACCATTTGACGACTGGGCCATATACAAATTAGAATGGTCATTAGGGAGCATTCTTATGCTGGGCCATTAGGGACCCAGCACTAAAGGATCATTAGGGAACCTTTAATTTGTATATACCCCAGAGAGTACCCAACCAAATATGGAGTACTGGGCCATCGGCATTCCAGGAAAGACCTGAACGCGGCTCGTCATCACCTTCGTATACAACTCGGGCCCCAGCAACAAACCCACACGACCAACAACATAGAAATGTGGATCAGCGAGAGGCAACCCAAGGTAGGTCTCCCTAACCCTCTCCGGAATCGCTTCTGCAGGCGTAGAGACCTGAGTCAGGTCGCTCACTCGAGCCGTCACTGTCACCGATTGTGATGAATCATACGTCGATATGATGGAGAAACGACTGTACGCAGTCCCATCTATTTGCGAGCAGGGTAGTCGCAAGTCATGTCTAAGGATGTACACACCTGACTCTGTCTAGCACACTGATCTATGATCGCTCGGACAAGGACACTGGAAGTGGGAGTAGATAAACGGACCACAACACTGGGGGAGAGAGAGATTACTCCCACTAAAGGGAGACTGCTCAATGCAACCGCATTGGAGCTTGTCGATTGAGTGACCGTTACAGACGGACAGGCATCGGACTGATGTTGCGGACGGACCTTGGGCTTTTTAGTCGGACGACGCTTGTTAGCAGGACGTTTACTGGCAGACTCGGACTGACTTTTAATGTTCTTCGGACCATCGTGGAGCAGGGTGTGGTGTTTTCCGTCACAGACGCGACAACTACTTCGGCTGCGACAATCTTTTGCCAAGTGACTGTGCGCCAGACAACGGCTACAAAAGCCGTGCGAAATGACTACCCTGAGCCGTTTCTCCAAGGTGCACTCCAAAAATTTGTCGCAGAATCGCAGTGGGTGCCTTCCATCACACAGCTTACACTTATGATAGTTTGATGGAGGTGCTTCAGTGACAGCTGAAGGTTTTGGCGGCGGATTTGAGGGAGATGCCAACGGCGGAGGGGTGGAAGCCGCGTTATTCGCCGACGTGTCCATCGCTTCTGATTCAGTGGGGCCCGATACGATGGAGGCGGTGGAAGCAGTGGAGGAGGGACCCGTAGCAGCAGAAACGGCATCAGAGGAACCCGTGGCGCGATCAATTTCAGCAATTAATTGGTCATAGTCCTTCAGTCCATCAGCGAAGAATGACATTTTGTCCATATTACTAAAGAAGAAAGCGATGTTAAAGAGATCGAAATTTATTCGGTCAAAACGACCAATTTAGTTATAGGCCGCCTTACAACGCCATTCTCGATACGAACGTCGGCGACGCGAACATGACCATCGGGGCCTGGAAATACGTTTTCGACCCTACCTAGTTTCCACGACGTTGGAGGAAGAGTTTCGTGCCTAATCACGACGATATCATCTATTTGCAAGTCACGCTGCGGAAATTTCCATTTATACCGCATGTGAAGACTTTTTAAATACTCCTCCTTCCATCTCAAACAAAATTGATGAACCAAAGCCTGAACTTTTCGAAACCTGTTTACTATTGACAAGGGCTGCTCAGTTATTAGGGGTTCTGGAGGAGCGAGCAAAGGGGCACCGATCAAGAAGTGTCCTGGAGTCAAGGCAACGATGTCAGTAGAACTATCTGACATAGGACAAAGCGGTCGAGAATTCAGACAAGCTTCGATTCTCGCTAAGACCGTAGCCAACTCTTCGAAAGTGTAGCGGAGAGTACGAGCCTGCTTTCGAAAATGCAATTTGAAACTTTTTACTCCAGCTTCCCAGAGTCCACCCATGTGTGGAGCCCCAGCTGGAATAAATTGCCACGATAGGCCTTGAACTGCATAATTTGAAGAAACAGTTCCTGAGCATTCTCGAAGAAACGACCTAAAATCTCTTTCTATTTCCCTGGAAGCCCCGACAAAATTCGTACCATTGTCCGAAAATACGGACCGAGGACAACCACGACGAGCAACAAATCGATGAAATGCTGCTAGAAAGTTTGCAGTCGATAAATCTGATACTGCTTCCAAATGAATCGCTTTCGTCGAGAAACACACGAAAACGCAAACGTACCCTTTGGTAATTCTACAGGCACGACCAGTGAAGGATTTGACATCAAAAGGCCCAGCGAAATCTACACCAGTTGTAGTAAAAGGCCTATTAATTTCGGTTCGTTCCGGTGGAAGCGCAGCCATAACTTGACTTCTAGAACGCTTCTTTTCTAAAATGCAAATTCTGCACCGATTAATTACCGAACGAATCAGACTTTTCAATCGAGGAACCCAATATTCAATTCTAAGAATCCTCAACATCAATTGATTTCCTCCATGAACGGAAATCTTGTGGACAAATTCCACTAAAAGCTTTACAAAGCGACAATGATAGGGCAGTATTATCGGATGCCTTTCCGTATACGCAAGAGTAGGTGAGTTAACTAATCTTCCATTCATACGAATTATGCCATAATCATCCAAGTAGGGGTTAAGAGGAACCAAAGGACTCTTACTATTAAGCGGATTTCTTTCTAATAAATCCTTATATTCGTCCGCATAGTACATTTTTTGTGCGAAAATTATCAATCTAGTACGGGCGAAATTGATTTCCGACGAAGCAATAGTGGTGTCGGTGTAAACAAAATTACTTCTATGTCTTGGATGAGTACGATGGAAGAATCTAAATATATACGAGACAACACGAAGAGCTCTACCCAAACAAGAGAACCTAGCCAGAAAGTCCTCAGAGCCCGTAATGAAAGAGGCATGACTTTTTACCGAACGCTTTTCAGTATCGGTTTCAAGTGCCGACAGATCACGAATTGACCATTTAGATTTTTGATCCCTAAGCCAATGTGGCCCATGCCACCAAAGAGAGGAATTGGCTAGATCAGAAGGAGCAAGACCGCGACTTCCCAAATCAGCGGGATTATCCTCAGATTTAACGTGGTACCAATTGTGATTACCAACGTTTTCCTGGATACGACAAACGCGATTGGCTACAAAAGTAGTCCAAGTCGAAGGTTGAGTCCGTCCAACAATAAACCTGACGAAACACAATATCAATTTCCCGAACTATAGTTTTTAGAAGCTCCGAAGCCAAAACAGCACCACAGAGTTCTAAACGGGGCAAAGAAATTGATTTTATAGGGGCCACCCTAGTTTTACACGATAGTAAATGGACGAAAATATCTCCACTAGGGGACTCGATCCTAATATAAACTACCCCCGCGTATGCTTTTTCCGAGGCATCGGAAAAAACATGGAGTTCAGCCGAACAATCAGGAGTATACTGAACCCATCTAGGAATCCTGACCGAATTAACATCCGTGTAGGAATCTACAAATTTACGCCAATCGGCATCTGTGGCTGACGAAAGGGAGTCATCCCAACCAATATTGTCCAACCACACCTTTTGCATAACCATTTTAGCAACGACAATAACTGGTCCTAACCAGCCCACAGGATCAAATAATTTTGCAATAGCGGAAAGAACTTCCCGTTTAGTATACGAAGACTTTCTCGCGATTGGAGCAACCTCAAAGTAGAACGTGTCCAACTGTGCATTCCACCTTATTCCTAATGGCTTAGATCCACTAGATTCTACAAAGGACAATACTTTCTCATCTAACAAATGATCAGGAGAAATTCCTTCGAGAATCGATCTATTGTTCGCTGTCCACTTCCGAAGTTCGAATTTCGCTGAAGAAAGCGCGGAAACTAATTGATCCCTAGCAGTTATAGCTGTCTCCAGGTCATGTGTTCCCGCCAACACGTCGTCAACGTACATACATTTGCGCAAAATGTGCGCTGCGAGTGGGAAATCGGTCTCGGTGTCTTCTGCCAGTTTTAATAGCGTTCGAATTGCTAAATATGGTGCACAATTTACACCGAAAGTCACCGTATGTAATTCATAGTCTTGGACCGGTTTCGTGGGGGAATCACGGAAGAGAATTCTCTGAAGCGAAGCATGTTTTGGATCGACTCGAATCTGCCTATACATCTGGGTAATGTCCGAATTGAAAACATATTTAAAAATACGCCACCGCAGAATCAACAAGACTAAATCAAGCTGCAAAGTGGGTCCGACATAAAGCAAGTCGTTCAGACTATTCCCGCTAGATGTTTTGAAGGAAGCGTTAAAGACTACCCGAAGTTTAGTGGTCTGTTTATCAGGGTTTATGACGGGATGGTGAGGCAAATAGGAAGATAAAGTATCAGTAGAGGAACTGGGGGATACTAACCTCATGTGGTCAAGATCTAAATACTCTTTTAAGACCGCGTCATAAACAACCTTAACGTCCAATTTTCTCAGCAAAGACGATTCATTTCTAAGGTATTGCTTTAAAACGGTTTCACGCGACCTACCCAAGAATTCATCAGGATTAATGTCAGGTTTAATTGGCAGTGTTACTATATATCTACCGTCCGACATTCTACGCGTAGTTTTTATATAGTTATCTTCGCAAAAACGGTCAGAAGGAGACATTATATTTCGCTTTGGAGGTTCCTCTAGCTCCCAAAAACGCAAAAGAGTTTTATTAATGCTGTCTTCTTCTATCACGTCAATTTTAGTCGCGAATGTTCGAACCTCGGTCGTAGGGACAGGACCGGTAACTAACCAACCAAACACCGAATTTTGGGCCAGCAAAGTACCAGAAAGAATGGGTCTACAACCATCTAATAAAATCTTCGGATAGAGATCAGCACCTAATAAAAGATCTACGGGACGAGGGTCAAATAAGTTGACATCAGCAAGCCGCAAATCAGGTAGTTGTGCTCTTAAATCCGAGCTGACAGTAAACGAGGGAATATTTCCTGAAATCAAAGGCAAAACCAACGCCGTAGTCTCCAAAATAAGACGGCTATCGAGAGGACTTCCAATTTTCAACGAACAAATTTTTCGAGAAGTGGCCGATACAGTACAATTCACACCCGAAATAGAAGCAGTAGTGGAATGCACAGGAAGTTTTAAACGATTCTGAAGTCGCTCAGACAAGAATGACGACTCAGATGCAGGATCTATAAGCGCCCTAGCCGAATAGGAAACACCATGATGAACAATATTAACCATGGCTGTTCCTAGCAAAACCGATTTGTTTTGTGCTACGTGAAATGACTGACGAGGCAGACATCCAGCCGATGTGGATGGTAAAGGTTGCTCAGATGAGGCAGAGGGATTGCCCGACCTATTGTTTGTCGCGACTGTATTACCCGGAGCCGAAGTATTTGACTGGGTATCTAGGCGATGTAATAAAGTGTGATGAGGTTGATTACATTTGGAACAACGACGACTACTATCACACTTTTTTACTCCATGTCCTCTACGTAGACAATTCACACACAATTGGAACCGTTTAACTATTTTATACCGTTCCGTAGAGGACTGATTCTGGAATCGCTGACATTCAAATAATCTATGAGCTTTATTTGGACAAAGCACACAACCAGATTTTCTCGACGATTTAGGATCGTTGGAAACACGAGAAGGTTGAGAGGGTGCCGAGGAATCTGCATTAGTATAATGCGATTGCACTTTTTTAGTTGTGCGCTTTGCGTCATTTCCGCGCATGTCGTGAAGACACATGAGCGTTTGGATCCGCTCCGACAAAAACGCATCTAAATCTTTCCACGAGGACAAGGAAGATTTATTTTTCACACTTTGTTCCCATAAGGTTTGTGTGAGCTTAGGAAGCCGTTGCAGGCACATAAACACTATGATCGGATCCCAATTATCCGTCGAAATATCATAAATGGACATTGCCGACAGGCATCCATTTATGCCACGCTGTAACGATTTCAAATTCGAACAAGTTTCACTATCGAGTACCGGAAGAGAGAAAAGGATTTTCAATTGATTGTGTACTATAACACGAGGATTGTCGTAAGTATCCTTCAAAGATTTCCACGCAAGAACAAAACTACTATTAGTTAATGGAAATTTGGAAACTATCTCACGAGCCTCACCACTAGTCTTCCGAACCAAATAACACAAGCGTTCGACATCGCTGAGCCGAGAAGATTTAATATATATGGCGGTGAACAAGTCGCGGAATGTGGGCCAAGAATGAAAATCGCCCTCAAAAATATCCACATCACACGGTGGAAGTGCTAGGTTATGAACGCTATCACTGGGAATATCATCTAAACCAAGACTCCTAAAAGACAAAGTATTAGGAGGATCAACTTGGGTTCCCACTTCACGTGAAGCCTGAGTAGAAGTACTAAGATTACCTCTCGCTTCTAGTGGACTAGCAACCGATTGTTGCGCTAAAGAGGCAACCGAATCGTTCATTGTCGAGTTCAACGAATGTCTATGCGACCTTTTAAGTTTACCTATCTGACTTCGTATAGCAGACAAACATCTCAAGTAAGTCTGATAAGCTACATCATACTTATTGTCAACCGATTCAATATCCTCCTTTTTCGTATCGCCGGAAGACATCACAAAATCAAGACACTTTTCAAACATCTCCTGTGTCTTTACCCATAACTTTTGAATTTCTTCTTTACGGACTTCTAACCCATATTCGTCTATCTCTTCAGGCTTAAGAGCACTGTAATGAGACTCGAATGTTACTATAGCGTCCGATGCTCTGATAAAAAGATACAGTGGAGTGACTGACATTTTGAATTATCAAAAAAAAATTCAACTAAAGTCCGAAAAAATCACTCAAAAGAAAGTTCAAAAGCGAAAGAAGCACAAAAATCGCTAAACTGCCAAAAATAGTTCGAAATTCTCCAAAACAACTTCAAAACTCACTATAGAGTCACAAAAAAATACCCGAAAATGAAATAAAATCTCGAAACAGGAAACAATTTTCACTAGAAAGCGGTTTAGAAATACTCAATTAGTATCTAAACGCACGAGCTTTCAAAAATTCCACCAAAGGAATACAGAAAATATCAAAAAATCCAAGAAGTTTTTGCCAAAAAACTGAAAAACCACAAAAAAAATCGAAAATTTTCAAGGAAAAAACTCAAAAAGATTGATTGAAATTCCAAAGAAATCGAATGAAAACTCAAAGAATCGAAAAACAATCAAAAAATATCGAATAGAAATCAAAAATATATAAAAATGGTCGAAAATGGTATATATAATATCAAAAATATATATAAAAATCAAAAAATATTTATATATAAATTTCAAATTGAAGCATTGTGGCAAAATTGAAAAAACTAAATTTCAAATATTCAAATATTTTCTTCTCAAATTGTAAAAACCGTAATTTCACGTACCGAAATCGTACAAAATTCAAAATATTTACAAAAAATTATTATTTTCAACCGAAAATACCGAGATTTTATGATTTAATTTGCGAAAATACCTCAATTAGGCTCACTACTACCGATTGTAGGGTGAATGTGGACCAAAAAACCACAAAAGCAAATTAAATCAAAATTAAAATACTCGAAAATTTTAATAAAAATAATTGATTTTTTTACAAAACGGTCAAAAAATCACTTTATTTATGAAAAAGTCGAATTGACCGAGTGTAGGGTGTGCACGATTTTTTAATTTCCAAAAATATTCGAAAAACACTCCCGTATCACGATCAAAAATATTTACCAAAAAATATTTCAATATATTAAATTATTTTATTTGCGTGTACTAAATATGTTTTCCCAAAAAATGTTTGCTGGGATACCACTACTTAACGACAAAGAAAAAAGAGAGGACAAAAACACCGCACAGCTGGTATGGGGGTATACAGTGTGTGTGTGTATCAACTAGCAAGCAAACAGGCAAACGACCAAGCGACTGACCGACCGACTGACTCAACGATATGAGTGTACGTATGTATGTTTATTAGCGTATGTACGTATAAACGAATGTATGCTGTTCACTTGCTAATAACCAAACAAACGTAAAGGGATTTTTATGCAAATTATGTGGGGAATAAAAAAAATGCAATTCTGCCACAATTAATGTATCAAAATTTGTGGTTCTTTTTGAAATAATTTTAATGCACTTATTAACAATTATTTATATTTAATTTTGAGCACTATTCCACCACAATTAATAGGAAAAAATTAAATATTTTTGCGATAAAAAATAACAAAAAAAATAAATGTCACTTATCCCTTTTTGTTTGTTTGGAACTTTTTTTTTTCTTTTTCACTTGTAACTATGTAATAGTGGTAAAGGCACACGAAAAATCGATTGATACGGGAGGGGGGATGCGCGACGCGTTGTAAGACGGCCAAACAGCGATCACGACACAAAGAATTGTTGTTATTTTCCACTTTTATATTTCGATATTCTCACTTAAAACACTTTACGTACCTGTTTTGTTGATGAGATTATGGGTGAAAAATGGATTGATGGATGGAGATATGGAATGATGGACTGTAGGATGGACTTTTGTTGTGTTGTTTGCTGTGAAGGGAAACAAGCAGACCAATTAGAAATGGTACCAACAACAACACCGACTCAATCGCGGCTCGAAGTGACCAAATGTTTACGTCGATGTAAATAAAAAGAAAGAAAGGAGAAAAAATAAAAGGCAGTTTTTATGTTTGTGATTTGTATTTGACTAGAAGTCAAATGAGCTTTATTTAATAAATAAATAAAAGGATTGTGGTAACGATATTACCTGAGGTTTTGCAACGATTTTGCAGAGAGAAAGCTTACTATAAAGCGCGCGTTTCAACGATCCCAAGGAAAGTAAAAATAGATGATGAGAGGTGGTGAAATGTCAAAAACTTAACGAACAATTATAGTTAAAATCTGCAATGATATTGTTACAAGGATGTAACATTGAGGAGTATGCAGATTTTAACCATAATGTAGGTCACCAAAGATTGACCATTACAAAATGAAGACAATTAATGAAACAAACAATTTAACTTAAACACACAGGATATTTGCTATCCTCTGAAGTGTAGTCTATCCATCCTTATTCTGTTGATCCAATTGATTCTTTACATTTTGGCAAACAAAAGTAATGTTCTATGACAATCGCATTAAGATTGGACCTATAACCTATTTCGTTAGAAGTCTTACTGGTCTTCTCACAAAGGTCTATTAGTATTCTCATCTTGTTTTTTTATGAGAAGTCATCCTTTTCTTCTATTAAGACCAATAGCAGAAATTTCTGATTTATGACATAATGAATTTTTTGATCGACCCCCATCAATCATTGAGAAAATGGCTTTATATCTCTGTTTGGAGATATTGTTTCATCATTATACCCTATACCACAATGTGGAAAAGGGTATTATAAGTTTGTTTTGGTAAAAATTCATGTAACACCGCGAAATATTCGTCGGAGACCCCCAATGTGGTATACCAATCTTCATATCTCGACGAGATAAAGCGATTTTGAGATGTGTGTCCGTCCGTCCGTCTGTCCATTATAAATTGTAAACACGCTCCAGGCCGCAATTATTAACCGATCGTCACGAAATTTTGCATGGAGGTCGGGTTATTGGTGATGATCGTGAAATATTTAGCGGGTGAAATGGACCAAAAACATAATATTTATCCAATTTTCTAGCGGCTCTGTAGGTTTCAATAATAGTCCGATCAACGCGTACTTTTTAATAAGGTAAGAGTATATCACAAAGGAGAAGCTTGCAATTTGAGATGGCGATCGGATTATATTTAGGGTTAAATGGACCAAAACTTTTGTGTGAAAATTGTGAAAATTTTTAATATACAGCTTATATCTTAATTCCTGGAAGTGACTTTCCGGACAAGTGAGATTTACTTAAAAGTGGAACGCTTGACCTTTCAATTGATGCCAATTATGTTGGTGTGCATGATCAGATAACAGAGTTACAGCCTAATATATTCCTTTTTTTTAGTGTAATAATAAACTCGCTAGAAGTCGCACATATACATCAATAGTCACGAAATTTTGCACCGGGTAAGAGTATAGGTCGAAAAAGATGCCTACAATTTTGAATGATGATCTGATATTCTTTAGCGGGTGAAATGGACCATTACTTTTGTATGAAAAATATAAAAATTTTATTTTTGGTCGATATTTTAATTCCTTGAGGACATATATATTTCGCAAAGTAGCCTACATATGGGAAAAAACTACACTGAAAGAAAAATCTTCTTAATATAAACGAAATCTTACGTTCCATCAATGAAATTTGTCATTGATTTTGAGCCAACGTAGAGCTTCATTGAATAAACGAAAAAAGTTTCATTGAGTTTCATTGAAGTAAAATTAACGAATTTGTCCATTAGTGCAGTGAAACTTCTTCATTGATGCAATGAAACCTCTTCAATAATACAATGAACCTTTTTCATTAATGCAATGAAATACTTTCATTAATATAATGAAATACTTTCATTAATATAATGAAATACTTTCATTAATACAATGAAATACTTCATTCTACAATGAAATACTTTCATTAATGCAATGAAATGTTTTCATTAGTGTAATGAAATACTTCCATTAATGCAATGAAGCCTTACGTTGGTTCAAAATCAATGATACATTTCATTGATGTAACGTAAGATTTCATTTATGTTATGAAGTCATTTCATACTCACGTAATACATAAAAATTAAGTCAACTTTAAATATGTTTAATTCATTTTATTGCAATTAGTTTTGACCATGAATACAATACATCATTTTTAATTCCTTAGGTATTAACTAAATACATTAATGATACCATTGGTCGTTGTCATCTGTAAGTAAAATTGAAAGAATAAACAATTTGTTACTAAATAACTAGTTTTCTACACAATAACTTACCTTCATATTTTGCCGCTCAGTCATCCCGTGTGTACGTCCATGATGTTGGGATACAGCATACAAAATCCACATAAAACAACTGTACTCATAAAAACTATTAGTAATTTATTTGTCTTTTGTCGCTGGACACCAAACTCTTGGCATTTTCTCCGTCATTCCACTCTTTTTATACCCTCCACCATAGTATGGAGGGTATATTAAGTTTGTCATTCCGTTTGTAACACATCGAAGTAATCATTTGCGACCCTATAAAGTATATATATTCTTGATCAGGATAAAATTCTAAGACGATCTAGCCATGTCCGTCTGTCCGTCTGTTGTAATCACTCTAGCGTCCGCATTAATTGAGATAGAGTGCTGAAATTTTGCACACGAGGTCAAGTTCGAAGATGGGCTATATCGGTCCACTATTTGGTATAGCCCCCCATATAACGGTACCTCCGGATTTGAGGTATTTTGACGTTCTTCGCCACATTTGCAGACCGAATAAGCTATAATTTGGCACTTAGGGTTCCTAGTGATCAACAAATTTATATCCCAAAGGATATGGGCATAGGTCCATGTTTTGGTATAGTCCCCATATAACGGTACCTCCCTATTTTCGGTATTTTGAGAATTTTAGCCACAATTTGTAACCGAACTATCTGTAATTGGACATTTGAGGTTCTCAGTGGTCATGAAACATCTCCACGAAACATCGTCAACATAGGTCCATGTTTTGGTATAGCCCCCATATATCGGTATCTCCCGATTTTCGGTATTTTGAGAATTTTAGTTACAAATGTTAACCGAACTAGCTGTAATTTGTCATTTGAGGTTCTTAGTGGCCGTGAAATATCTCCACCAAACATCGTCAACATAGGTCCACGTTTTGGTATAGCCCCCATATAACGGTACCTCCCGATTTTCGGTATTTTGAGATTTTTAGCCACAATTTGTAACCGAACTATCTGCAATTTGACATTTGAGGTTCTCAGTGGTCATGAAACATCTCCACCAAACATCGTCAACATAGGTCCATGTTTCGGTATGGCCCCCTTATAACCGTACCTCCCGCTTTTCGGTATTTTCAGCATTTTAGTTACAATTTTTAACCGAATTAGCTGTAATTTGACATTTGAGGTTCTCAGTGGTCACGAAGCATCTCTACGAAACATCTTAAACATAGGTCCATGTTTTGGTATAGCCCCCATATATCGAAACCTCCCGATTTTCGGTTTTTTTTTTTGAGAATTTTAGCTACAATTTTTAACCGAAATAGCTGTAATTTGCCACTTGAGGTTCTCAGTGGTCATGAAACATCTCCACCAAACATCGTCAACATAGGTCCATGTTCTGGTATAGTCCCCATATAACGGTGCCTCCCGATTTTCGGTATTTTGAGAATTTTAGCTACTGTTTTTTTACCGAAATAGCTGTAATTTGACATTTAAAGTTCTCAGTGGTCATAAAACATCTCCAACAAAAAATCGTCAACACAGGTCCATGTTTTGGTATAGCCCCCATATAACGGTATATCCCGATTTTCGGTATTTTGAGAATTTTAGCTGCAATTTTTAACCGAACTAGCTGTAATGATCGGTATTTTGAGAATTTTAGCTAAAACTTTGTCTATTCCAAAATAATCGTCAATATAGGTCCATGTTTTGGTATATCCCCCCATATAACTGTACCTCCCGATTTTCGGGAATTTTCATTGGTCTTTGTCATGCTAGATAACTTTTTGGTTTTGGTCATAAGTATAATAAATTACATCTCTAATATTCGATAATTAAATTTTCACAATCATTGAAAAGAAGTTCCGTGGAGAGCGATTGTCCAGGGATAGTGGTATAGGGTATCCCATGGTCGGCTCCGTCCGACTATAGACTTTTCTTACTTGTTTTTAGATGACGTGTTTTCAGTTAAATAGAATGAGACATTTTCTGTCGAATATGGCGTCCTCCAAGCTCAGTTCCTACCATGTCCTTTTTGTTATTGAAATAAAAAAGTAAAACAAAATGAAATTTCCTTCAAGAATGTACCACCGAAAATTATATGTAGGTTTTCCATATCCAAGAAATCTATATTGTCACGTTTTCATTGCCCTTTATCAGTTTTACCCGTTGCATTCACAAAAAACCGTATGTTTTTTATTTTGGTAAATTTCGCATAATCTATTAACTATATATGAAATTCGGATAGTTACGCTTCTGAATTAGTTACGCTCATAAATTCGTTGTTGGTCAACGACAGATTCATCCCGCCATAACTCAGAAGTCTGACAAACGCGAATCCTTCTTTCATTCATTCATTGTATACTCAATGAAGGCTTTAGATGTAGACATTCAAATAACCGAATCTGTCCGCCAGGAACATATATAGTTCATGTGTATCCGAATTTTCTACACAATCAATAGGATATACGAAATTCAATGAAATACATACTCATAGTGTTTTCATAAGAGAAGATCAGGTAAAAGTGATAAAGGACAATGAAAATATGACAATATCGATTTGTCCTAGTGGACCGACCCTACATAAAATGTTCCAAGCAACATTTTTGTAGAATATTTTCATGCACGAAATCTCATCGTTTGCTAATTTTTCAGTTCCAAAAAACATCCATCTGCCTACGTCCTGGGTGGTGTACACAATATATCTCAAATATTTCAATAAAATTATCCACTCCACACCAAAGTTCAAAATGTGAGCGCTGAATTTTTGTTTAAGGTTTGATCCCTACTCATAAATTTCAACAAAAACAAGGAGAAAGTATAAATAGCATAGAATATGTGGTCAAATTTTTAAGTCGATCGGAACAATATTGCCTTAGTATGAGCGTTGGATGGGAACAATTTATTTTATTTTGTATGCAGCATATAAACTGCGTTTTTCTCGAAATCGGCCACAAAAATATATGACAATTGGTTTATTAGTTTTCGAGATAGAGTTGGCACCGCAAAATGCTTTAATGAAAACAAATTTTCGTAGACGACCTCAAACTTTCGTAATATTTTTCTCTTTCAGATGAAGGAAAAATCTGCCAAAAAGTTACGTAGTTTTCTCGGAAAAAATCATGAAAAATGAATTTTATTGAGCTTTACAACTGGGGTTCTCCTTTTAAGGCTAAGCACAATAAAATGTTGGTTTGCATCCAGTTTGAAACTTGGTCATGAAATGCTTATAATTTTTATTGCATGTAGTCCTTATGATTAGTATTGCCCTTTCTAATGAATACGTAAGGAAAAACTAACACATTAGCCAATATAGGCCAAAATATAGGAAAAAGTTAAAAATTTATGCACATTTTATAATTTTTAGTGGTATAGGAATTCACTCTCGGAGTCGACCCGGAGTCGGAGTCGGAGCCGGAGTCGTGAAAAATACTCGTCTGGAGTCGAAGTCGGAGTCGAGCAAAAAATACCTCGACTCCGAAACCCTGATTTAGAGCGGTATTGTGTTTTTCGTGGGCAAGTCCATATTTCCTGAAAAAAAAACTGAAAAATATTCTGTGACGAACTGAAATGACTGGTGGGAGCAAAATCTTTTAAAAGGAATGACTTCCAAAACAAAATCTACTTCCAAAATGAACTATGTCGGTCCGGTCCATAGGTACCTTATCCGCAACACTTGTGATCATGATATAATCCACATTTTGTCGCCAAGTTCATACGTCCGAAAATGGGTACACAATTCTGAAAATCTCCTAATACATAGCTTTAGGTTAAAGGATTTTGGTTGTGTGGCCCCTATTCGATCTGTCCATAGATGAAAATTTCAGTTCACACAGACTCAGGGTATATTCCTGTCCACAAAGCCGACTGATTCTTGTTGAGATTTTGAAGAAGAAGAGAATCTGTTTCCGATCAGTATTTTTTTTTTTATTTTATTTTTTTTTTTTTTTGATTTCGTTTGTCGTCACAAAGTCCTTTGTCAAAGCAGGAAAAAGGAACATTTCTACAAATGTGCATCCATAATTCCCAAAATACAATTCAAAGAGTAACACTATGCAACACTGAAAATGCAAACAACTTCTAGTATGAATTTTTTGAAAATAAATGTTTAGACTACAAAAACCCTAGTAGGGTTTTGTACTGTCAGATCCAGTTCGGATTTTAAGGCGTCATCTAAATCGGGCTAAATCTACACGTTTTTTCATTTATCAGGCCTTTATCTCAGAAACGAATAGGAATTTGGCCTTGCAGTCTTTAGCAATATTGTAGCCCTGTACTAGTACAACTTATCTTCTGAAAAACCCACATAAGAAAAAATCCTTCTACGGCATCAAAATCTATAAAATATAGAAAATTTTACATAACTGCTGACATTTTGGTCAGTATGGGCTAAACTATTGGGAGTTGAACCAAGTAACCTTTTGCAAAAATCTTCCAAATAAAGCTCTCAACAACTCTTTAGAACATTCTGAAACTCTAAAATGCTTACTTCATGTTGTTTCAGCAGTATTTTGCATCATATCTTTTACAACACGTATGTCAAACACAGTTCACACCAACAGTTTATTCTCGCATTTCGGATTTCACAACATTATTGATATTTTTATTAAATCGTCGTTGAAAAATGTACTGAAAACAACAGCATAGAGGCATTTTACAACAATGACATGTTCTGAAGAGTTGTGTATTACATTCCAGGGAATATTTTTCCAAAAGAAAATATTCAGAAAAAATTAACGGTTGTGGAGATACGGTGCGAAATGTATAAAAATTGTGGAATTTTTGTATATATTTTGAAATTTGAGGCAATAAATGCAGTTTTTCGATTTCATTATTTCCCCAAATATTTTATTCTTGTCCTTATCTGCAAATTTGCTTCAGAGGTCAGAAGAAGATTCGCATTGGTTTCAGAGATATAGCGCCGAATTTCTTTAAAAACTCAATATTTAACCATGTTTAGATGGGGCCATAAAATCCGAGCGGGATCTCGCACAACAAAACCCAACTAAGGTTTCTTGTCGTTTGGGTCTGTACTTTCAAAAGATCACATTAAAAATGTTGCACAGTGTAATCGACAGAAAAAAATCCCTGAAGTTGAAATTCAATGTATTTTCGAAATATTGGAAATAATATGCAATAAATAAAATATAAATATTGACCTCAAGCTCATTAATCTTGGTTTTATTAACATTCGAAAGGTAGAACAAAACATAAAAGTACGACAGAAAAATCCTTTTTTGTACAATAGACATTTACTAATTTGTAACAAGAGACCAGTTTCTAATAATCTCAACGAACGAGACTGCGGTGGAACAGAAGTTTTATCATAAAAAATGGTTGGTATAGTTCTTTTTTTGCAAATTTGAAACATAATAAAGAATAAGGACCACAAGAATGTTTTTTTCTAGATATTGTTTACAAGCCAGTAAACATCTTGTTCTGAACTCAACAAAACTTTGAGTCAGCCTAAAATTACTATTAAACGCTTAAACAGCACCTTAAAACTTACCAACAACTATGCAGAAAATTGCTCAAAAAACCTAACTTCTTCATTATTTCATACTTTCAATAAGTAAACCAATGTAGTTGACCCAAATACTTTACATATTTCTTTAAAAATCGAAAACTTTTTAAAATTTTACTCAAAAATTAAAAAAAAATGTGTAACATAAGCTAATATCCTATGGGAACAAAAATCATTTCGGCGTGTCTTAACGACACCACTTGCAGAGAAGCTGTACATGGCTGAAATACTCAGGAAACGTGGCCAACATTACAGAGTAGTATTTTGCCACGGTTGAAAATTTGGTGCTGTCTTGCCTGGGCATTCTGAGTGCAAGGCGGGTGTGCATACCATTGCACCAACGTGGCACCCAGCCTTGTAACTATGTATAAAATCATACTCTGTTCTGCTTTCCAATATGTTTGATTTTTAAGTTAACCTTCATTTGCATTAAGAACACTATAAGTACGGGGTAGCAAAATAACACCCTTTTATTTATCTTTTTTATACCCTCCGTCTGTGGTAATCACTCTAGCATCCACAAAAATGGAGATAGGACGCTGAAATTTTGGGAAAATGCGTCTTTTGTTTGCAGGCAGGTCAAGTTCGATGATGGGCTATATCGGTCCACGTTTTGGTATAGCCCCCATATAACGGTACTCCCCGATTTACGGTATTTTGACGTTTTTAGCTACATTATCAGACCGATTTGGCTATAATTTGACATTTAGGGTTCTTAAGTGTCAATAAACATATATAACAAAACTTGTGGACATAGGTTCACGTTTTGGTATAGCCCCCATATAACGGTACCCTCCGATTTGCGGTATTTTGACGTTTTTAGCTACATTTTTAGACCGATTTAGGTATAATTTGACATTTAGGGTTCTTAAGTATCAATAAACTTATATAACAAAAGTTGTGGACATAGGTCCACGTTTTGGTGTAGCCTCCATATAACGGTACCCCCCGATATACGGTATTTTGACGTTTTTAGCTACATTATCAGACGGATGTAGCTATAATTTGACAGTTAGGGTTCTTAAGTATCAATAAACTTATATAACAAAAGTTGTGGACATAGGTTCACGTTTTGGTATAGCCCCCATATAACGGTACCCCCCGATTTGCGGTATTTTGACGGTTTTAGCTACATTTTCAGACCCATTTGGCTATAATTTGACATTTAGGGTTCTTAAGTGTCAATAAACATATATAACAAAACTTGTTGACATAGGTCGACGTTCTGGTATAGCCTTCATATAACGGTACCCCCGATTTGCGGTATTTTGACGTTTTTAGCTACATGTTTAGACCAATTTAGCTATAATTTGACATTTAGGATTCCTAAGTATCAATAAACATATATAACAAAAGTTGTGGACATAGGTCCACGTTTTGGTATAGCCCCCATATAACGGTACCCCCCGATATACGGTATTTTGACGTTTTTAGCTAAATTTTCAGACCGACTTAGCTATAATTTGACATTGACTTATATATTAGAAGTTGTGGACATAGGTCCACGTTTTGGTATAGCCCCCATATAACGGTACCCCCCGATTTGCGGTATTTTGACGTTTGTAGCTAAATTTTCAGACCGATTTAGCTATCAATTGACATTTAGGGTTCTTAAGGGCAACTAAACTTATATAACAAAAGTTGTGGACCTAGGTCCACGTTTTGGTATAGCCCCCATATAACTGTACCCCAGATTTACGGCATTTTGACGTTTTTATCTACATTTTCAGACCGATTTAGCTATCAATTGACATTTAGGGTTCTTAAATGTCAATAAACTTATATAACTAGTGGACATAGGTCCATGTTTTGGAATAGCCCCCATATAACGTTACCGCCCGATTTCAGGTATTTTGAGAATTTTACCAACAAGTTTTCACCGAATTATCTGTAATTTGAACATTTGACATTTGAAATTCTTAGTGGTCACCACACCTCTCCACCAAAAATTGTCAAGAAAGCCCCCATATAACGGTACCTCCCGATTTTCAGTAATTTGATGATTTTAGCTACAATATTAAACCGAATAAGCAGTAATTTGACATTTGAAGTTCTTAGTGGTCACAACACCTCTCCATCAAAAATTGTCAACATAGGTCCATGTTCGGATATAGCTCCCATGTAACGGTACCTCCCAATTTTTAGTAATTTGGCAATTTTAGCTACAATTTTTAACATAACTAACTGTAATTTGACATTTGAAGGTTGTAGTGGTCAACACACATCTGCATCAACAATTTTCAACATAGCCCCAATATAACGATACTTCCCTATTTTCGGTACTTTGAGGATTTTACTTAAAATATTTAACCGAACGTAGGTCCATGTTTTTGTATAGCCCCAAAACAAACCTCCCGATTTTCCGTACCTTAGCTTTATTTTTTGGACGAACTTTCTGTAATTTGAAATTTAAAAGTCAACAAAAATTCTGCAACAAAAATTGTTCATTCAAGTTCATATTTTCGTATAGCCCAGATACCTCCGAACTAGCTGTTAATGACATTTGAAGTTCCCACGTTATGTACCGATTTTCGATATTTTGAGGATTCTAGCTAAATTTTTTAACCGAATTAGGAGTTATTTGACATTAAAGGCTCTCATCAAAAACTGTCAACATAGGCCATGTTTTATTATAACCCCTATATAACAGTACCTCCCAATTTCTAGCCCACCAAAAATTGTCAACAGCTAGATATAGGCACCATAAAAAGGGCCTCCAGAATGAAGCATTTTATGTACATTATCTGACATTTTAACGTACACACTTAAAGTTGGGGACAGGAATGAATATTTCATGGTGGAGGGTATGAAAAGTTCGGCCAGGCCGAACTTAACACTTTTTTACTTGTTTCTTCATAAATAAATGGAAATATTTCCAAAAATTAAGAACAAAAAATTAAATAATCCAAATTACAAAGCTCGTGGCATCAGATAGCTTACAGTTTAATAAGATTTCAACCTGCCCAGGCATAAAGGTGAATTTACATGATTTTACTGTTGTCCCTGAATATCGTTGTGCTACGGCAAATTGCAGTACATGTTTTGGCATTGCTTAAAAAGCAGTTTCTACGTTTTTCTCTGGCGAATACGTATATATTTTTTGGATGTAATCGGCATGGTTTCAATGATGTTGTTGCTTTTCTTGTTGGTTTTTTTTTCTCTACCGCTCTCTATTGTTTGTCCACACTTCAGTTATAGGCGTACGAACATTCCATTCCCTGTTAAAAATCCATCATCAGCGAAATCCAAACGACGACGCGTAATAAAGATAAGCTCTGTGTTTACTGTCAGAAGACGAAAAAAAAAAAATTACGAAATTTATGAGATTCCCTTAAAATTTATGACACTATATTTCTCTGGTTTGGTGGGGTTGTTTCTCTCCGGCATTAACCAGTGAAGAAAAATTTATTGCCAATCAGTTGTGTGAGTTCGTTGTGTGTGTGTGAGAGTTTTCTGTCATTGCGTGGAATTAATCTAGGGTCATATGCCAGGATTGTGTCATTCTCTTTAAAGGATTTATCAATAGAAAGGCAGTGATTGGAATTCATACTTTAGGTGTTCATGAAAATGAGAGAAGGGCGATTGCTTGATTGTCGACCCACATATAATTGAAATTTAACAGAAATGCTTGCAAATTTCTTTACTCGATATTAGAGAAAATATATAGAAAATGTATGTCTAAATCTTTATTGCAGGCCACGATTGCAATAGAGCGTACTAAGGCTCAGGTTAGTCATGTAACCCACGTTCCGTGAGAGTGATATCTATAATTAAGTAAAATAATGTTTATTGAACCAATTAATAATTATTTCCTCTTATATTTTAATGTTCGGTAAAAATAGCATTTATATGATAAATTTTTATTGTAGCAAAATCATTTGCTATCAATAAAAATTAATTGTGATCAATACCAAAGTCTGTGGTCAGAGTTAGAACTGATGAAAAAAGCGCACTTAAAATCTTCTTAATGTGAGGCAATTATATTGAAAACATTATGTTTTCAAATTGAAAGCCTTGGGCAAAATCTCTACGAAATAAAAAAGAACAACACAAATCACCAAAACGAAATGAAACAATAAATTCTATGTGCAATACTTCCATTAAATTACATTACACTTTCGAACATTTATGTGTGTGTTTGTGTTACATTTCCAGAACGTAAATACATATGCATAAATTACTACCCAATAGAAAATCCAGTCTTCGATGACATTTTCGTCGACGATTCGTTGACGATATTTCCGAAATTGTCATGAACGACAATTTGCATGACTATGTCTTGCATTGTGTCTTGGTAACAGACCAAAAATACTCAAAAAGTGTGCTTTGAAACAATTGTTCACATATTTATTCAAATATAAAATTTTCGATTTGTAATAAATGCAATATTAAAAAAATCATAAAATTCGGAATCCGCGTCAAGATTTAAACTGATTTTATTTATACAGAGTGCATAAAATGGTAAGTTAGAATATATATGAAGATTAGATTACTTATTATTTGATATGACATTATAAATCATTATAGTTATAATTTTTATGCATGTACATATGTAGGTTGAAGTCATGGATAAGTTTGAAAACTGCAACATGACGCTTGTGGAATATGGTAAGATTTTAGAAGATTATATTGACTATCTTCAAACATTTATTTAAAATATTTTCTTTCTTGTAGAATCCGTAAATAAAGGGAGATCGCCGCCTCTGTCGGCTGCAGTTAGAAGCGGGGCGTGGCAAAGCTCGAAGAAAATTGTGGCTTGTAGAACATACGTGAGCTTTATATTATAAGTTTGTGGATATATTGTATTTTATAATTTAATAAAAACAAAAAACTGACACACGACAACATAAATGACATTGTCTTTAATTGTGTCGTCAATGACAAATAGCAGGACAGTGTCTGTAAAACAGTCGTCGACGAAATAGGGGTTTTTTGTCTTCGAAGTCGTCGTCGACGACAGCTTCGCTTACCCTGTCGCCCAAGTTGTCGTGCATGAATACTGGGACACTTGTGTGAAAAAGTCGTCAACGATCCCAAAGGGCTGTCTGCAAAGAGTCGTGAACGAATTGGAAATGTCGTGCATGATTCATCAATGTTGTCTTAAAGACATTTTCTATTGGGTAATGATGATGTTTTGTGTATCTGTGGTGCGTACATACTCATGTGTGCTTTTTACCCAAGTGTGTGTGTACACACAAGTTATCACCATCAATTGCTTTGTTTCAAGGGGAATAGGTGCAATAAATAGATGTTAAGGAAAAATTATCACCAACAATAAAATTAAGTTAATCAGATAATGGCTAAATAAACAAATTATTTTTAAGGGAGCAATTTATCCAAATAAAGGACGAGTAAAAATATATAATCGAACAATAATGCAATTAAGATATGATTTTATGGAATCAAATATGAGTTTGAGTATAAACAACTAAAAAAACATTAAGTTCGGCCGGGCCGTACCATACACTCCTCCATGAAATATTCGTAACTTATATGGAAAAATTAATTTTCAAAATTTTATGTGTATATATTTTTTTGAGCTCTGACACACTCAATACTTAATTTTTGCTAATTCAGTTAGTCAAAAACGGGCGATACTGTTATATGGGGAGTTGGCCAAAGGCCACAACTTTCGATAGAGAAGTTTTTAACCACTGGGAATCATACATGCAAAGGTACATCAAATCTTGCCCGAAAATGTAGATAAAAACTAAAAACCTGAAATCGGTGCTACCGTTTTATAGGCTCATACCAAAACCTTGACAATTTTTGTTGGGGATGTTTTGTGACCACTTGGAAACTCAAATGTAAAATAACAGGTAGTTCGGTCAAAATATGTAGGCAAATCCTTAAAATGCCGAACATCGAGAGAGGCCGTTATATGGGTCTATATGTAATGGGAAGTACTATTGTATGAGGTCTATACTTAAAGATGGGCCTATGTAGACAATTTTTGATGAAGTGTTGTGACCCCTAAGAACGTCAAAATGCAAATTACATCTACTTCCGATAAAAATTGTAGTTAAAAATCCTCCAAAGACTAAAAATCGATAGGTTATGTTATATCGGGGCTATACAAGAACATTGCCCGATATAGCCCATCTTCGAACTTGACCTACCTTTAGATGAAACATAATCGGGTCAAAAATATGTATCAATAGAAATCTGAAAATGTATGAAAATCGTACCGTTGCATGGGGGCAATTCCCAAAACTTGTACGTATGTCCACAATTTAGCTTACAGTTTAATAAGATAAGATAGCTTACAGTTTAATAAGATTTCAACCTGCCCAGGCATAAAGGTGAATTTACATGATTTTACTGTTGTCCCTGAATATCGTTGTGCTACGGCAAATTGCAGTACATGTTTTGGCATTGCTTAAAAAGCAGTTTCTACGTTTTTCTCTGGCGAATACGTATATATTTTTTGGATGTAATCGACATGGTTTCAATGATGTTGTTGCTTTTCTTGTTGGTTTTTTCTCTCTACCGCTCTCTATTGTTTGTCCACACTTCAGTTATAGGCGTACGAACATTCCATTCCCTGTTAAAAATCTGAAATGTATGAAAATCGTACCGTTACATGGGGGCAATTCCCAAAACTTGTACGTATGTCCACAATTTTCGTGGAGAAGTTTTGTTGAGTTCTAGGAATCCTAAATGGCAAATTATATCCAATTAAGTCCCAAACTGTAGTTAAACACAACAAGTACGACAGGCTTATTGTCGGACAGGGCCGAGCATGTGATACCCTACACCACTACACCTGGGCACTATTTTCCAAGGAATTTCTTTTATATGATTGCAACATATTTTAGCCGTCCGGTCACACACACATAATTTGATATACATAGCAACATACCAGAGATATAGAATATACATATATATACGCCGCCATTATTGGAAACGCAAGGTACAGTATCGGACAAAACATTTGCAACTGAGACATACAATTTATTTTTAGCGCTTTAATATTTGTAAAAACCAAATTTTTCTTCAGTTTTTCAACATTATTACACGTATTGAGCCTTCGTAATTCGAAGAAAACACCTATAATTAGTTTTTGTACCTTATAGCGTACTTTAAAAAATATCCCATATTTTAGCAAGACAAAACAATTGCAATTCACTCCGTCGCTATATAAGTAAGGCTCAAAATTATGACTTTTTACATTATTTTTGTGTCACATCCAGATTTTTATTAGTTAAGGGTTTCTTCAAGACTGAATACATCAATTTATAAAAATAGAAAAATTACATAATGAATAGGATCGGAATAATTTTAATTTGGAACTTGATAAGTTATGATAAGACCTAGGGAATCGTTTAACAGTAGAATATAATCTAGAACAGTGTTAATCACCACTGGGCTCGCGAGCCGTGTCTGTGTGAACACACACAATCTAAATTGTGGTGAGTTTCAACGATACTCTCACCACCGATCGGCTTCTTTGTTTTAGCAATGAATTAACGCACACGATGTTTATGTAGAGAGGAATAGGAGCGGTTGCATTTGTAGTTGTTGGTGAACACTGATCTAGAATTATCTTTAATAAAAATAGCTAAAAAACTTTTTAAGTTAAACGGTTTTATGTTAAACATACATTGCAATGTTTAAGATAAATGTACTAAAAACCAAAAAATAATAAATTAGATACAGTCGTGGGAATTATAAACATATGCATAGACTAGACTAAAATAAAACCGTGGGGCACGTCAATTGCCTACAAATTATCGACTTAATGTGCGATAGAAGAATCGTTTAATTCGTCGTTAGGCGGTTGGCCCGCAGACGGTGAGGAAATTACTTACTATTTTCTTGCTCATGGAAATTCCAATAGTTATACACTCCATGTAAATAAAAGAGATGTTTCAACTAGTTTATCGTTGGACATTCACACTGCTGGCTGGAATCGTTTCACTGCTCGTAGTTTGTCTTTAATCGACAAAGTACTACTCGCTCACCACTATGAAACCCTAAAACTCGCTTATAATCGAGCTTGCTAGCTTGTTTCCACATTCTAGCCCTACTTATCACACGTCCATCGTTGTCGGTTGAACAACTGCCTAATTATAGTGTAGCATTACAAAACAAACATTTTAATCAACGATTGTAGACAATTGACGTGTCCCACGGTTTTATTTTAGTCTAGTCTATGCATATGTTTATAATTCCCACGACTGTATCTATTTTATTATTTTTTGGTTTTTAGTACATTTATCTTAAACATTGCAATGTATGTTTAACATAAAACCGTTTAACTTAAAAAGTTTTTTACCTATTTTTATTTTCTAGTTTTTAGTTTTTATTTCGCATTCTGTTTAATTCATTTAGTGCTTCATTATTGTAAGGTTTCTTGGCCGTTAGTTTATTGCAGTCCAACTCCTCTATACGTAGTCCCTGCAAAGATCTTACTCTACTAAGAGCCACGTAGGCTTGACCTGCTTCAAACAGTTTCGCACCTAAGTATACGACTGCGTGATCCACAGTGCTGGCCTGCATTTTATGTATTGTAGAAGCCCATGATAGTATTAAAGGTAACACACATCTGTGTGTATCGCTCCCGTTGTTTTGTTAACCTAGCTTCATATTCTTCAGGCGTTTCTGACGCTATCATCTGTGTGTATCGCTCACGTTGCTTTGTTAACCTGGCTTCATATTCTTCAGGCGTTTCTGACGCCGTCATTTGTGTATATCGCTGACGTTGCTTTTTTAACCTGGCCTCATATTGCTCAGGTGTTTTTGACGCTAATTGTTCCCTTCGTTTCTGTAATCGACTATTTCTATCACCTTCACTTTCTTTAGCTCGTTTTGCTTTATACCTTTCTTTCGCTTTTTGAAGCCTTGAAGTTTACGTTGTGTTGCAGTTTCTGTTTTATTTGTGTTTGTATTTTTTATATATTTTTTTACCATTTTGTTCCCACGAGTAATGGACATTTAAACGGTCGACACCCCCAGAGGTCCAATAAAGGGGCAAGGCTATGTACAACAAGATGCGCCTGAGTCTTGAGGGGAAAACGCTAACGACATATCATTTTTATCCACCCTAATGCCATACAGTCCCCAACACGATAATAAATCTTGACTTGGGTGGTGGATTCAGGCTGGATTAATCAGATACCTAAATTACAGATTCAATTTCTAAATTTAAATCTTAATTATACGCCATTTAGTGGCTGCGCCCATCTTAAATATTGAGGTTGTATAGTGCACTGCATTCTTCTTGTCAAGCCCTTTTATTTGATACCCAAATTGGTGGGATTGATAAAAAATAGTTATCAGCCATTTGGTAGCTGCGGCCATCTTAGATTTCAATTTTATTCTACTTGTAGAGACCTTTCATTTGATACCCATGTTGATGGGATTGATAAAACCTATGTTATCCGCCATTTTGTAGCGGCCGCCATCTTGGATTTCAATTTTTATAGTATATTGTATTCTGCTTGTTGAGCCCTTTCATTTGATACCCATATTGATGGGATTGATAAAACCTACGTTATCCGCCATTTTGTAGCGGCCGCCATCTTGGATTTTAATTGTATATAGTACATTGTATTCTACTGGTTGAGCACTTTCATTTGATACCCATATTGATGGGATTGATAAAACCTACGTTATCCGCCATTTTGTAGCGGCCGCCATCTTGGATTTCAATTTTTTATAGTATATTGTATTCTGCTTGTTGAGCCCTTTCATTTGATACCCATATCGATGGGATTGATAAAACCTACGTTATCCGCCATTTTGTAGCGGCGGCCATCTTGAATTTATAATGATAATGAATAAATATAATTGTATTGTCACCAAAATCCAAAGTGTATACAAAATTTCAGATTAATCGGTTGACAGGAAGAGGGTCAAATTTGAATTACTAAATTTGACCCAAGAATAAATAATAAAACAAACAGGGTGAGCTAAATAAAACCATTTAAAAATAGCTTATAGTTGAATACGAAGCCCATACAAAATAAATTAAATGCTTTTTTTCACGTTTTTGAGTGATTTAGTCTGCTGAAGTCCATAAAACGAGGCCCTGCTGTGAATAACGGACCCATACCTGGCCCATTTATGGAGGTTTCTTAAAACGACAGAAGTCAAAAATGTTAGTTTTGTATCGGAATTAACCTTAGACAGCCTGTTCTTAATTTTTTGAAATTTTGCCTGTTAGGGCGAAGATAATTTTTATACCCTCCACCATAGTATGGAGGGTATATTAAGATTGTTTTTCCGTTTGTAACGCATTGAAATACTCATTTGGGATCAGGGTAAAATTCTGAGTCGATCTGTCCATGTCCGTCCGTCCGTCTGTGGTAATCACTCTAGCATCCACAAGAATGGAGATAGGACGCTGAAATTTTGGGGAAATGCGTCTTTTGTTTGATGGGCTAAGTAGGTCCACGTTTTGGTCCACCTCCCGATTTTCAGGAATTAGATGATTTTAGCTACAATATTAAACCGAACTAGCAGTAATTTGATATTTGAAGTTCTTAGTGGTCACAGCACCTCTCCATCAAAAATTGTCAACATAGGTCCATGTTTGGATATAGCTCCCGTATAACGATACCTCCCGATTTTCGATACTTTGAGGATTTTACTTAAAATGTTTAACCGAACGTACACATATAGGGGTACCTCCGAACTAGCTGCTAATGACATTTGAAGTTCCCACCTTATGTACCGATTTTCGGTATTTTGAGGATTTTAGCTAAAATTTTTAATCAAATGAGGAGTTATTTGACATTAAAGACTCCCATCAAAAACTGTCAACATAGGTCCATCACGGTGCTCTTGAAACAATTTTAAATGGAAGGTGCATACACCTCGAAAGTTTTTGCGGATTCTGAAACTACAATGTTTATAGACGAGAAAAATCAAAAAACAAAAAAAAATCGCCGGAGCGCTTTTTAAATAAATCGCGATTTAAGTTGACATTTTTAGGGGTTATTTAGGTTTTCACGATTTTGCTTAGAAACCGCAATACCTATCAAAAAGAGACTAAAGAAAATGTTGTAGCTATGAAAATTCTCTACAAGATTGACCTTTATGGTATTCTCGGCGGTTTTCAATGGTCAAATTGGGACAATTCATATTCAATTCAATTCTGTATCGCCCCTTATAAAACAATGTCATGACTGCAAATTCCCAACTTAAACTTATATATCTAAAAAAATGTTACAACTTAGGATAAGTTACTGAAGCCAGTCTTGTAGAGAATTTTCACATCTTTAAAATTTTCCCAGGTCCCATATCGATAAGACTTACCGTATTCAAGCAAAATCGCGAAACCCTAACAAAAAAACCTAAAAATGTAAACTGAGCTTCATTATCTCAAAAATGATACAGGCTGGGAAAAATGATAAACGTCAATCCTATAGAGAATTTTCACAGCTACAACAGTTTCTTAGCTCCATTTCGATTGGACTTGCGGTTTCCAAGCAAAATCGTGAAAACCAAAAAAAAAAAAAACACCAAAAAATGTGAATTTTTACCGCGATTTAGTTAAAAATCCCTACAGCGATTTTTTCTTGTTTTTGGATTTTTCTCATCTATGAAAACTGCTGTTTCAGAATTCACAAAAACTTTCCCTGTGTAAGCGGTTTTCATCAAAAGTTAGTTAAGGCGCACCCTTCATGACATTGTTTTGTAAGGGGGCGATACGGTCAGTGCATTGCCCCAATTTGAACTTCTATAATTCAAAAATGGTAAAAACTACGAAAATACCATAAAGGTCGATCTTGTAGAGAATTTTCATAGCTACAACATTTTCTTTAGTCCCATTTTGATAGGACTTGCGGTTTCTAAAAAAATCGTGAACACCTAAACAACCCTTAAAAATGTCAACTTAAATCGCGATTTATTTAAAAAGCGCTCCGGCGATTTTTTTCGTTTTTTGATTTTTCTTATCTATGAACATTGTAGTTTCAGAATCCGCAAAAACTTCCAAGGTGTAAGCACCTTCCATTTAAAATTGTTTCAAGAGCACCGTGCCATGTTTTATTATATATAACGGTACCTTCCAATTTCTAGCCCAAAATTGTCAACATACATAGTTAGATATAGGCACCATAAAAAAGGGGCCTCCCGAATGAAGCATTTTATGTACATTATCTGACATTTTAACGTACCCACTTACAGTTGGGGACAGGAATGAAAACTAATTATTCCATTTTAGTTCAGAATATTTTATGGTGGAGGGTATGAAAAGTTCGGCCTGGCCGAACTTAACGCTTTTACTTGTTAATCTTAATTTTATTGATTTTCTCTTTTAGAGTTATGCTTTATGATCGAAATTTTTTGCAAGTGGTTTAAACTGATTACTTAGACCAAACTAGCATCTATTGGCCAATATTATTCTTCTCTTTATTTCGAAACTGATGTTGTTTTTTTTGTGGAGGTGCCGAGATATATAAAGTCATTAATTAACTCCAATTTGTAGTATTCTTCTATTATACGTATTGAGTGGGGATGCCATAAATCTGCCACACCCACTTTGGCAGACTCTTTACAAATTTTTCTAAAGGTTCTGTTGATCAATCTATGATGTCGATGTTATCTACGTACGCCAGTAACGTTATTTCTTTATTGTACACAATGATCTTTTATCACGTTTCGCATATATACATATGTACATCACACGATAAACTGTGACCTTGTCTGAAACCCCGTTTTGTCTCGAAGAGGTTCTTGAACAGTTCGGCAGGCAGCCTGTTAGCTCCTGCTGCCTTATTATTCTTCAGACGATTAATTGCTTCCTTGACCTAACTTTGGCTAGGTGGTGCCGTCATTTGGGTATATTAATAGTCGCCCATATTCGATACCAAAATCTTAATGAAATGCTCTTTACAGATCCTCAGTACACTAACAGTATCAGGTACTAGGTTCCCTCCAATATCTTTGCAGGAGAATATGCCTGAACATACCCTTCAGTACCCCAAAATTTTAGGTGGATACGTTTTTTGACCACAAGAACCCTAAATTACTTATACTAGCTGATTCGGTTGTTATACCCTCCAGCATCTTATGGTGGGCATATTAAGTTTGCTTTTCCGTTTGTAACGTTTCCCATTGGTCACACAACATTTCCACCAAAACTCGGTCCACGTTTCGGTATAGCCGTCATATAACGGTATCTCCCGATTTTCGTTTTAGGTGCATTTTTTTGCCGAACTACCTGTAAGGCTCTACAAAAAGTTGTCAATTTCGCAATTCTGGAAAATACGTAATTTTTGCAAATTTCTGGAAAAAAGCTATTTCTTGGAAACTGTAACAGATATTGTGTGAATTGTTTTTTGTTAGGTAGGTAGAATTGTTGTCTTTAAGTTTCTCTAAATTACCGTAGCATTTACACGAAGTGAGCTATTTTATTTTTCCTCGGGTACTAAATTTTAGTGAAATTCCAAATTTGGTGGATTAGAACTTTTAGGGAATAGCTTGGAACAGGAATGATGCTCGAGAGTGTCCTCTTTCAGCCCATATATACTTTTGTGGCCGACAAGCTCCGTCAGCTTAACACCATTTTAAATTTTTTGAAATTACATGGGTAAAAATGTGTGTGTTTTTCCGTACCGTTTCCCATATACATAAATTACAGCTTTTTTACACGAATGAACATTTTTTAAGTATACGAAGGGCACTAAAAAACCTTCTGGCCTAGGCAAAACGCAGTGTCGCCAGGCGTCATTTGTTTTTTTTGGAAAGTTTGACATTTTTTAGCTTAAGTGCACTCAGGACAGTTTGACATATGACCATGTGTTTGGTTGTATACTGTAGCTTGAAAAAATCACTTTGCAAACAAATGGAATTTACTTGTGAACATTTTCGTCCGATAATTTTTCACAAATTTTGACGTGGATAATCACGGCAAGAGTGCATCGATCAAATTAAATCTTTGTATGTCGATAAAGGATCATCCTATACACCTAGAAAAACTGGTTTAATGAATTCAATCGTGGCCGACATTCGCCAAAAAACGAATGTCATGAAGGTCGTCCAAAATCGGACGTTGTGTAAGAAAGAAATAAAGTCGTACGAGAACGGATAATGCTAGATCGAAATGCTATATACCGTGAGATAGATGCACCCTTGAGCATTTCTTCCACCAACTAACATTGCATGAACTCCTGGCCGCAAAAATGATTTTAATTACAGTGTTTTATTTAACTTGCTTTGGTGTGTGTTTAGTTCAAATCTGGTAACTCATTTTTAACACAGTTGCAGTTTACCAATCGAACTAAAAATTTGCACACTTTTCATATGTGAATGACAATACATGAATATGAAATCAAAACCAATATTGGTCCATTTTTACACTGTTTTACAGTGTTTTATCTAAATTGCTTTTCAAATCTGGTAACCCCATATAACGGTACCACCCGATTTCCGGTATTTTGCTTTTTAAATCTGGTAACTCATTTTTTACGTAGTTGCAGTTGATCAATCGAACTGAAACTTTGCACACTTTTCAGATTTAGATGACAATACATCAATATGAAATTAAAACCAATATTGGTCCATTTTTACAGTGTTTTAACGGTGCACCACGGTGTTTTATTTGACTTGCATTTCAAATCTGGTAACTCATTTTTGACAAAGTTGCAGTTGACCAATCGAACTAAAACTTTGCCCACTTTTCAGATTTGGAAGACAATACACGAATTTGAAGCCAAATCCAACATGGCTTCATTTTTTCATATGGCCCCCATATAGCGGTACCACCCGATTTCAGGTATTTTGAGGATTTTATTTTCATTTTAGCCCGAAGTAGCTGGTATTTGGGATTCCCAATGATACAGACATTTCCCCACCGAAAATTGTGAACATAGGTCCAGGTTTTGGTACAGCCCCCATAGAGTGGTACCACCCGATTTCAAGTACATATTATGAGGATTTTATCTTCATTTTTGGCCCGAATTGGCTGTAACTTGGCAGTGGGACCCCCCATTGGTACAGAAACTTCCCCACCAAAAATTGGTCCATAGGTCCAGATTTTGGTATAGGCCCCATATAGCGGTACAAGGATTTTATCTTCATTTTTGGCAGAATTGGCTGCAACTTGCCATTTGGAGTCTCCAGTGGTACAGAAACTTTTCCGCTAAAAATTATTGGCATAAGTCCAGGTTCTGGTATAGCCTTAATGTAACGGTACTACACGATTTCAGGCATTTTAAAGTTTTTATCAAATGTTTGGCCTAAATTGACTATAATTTTATTCACAGTGGTCAAAAAAAATTTTATAAAAAAGTTAAAAATAAAAAAATAATTTAAAAAAATAAGTGTTTTATTTATAAATGCACTTAAAACTAGGAAATAATTTTTCGCTTAGCCTCAATAAGTATATTCTTTCTCATGATGGAATCTCTCAAATAAAACGCTTGTATTTAAATTATAAATGGTGGCAAAATTAAACGGCAAGCGTTTTATTTGAGAGATTCCGTCAAGAGAAAGAATATACTTGTGGAGGCTAAGCGACAAATTATTTTCTAGTTTTAAGTGCATTTATAAATAAAACACTGAAACTTATTTTTTTAATTATTTTTTATTATGGTTTGTTTATTCGTGTTTGACCTTTTTGTAGAACATATCGTCGGTGTCATGCTTATGTGTTCCATACGCCATTTGCCCGTTTTGAGATAATCGCATTTTAATGTTTTGCGTCACAACTGTGTGGAGCTGACTAAAGCAAATATTTATATTTTTGTCTTGAAATATTAATAATAGTATATGGAACATATTTGCAAAAATTTAGAGGAATATGTATTGGAATATAAAAGTTATAGAGATTTTTTTAAAAAAAGAATTTTTGTCGATTTGTTCCATATCCGAAAAAAATGAAAAAAACTCAATTTTTTAACTTTGACCTTGAACCCCTCTGCAACTACTACACCGAAATCGAGTGTTTTTAAAGTACCGGAAAGCTGGTTATGTTATCTGAAAAAACGATTCGTAACAACTGTGCGGCGTAGATTTTTTTTATACCCTCCACCATATGGAGGGTATAATTAAATTTGTCATTCCGTTTGTAACACATCGAAATATTCGTCGGAGACCCTATAAAGTATATATATTATTGATAAGATAATTGATAATTCTATGTCGATTTAACAATGTCCTTCTGTCCGTCAGTCTGTCTGTCTGTTGAAATCAAGATACAGCTCGTAATTTTAAAGATAGAGAGACAATATTTGGTACAGAAGTTTTTATTACTTGCAGGATCGTTGGTATTGAAAATGGGATATATCGCTCCACGTTTTGATATAGCCTCCATAGAACGGTACATCCGGATTTTCGGTATTTTTAAGGTTTTAGCTTCATTATCCTACCAAAATGGTTGAAATTTTGTACGTAGTCTTCCTTAGGAGTATAAAACCTTCCCCCAGAATTTTGTCGGTATCGGTCTACGCCTTCATATAGCCATCATAGAACGGTACCTCCCGATTTTGAAGGTTTTAGCTTCATTATCTCACCGAAATGGCTGAAATTTTGTACTTAGTCTACTTTGGTGGTATAAAACTTTCCCCCAGAACTTTTTCGGTATCGGTCCATGCCTTCATATACGCCCCATAGAACGGTACCTCCCGATTTTCGGTATTTTGAACGTTGTGTCCTCAATATTCCACCGAAGTGACTGAAATGTGGTATTTAGACTTCGTTGGGGGTACTCAAACGTCCCCTTTAAATTTGTCGGTATAGGTCCACGCCTCCATATAGCCCCCATGGAAAGGTACCTCCCGATTTTCCGTATTTCGAAGGTTGTGGCTTCAATATTCCACCAAAATGGCTGAAATTTGGTATTTAGTCTTCAATGTGAGATAAAACTGTTCGCCAGAAATTTGTCTGTACAGGTCCACCCTTTCATATTGCCCCATTTCCGACTAAAATTCGTCGGTATAGGTCCACGTTTCGATATAGCCCCCATAGAACGGTGCCTCCCGGTTTTCGTAATACTTCAATATCCCACCGAAATGGCTGAAATTCGTTATTTAGTCTTCCAAGAGTTATAAAATATTCCAGAAGAGTATTATCAGTATAGGTCCACGTCTTCCTATATCTCCATAGAAGCGTACTTCTTGATTTTAGGTATTTTTTAAGTTTTAGCCACATCCTCTTACCGAAATATAGGAAATTTGGTATTTCGTTTTCTTTGAGTCTAAAAATTTTCCGTCAGAAATTTGTCGGTATAGATCGACATTTTGAAATAGCCCCCATAGAACGGCGCCTCACATTGTTTTACCGAAATTGCTGAAATTTAGTATTAAGTCTTCTTCATACACGAAAGGAAACTAATTATTCCATTTTACTTCAATGCAACTTGTGGTGGAGGGTATAACAAGTTCGGCCCGGCCGAATTTAACGGCTTTCTTACTTGTTACAATTTATAATGGAACGACAGGAGGACAGACAGATATGCCAGATCGACTCAGCACCTTGAGTCGCTCATTTTGGTATATATAAAGGTGGGTCTAAGCAGTGTTACATGAACATTCTGCAAAACTAACTTATAATACCCTCTCCACATTCGTGTATAGAGTATAATAATTTTGGTGTATACACCTTAAGGAGTTGTATTGATATTGCCATTAAACACATATAACAATATAACCACCTAAGACTGACTGGCTGAAGATTTTTCCAAACATATACATTGTTAAATGAAATTTCTAGAGTGTAAATATAAACGGAACTGTGAACGAATACGATTTAAATAAATTTATTCAGTACAGCTATATATATCTGCATGTAAGTGTTTGTGTGTGTGTGATTTGAATTTAACCAACCAACAACATGGCAACAAAAACAACACCACGAAACAGTAAACATTCAACAAATGCATTATCACCAACAAACCGACCACATATAAACAAACACAATTTGGCCACAACAATTATCAAAATTTGTTATATAAATTAAAAATGTTGCCAACAACAACAAAAATTTACACAACTCACAAGGACTTGTTGTAGGTACTACCACTACTACTACTACAACCACATACTACAGTCTTTATTCTTCAGCATTTGATAACCTTTAAATTTATGTAGATGCACGTATACTCTATAACATTAGGTTGTACAGGTTTTTATGAAGCCAAGCACAAGCCAGTGTAGATTCTGAAAATTTTTAAAGTTGTGCCTAACTTAGGCTATTATACTAAATTCACTAACATAATAATATTATTATCAGGGACGTACGCAGGATTTCATTTCGGGGGGGGCACAACTTGACCAAAAATCATGAAAAATTCAAATGTTGTGTAGCGTTACGTAAAGCTATTTTAAGGGGTTATGGCCACTTATAAGCATGAGAAAAACCATTTTCATGCATTTTTTATAAAAAATCTATTAAACCTTAAGTTACCTTCTATTTTTTTTTTTTTTTTGTTTTTTTTTTTTTTGAAAAATCTTACATTCAAATGCTTTTACTAAAGCAGTTTGCGGTACCCACTGTAGTTTGGAAAAGAATAAACCGATCAGCATATATTTTTGTAGGTCATTACGAACCTAATAATCTTGTCCATTATCGAAAAGCAATTAAAAAATCAATTTTTAAAAATTTTGAACAGTTAAAATCAAAATTTCTATTTTAACAAAAACAGAACACTGTACAAAATTGATATTTTTCTGACTCCGTCAGCAGTTTTTTTAAGACTCTATCGGTTAAGCACATGATTTATGTGTACAATAGTCGAGGAAAAGACGTTTTTAGTTTCTATGCTACATACAAAACACAATAAATGTTTCCCTTCGAAAGCTCATATCTCAGTAAATTTGTGTCCGATGGACTGGAAATTTTGGCACATATTCACGGTGCGCCTTAACTAATTTTAAATGGAAGGTGCTTATACCTGGGAAGTTTTTGCAGATTCTGAAACTACAATGCTCATAGATGAGAAATATCAAGAAACAAAAAAATCGCCGGAGGGATTTTTACATAAATCGCGATTTAAGTTCACATTTTTAGGGGTTCTTTAGGTTTTCACGGGTTTGCTTGGAAACCGCGAGTCCTACGTAAATAGGCTTAAAAAATGTTGTAGCTGTGAAAATTCTCCACAAGACTGACCTTTGTGCTATTTTCGTATGTTTTACCGTTTTTGAGATATAGAAGTTCAAATTGATACAATGCACTGACTGTATCGCCTCCTTATAAAACAATGTCATTACTGTAATTTCCCAAATTAAACTTATATATCTTGAAAATGGTACAACCTAGGAAAAAAATCATCCAATATTGTAGAGAATTTTCATAGATTCACCATTTTCTTTACTCCAATTTTGATATGACTTGCGGTTTCCAAGCAACATCTTGAAGACTTAAGATAAAAACATAAAAATTTGAACTGAACCTCTATATCTCAAAAATGGTAAAACCTAAAAAAAACCTAAAGGTTAGTCTTGTAGAGAATTTTCACAGCTACAACATTTTCTTTCAACTAATTTCGATACGACTTGCAGTTTCCAAGCAAAATCGTGAAAACCTAAAAAAGACCCTAAAATTGTGTATTTTTATCGCGATTTATTTAAAAATCCCTCCGGCGATTTTTTGCTGTTTTTTTTATTTTTCTTATCTATGAACTTTGCTGTTTCAGAATCTGCGAAATTTTCCCATGTGTAAGCGGTTTTCAGCAAAAGTTAGTTAAGGCGCACTGAGCATGATATTATTTTATAAGGAGGCGATACAGTCAGTTCATTGTCTCAATTTGAAATTCTATATCTCAAAAACGGTAAAACCTACGAAAATATCATAAAGGTAAATCATGTGGAGAATTTTCACTGCTACAAAATTTTTTTTAGTCCCATTTACGGTTCCCCACTCGCGGTTTCCAAGCAAAATCGTGAAAACGTAAAGAACCCCTAAAAATGTGAACATAAATCGCGATTTATTTGAAAATCCCTCCGGCGATTTTTTTTTTAATATTTCTCATCTATGAGCATTGTAGTATCAGAATCTGCAAAAACTTCCCAAGTGTAAGCACCTTCCATTTAAATTAGGTTAAGGCACACCGTGATTCTATTCTATATTCAATTCTATATTTTATATGAAATAATGGTACAAAGTATATAAATTCAATAGAAAGAATTCATAATATTTAGTCCCAATTTACATTAGGCGAGTTTACTTGCGGCAAGTCTCAGTTTGTAGGAGAGACACGTAAGGGATATGGAAGTGGAAAAAAATTGCTCGTACCGGCAATTGTCAGGCAATTCCTTTTATATTTTTCGTTTTTGACATTATTTTCATTGTTTTGAAAACAAAACTTGCAGAAACAGAATTGCCTGTATAAACGCAAGAGGCAAGTTTAAAAGAGAACGAGAAAAATTGCCGCGAGAAAAATCGTTTAATGTATATTGGGACTAAGGATACAATTTTAAATATTTACAGAGTAGGATATTTGGAATTGAAAATAGACAATATCGTGCCACGTTCGGTAATGTCGCCATGTAAAATTTATTGAAGTATATTGAAGTTTTTAATCATACAGGTCTACGTTATGGCTTATAGCAGAATTTTACAACAACAAAGAATTGCCGTTGTCTTTGCTATAGCAAGATTTTCACTATTTCGATGATATTAGCCTAATTTTTAAGAATATCGGCTGTCGTTGTCGTTGATATGTTTCCAAATGAAAACATTAAGAAAAATTTAACAGTTTTGGGGATATGGTGCGAAATGTATACAAATTATGGAATTTTTAGATATATTATAAAATTTATTTTTTTTTTCATTTCTCCAAATATTTTATTTTGGCTCTTATCTACAAATTTGCTGCAAAGGTCAGAAGAAGATTTGCATTGGTTTCAGAGATATAAAGTCGATATTTAACAATGTTTAGATGAGGCCATAAAATTCAAGCTGTATCTGACTCAACAAAACGGAACTAGAGCTTTTGTACTTTGGGTCTGTACTTTCAAAAAATCCTCACTTCAAATTATTTGCACAAGGTTACCTTAAAAATGTTGCACAGTGTTATTTACCTAAAGAGATAGGTTCTGATACCAGGATTATTTTTACTTTTAATATTATGTTACAAAAGAAGCTTTATAATTTGTTTTCTTATTTGTCCGGTTAGAAGTTTTTGGACTCGATGACAAACACTTTGATGGACTTAGTTCTATATAGTTTTGACAAATAACAATCGATCCTTATTGAACCCCACATAATTATTCACTAATAATTATTTGAGAGACACTCCTCTCGATAGTTACCGCGCCCATAAGCTTTTTAGTTGGCCACCGTAGTATTTAGAGCATTGTCAGGAAGCATAAACTTGTCCACGAAAAGTAGGATATCGCTGTAAACAAGACTACAAAATGTCCAAAGATTCATCGAACAGTCTTAAACTGCAGTTATGTTAGACTTGTATAAGACACCTGAAGATGTTGTCCAAACATATTCTTTTGGACCTTGATGTACTTTTGGAAGTAATCTTGCGAACCATATTAGGTTCGATTTAGACCGAATCGGTTAGTCTCTTCAACCATTTTAGTGAACATTTTTGAACTTTTATGGCGGAGCTACCGATATGACTTAAATTTAATTTGGACAAAACGTTACGAGATCCATAACTTGGACCGAGAGTTATCATGAGTTCCAACCTGCCAGACAAACAGAGATACAGACGGACGGACGGTGGTAAGTACTTCCATCTTGGCTGAAACGAATATCGTCCAAACATATGTGAAGTCTTAAATCATTATTTTGATGAAATCTATACAATCCTAGTGTATATCCTTCGGTAATGATAAGTAAAAATCAAGTGACGCACAAAAATTCATTTGTCTTCATTATTTTCTCATAGTGTTTAGCAGCAAATTTGTCTAAAACAGAATAACAAAATTTTGGCGATGGCAGTAAAACAAATTTCTAATTGGCTTTCAATATGTAGCCCACGAAAGACCGACCCTTCATACATTTTATTCAATAGATTCTTTTATATATTTCCATTCCCATAATACTGAACTCGTTATTTTTGTTATAACCGGATGAGTTTTAAGCCTCGAGAGCTCTATACAGTCCGAATAAATAATAGACATGGGGTATATTCATTAAGGAATTAGCTTTTGATAGTGGTATGATATGACATGAAGAAGTAATTCAGATTTTATTGGAAGCTTCTCTCAAAAACAGCTTACAAACAAAAATTTTTAAAATATTTTCTTACAAAACTTGTTAATGATGTACATTTTCTGTTCAGAAACTTTAGAAAATATAAGTTTTAATTTGAAATCTTCAAATATACAAACATTTTTATGAGAAAAAATATAATAACTAGTTACAGTAGCTTAAAAAATTTTGTTCGACCAAAGCATTTCGGGGGGGGCCCGGGCCCCCCGTGCCCCCCCCCCCCCCTGCGTACGTCCCTGATTATTATTATTATATATGACATCGTTGCATCGACCATTGTTGTGATGGCTTCGTAAGGTTTTTATAAAACCCAAAGTATTTGAAGAACACATAATAGATATATAATAAAGCAAAACAATTTTGTCCAATTTTTGTCTACGTGAATGTAGAAATTTTGCTTTACAAAATATTACAAAATTTCTTTATTTATAAAAATGTTAAATGTTATTACACTCTAATATGTCTATTTAAATAAATGTATTCTCAGGTTTTGTCATTTGATGTGAAGGTTGTATGGGTACCGTGTCTGGACAATGGCATGACATTTATTTTTAAAACACACACATAGAGTGTTACCGATGGAAACCACATGCACTCAAGTGCATATACAACAACAAACAAGTTTCATTTCCACTTTCTAGAATACATTTTTAAGAAATGTCAAGACATGGAATTTAGAAATGCACATTTTTAGCAAAATCAACTAGACGTTCAAAATTGAAAACTAATGTTTTGCAGAGAAGTAATTATACAGAATTCGATTTTATATAGATAACAAATGTGAATATAAGGCAAACATTGTGAACTAGACAAAAGAATGTTAAAAAGTGTCAAGTGGAACAAGTAATAACGGCGTTAACTTTTTATAACCGGTCGGAACTTTTTATAATCTTCAACACGAACTGTATTGCAGCAAATAGGAACATTTAGTTTCTTTTCGTTTATGACTTAAGTTCTTCCTCTACGGCTTCTTCTTTGGAGGAACAAAATATCCTTTCCTGCTTGGTCCATTGAGATTCCAAAATACTAATTACATCCACTTCAGAAGGAACATGTAGCAACGTGGGGCGTCATTGTTCTTCTTCTCAAAACATGGACTAATATTTAAATTTTTTCGAATTGAAATACATTGGGCAATGCCGGTTCAGGTGGGCTAGGTCAAAATCTAGATATATGCGGATAGCTTTTTGGCGAATAGGATTTCTAATTTCGGGGTTAAAATGTGACTGAAATCCTAAAACGGGTTGTGTCTAGAGGTGAGCGCGTGTCGTGCCGTGAGTAGTGCGTGTTCGTGCCTTCTCGAAAAACGCCGTGTTTGTGCGTGTCGTGCCGGAATGCATTTTGGCCGTGCGTGATCGTGTTTTTTTGTTCGACACGGTTTAAACACGATCTGCACTATGTGACACGATCGTGCTAAATTTTTGGTCTCCCTTTAGAAGTCGTGCAAGATACCTTACTAAACACGAACATCGAACAAGAAACCGACCAAAATATTCTAAAATTATTTGCTTCGTTTTTGCAGTCTGGTACTTATTGCCGTTTTGTTATGGAGAGGCCAGAGTATGAGTGAAAAAAGATGATGTTTGTTTGCCATTTGTTTTGTTCATGAGAGAAGCAAATACAAAAACTACTATGAGAGTTAACGCAATATACTCTCTTTGCAAATGAGATGTTTATCTGTCTGTATTATTTGTTATGGATGATGTTATTGAAAAACATCCTCTTCCCGAATTGAGAAAACTGATTGGCTGCCCAAAAAACGTTGTGAAATATTTTAAACACTCGGAGCTGAAGAACAAATTATCGAAAATGTTAAAACAAAATATAAGAACACGTTGGAATTCAACATATATACTTGAGAGCATATACCAAGTCCACAGTCAGATTAACAGCCTGTTTCTGTATGTCGAAAGAAGAATGTGTGCGAATGAAACACGTACGTATGAATGAATATGTATGGGAATATTTTACATATTCACAGTGGTGTAGGGTATTATATAGTCGGCCCCGCCCGACTTTGATCCTTTCCTTATTGGTTTTGTAATTTCGTGCGTGAGTGTGCGTGTTCGTGCCTTCTCGAAAAACGCCGTGTTTGTGCGTGAATGTGCATAAAAATTTTGGTCCGTGTTCGTGCCTAATTTTTTAGGCACGCGCCCATCTCTAGTTGTGTCCTATAGAAAAACTGTCTGATTTTGTGCGAGTTTTGTTTTGTACCCTTAGCGAAGACTTAATACCAAATTTCATCCTGAAATTTTAAAATACCAAAAATTGTCGGGTTCTATGGTGACTATATGAAAAGTGGACCTATATTAATAATTCTTTTCTGGAATATTTTATACCCCATCCCAAGTACGACATTTCTTGCATTTTGAATTAGTTCAATTTGGAGTTGAGTTGTTACGACCTAAGAGGAACATTGGAAAATTATGAATCCATCGAAGTTCCACACATTCAACCATTATCACGGTGCGCCTTAACTAAATTTAAATAAAATATGCTTTTACACCTGGGAAGTTTTTACGGATTCTGAAACTCCAATGTTTGTAGTTGAGAAAAATCAAAAAAACAATCGCCGGAGGAATTTTCAAAAAAAAAATCGCGATCAAAGTTCAATTTTTTAGTGTTTCTTTATGTTTTTACGGTTTTACCTATCAAAGTGGGACTAAAGGAAATGTTGTAGCAGTAAAAATTCTCTGCAAGATCGACCTTAATGGTATATTCGTAGGTTTTACCCTTTTTGATATATAGAAGTTCAAATTGGGACAATGTGCAGACTGTATCGCCTCCTTATAAAACAATGTCATGCACGATTCCCCTTAACTAACTTTAAGTGAAAATCGCGAACACCTGGAACGTTTTTGTGGATTCTGAAACAGCACTGTTCATGGACGGAAAATCCGAAAATAAGAAAAGATCGCTGGAAGGATTTTAAAATAAATCGAGGTCAAAGTTCACATTTTTTTTGGTTTATTTTAGATTTTCAGAATTTTGCTTGGAAGTGGCAAGTCCTATCGAAATGGGACTAAAGAAAAAATGTTGTAGCACTGTAAATCTTTGTTTGCGTTTTTGTAAAACTTCCTCTAGCAATTTTTTCTTATTTTTGGATTTTTTCATCTATGAAAAATCGGTCCAGTAATTTTTGCAAAAAAAAATTTTAATTGAAAGTTGAAAACGTAGGCGCGGTAAAATTTTCTGCCCATAAAAAACTAAGTTCGGTTATGACGGCATTTGATTTTTATTCATAAAGATATGTCTTTTATTAAATATGGTAAAGGAATGTAACCCCCACCTTCGAAATTCAAGAAAATTGCACCTTATTTTCACCGGTGCCATCCCTGTACATTCTCTGACAATTTCAGGAAAATCTGTAAGGTCGGAGACACAACCACAATTGTCTCGCAAATTCATTTCCAAAACTGATACATTCGTTATTATTGTAAATATAGCATTTTTACAGAAATATGTTGTATGGGAAGTACTCCGCCCCTTCCGAAATTCAACAAAATATGTAGCCTATTTTCACAGGGGGACATTCCTGTGCATTCCCTGATAATTTCAGCAAAATCAGTTCAGTAGTTGTTGTAGAAAATATTAAAATTGAAAATTAAAAAATTGGGCGTAAAATGGGTGTGGTAAAATTTTCTGTGCATAAAAACCTATGTTGGGTTATGGCATTGATATTTGATTTTTATTTACATATATAGCATTTTAAAAGAAATTGGCTATAGGGGAAGTACCTCACACCTTCCGAAATTCAACAAAATATGTAGCTATTTAATTCCAAATTTTTCCTATAGTCCGACTTGGCTGGTAACCCTATCATTCAATGCTTATCACAAATACTACTAAAATAATACTTAGTTATTAGTAGGCTTAAGTTTATTCATTCGTGGAAAATTTTCTTTTTTGTTTCATTTAATATATTTTAAAAAAAAAAAGTATTTTTTTAATCGAATAAACGTTATCTTAGAGATTAATTGGAAAAGTTCATTCATCTGTGCTACAGGAAATCATTTTTTAGAAAAATTGTCGAAAATTAATAACACTAGTGTACATATCGACGCCTCCAAACAATAGTATGCTAAGTCGACTTAGCATGTTTTCAAGTTCTTTACATTTTTATATTTAACGTCCTTTAACTTAAATTCTGTCAAATTTTGGTAATAATCGGACAATCCGAACAGAAGTTATAAACAAATATTTACTTAGCAGGTCAAAGAAATTTCCAAACTTTTAGAGCTTGTCCTGCAAAACTCACTGTGCGGAATTAGCAAACTATTATTTAGAGGTGTCGAACGTCCTTTAACATAAATTCTGTCAAATTTTGGTAATGATCGGTCAATCCGAACAGAAGTTATAAACAAATATTGACTTAGCATAGTACTGATGTTCAAAAAAATTTCCACACTTTGAGAGCTTCTCCTGCAAAACTCAATTTTTAGACTTAGCATACTATTATTTGGAGGTGTCGATATGGTCGTGAATGACTTGTTGTCTCAGCCCAGCTCTTTCCAATGGAAATCTTGCATGAATAAATCGTTATTATAATTTTCTTGGCACGTTCTTCGACATTCCGTTTCCACATTAATTGGTGATCTAGAATAAAGCCGAGGTACCTGCCTTCTATAGTACAAGGTGACATCATCAGGCATTGGTAGAGTGAATGGTTCGACTTTCCTCTTGTTCGTAAACAGAACATACTTTGTCTTTCTTGGAGTGAGATCATTGTTTTGTGTCCATCTCGATAGTTTGACTAGAGCATGAGCTCCGATATGTTCCCGCTAATCATTATGACCATGTCGTCAGCATAAGGCGCCATTTTTGTTCGTAGTTTATTAAATCCCATAAGTATTTCGTTTATCACTAGAAGCTACAGCAGCGACTACCATCTTCCCGTTTGATACTGCCGATGGATTTGCAGTGACCCTGTACTTCCATACCCTACACAGAGTTCGCCAAGGCTATCTGTTGTGGAAGTGAGAAATTTCAAGGAATCTTTATTTTTACAACAAATTGCCTTAACTCCATTGTAGTCGACAGTGCTACCAAATTGCGTATGTTTGAGAGTTTCCGCTTTGACCGAGAACAAAATGTCATTATCATTATGGATTATCCCAGATCTTGCCATCAGGATCAGATCCGTCGAGACTGCTAGCGAAGCAATCGTCTACTTGTTTTCTTTTCAGCACTGTTAACAGGAAGAGGAAGTAAAGGGTTTGGTATCCTGGCTTGGATTTTATCTCTTAGTTTTGGGGTGTGGTTCCTCCGTTGACCTTACTCTCTTCTCTGTAGTCTTTGATGAAGAGGGGTTGGCTTTGGTAGGATGTCGATTAGGAATGCAAGAATGTTTTATATCCCACGAAGACTAAATACCAAATAAAGCGACCAAAATCATGAAAATACAGAAATAGTGATTACCGTTTTATTATGGCTATATCAAATAGTGGACATGTAGCAGAAAATCTCTGTAGGCCACTTAGGTTAGATAATGTGGCTGAAATCTACAATAAGCCGAATATCGGGAGTTACAATTCTATGGAGGCGTATCAATATTGTATACGATTACTGAAGACTAACTACCAAATTTCAGCTGCTTCGGCTAGCACCTTCAAAATGCTGTAAAGACGGTGGTACACTTCTATGGGGACTGTATCCAAACTGGGACTTATACCAACAATTTGCGCCCCTAGCGAAAATAATATCGACTTCGGTTCGGTTTTACAATGTGTTTAGAACCTTAAAAATACTGATAATAGGGCGGTATGGTTTCCAGGGGTCCATATCAAAACATGGACCGGTATAACCCATTCTCAATACCCAACATCCTAGAAATAATATAAACTTCTGTACGAAATTATATGTCTCTATCTTAAATTCAAAAAGTAGAAGGGCAACAGACTGTCATCGTTATATCGACTTCGCATATAGACGATTATTTCGATGTATTACAATTCCATTACAATATGACTTTGTTTTAAAATCAAATCTCTACATCAGAGATATAGTTCCTGTATAACTTGTGTTCAATTCTCCGAAAAAATATCTTTCTTTTATATTATTTTGAACCTCTGTTAGTATACATTGTTGTGAATTGTCACTTTGTTTGTTTTTTTTCGTGTAACCTGTCCTGCGTTGACATTGGGTATTATTTCTGTTACTTTCTATCTGGTGGTATTCCATTGGGTCATACAATTTAGAAAATTGGCTTTGTATATTTCCATCGCAGCTCTGAGGTAATGAATGTGTACTTTCATTTGCTCGAAATTTATGCTTTCAATCCCCCAAAAACATTTGTTAGTATTGCTTGGTTCGTCCGTTTGTGTGACATTTATTGCTAACTCTCTGAGTGTCCAACTGACAAACTTGTGAATTGTTCTCAGAAATACACTCAACGAAAAAAGGAATAAGTTGCAATGATCTCAAATTTAACTGAAACAACTATTTAAATATATACGTTATTTCTCATGAATAATAAACATTGTATAGGATTTACAAAACATACCCAATTTGAGCCGTGGTTCTACATAACGCTTGCTTATAGGCGGTTCTATATACCGTTTGCTTATATCTCCAAGATGTTCGTATTTGCCTGTTTCTCGTACCAATAGCACCAATTTGCTTCTAAATATTGGTGCTTCCGATGTTGGTGACATGCACAACTCTTTTTAGGGTTTTATACCCTCTAACATAGTATGGAGGGTACTTTAGGTTTGTTTTTTCATTTGTAACGCATTGAAATAATAATTTGCGAAATAATAATGTCCCATGTCCCTTTGTTGTAATCATTCAAGTGCCCACAAAAAATGATCTAGATCACTACATTTTTGCAACCTAGTATAATTTTTCCAAAGGCAGGTCAATGTTTTGGTATAGCCCCCATATAACGGTATTTTGAGGATTCTGGTTACATTTTTTGGTCGAACTAAATATAATTTACAAAAACACTCCACCAAAAATTTGTTTAGCTAAAATTTTTGACGGAACTAGTTATAATTTCACATTTGAAGTTCTTAGTGATCAGAACACTTTTCTTCACCATAATTTCCATATATCGGTACCTCCAGATTATCAGTATTTTGGGCATTTTTGCAACATTTCTTGACTGAACTATCCGTAATTTGACATTTAAGTTTCCCTGCAGTCGCGAAACTTCTTCACCAAAAATTGTAAACATAGGCCCATGCACGGGCGTACGCAGGGGGGGGGGGGGGGGGTGGGGCGGTAATGAAGGGGCATCTAAAAAGAATTCCAAAATCTGTATTAGAACCGACATTCTTAAAAATTAGGCTAAGATCTTCGAAATACTGAAAATCTTTCCATATCCAAAACAATGTCAGTTCTCTGTGGTTTTAAAATTCTGGGATATACCACAACGTGGATCTATATGATTTAAAACTTCAAAATACTGAAAACGGGGTGTGTGTAAATTTGACATGGCGACTACACCGAACGTGGCCCGATTTTGTTTTTTTTTTCAATTCTAAATATCTTAGGACGTATATTTTATATATAACTGCCTGTAATTTGACGTTTGTGGTTCCCAGTGGTGGCAAAACTTTTACACCACAAATTTTTATCGTAGGTCCACACTTAGATGTAGCTCCCATGTAATGCATTTGGGCTATTCGTGGTCAAAGAACTACTTCACCTAAAATTATTGCCAGGAAAAGAAACTAATTATTGTATTTATTTTTACATGTTGCATTTGGTTTTGTATTTACTCTATATTCGTTTTATCGGGTACTTTATTATGAAAGTGCTCTTGGTGCGCACACGATCTATGTCTTGATATTTCTATAAACATCCATCCTGTTTGATATTTTTCCCCGAGTGTAATCGATTTGATTTTTATATTCGCTTGTTGATGTTTGTTGCATTGAATATTTTATGCTCGGATAAAGTTCTAACTTTTGTAACGCTCGAATAATTTACAATACAAATTAAATTTTATTATAAACTGTTATTGCCATCGTTGCTGTTGATATTGTTGTTGTTATTATTATTGTTATAGTTGCTGTACTATGACTGTAGTTGTCGTCATCATATTAAGTATGACCACAACGTAGAAGAATAGAACAACACAACAAACAATTCTTCTTTATTACAATATTGTGATATTTTATCCTTTTTCATGGAATCAATAAAATTCATAAGAGGTCAGATATTACATGCGAAGAATGCAATAAAAATTTTGAGAAAAAATATGTTTTATTACAAAACGGTAATATTACAAAATTTAAAAAGTTATTTTGGTTTTAGTGGGATTTAAAAATAAAATAATATATAAAATATTATCAAATGAAATATATTAATAAGGTTTTGTGACGCATTTTAAAGTACTGCGTAAAAAATATATGCACATCGAAACTACCATCAATAAAACAAAAAACATTAGTTTTGAGATAAAAAGAACATGACTAGTACTGTTCAATTTATTTTATGTACTTTATAGTGAGCAATCAATGAAAACAAATAACCGTCCCTCCAAAGAGGTTGTGTGAATGGAATACGACAAAAGTTTGTTCTTGAGCCAAAGCTGCTAAGCGAAAAAATTTCCTATTTATTTGTATATATACCAGCATCGGACCTGACCAGCTTAACATGTCAAAGGATTTATTTTGGCCTACCTACCTACCTCTTGTCTCAAGGGCCAGTGACCTGCAGTTGACAACTGTTATTGGTAGTTTATTAGGTAACTATGTACTGTAACAACTTGGTTAGGTTGTCGAAAACTAGTGGGTCAGGTATATTTTAGATATCTGAAACTATTATTTCAAAGAGTATTGTAATGTAATATATGTATAAGGTACTTTTACCCTCCACCATGAAATATTCTGAACTAAAATGAAATAATTAGTTTTTTTGTAACAAAAGAACCAATGTCCACAACTTGTGGTGGGGAAGTTTTCTGGTCACTGGGAACACAAATTACATCCAAAATATCAAAACTCAATTTGTAAGAGTTTGGTAATAATCAAATACATAGATATGCTATTCAGTGGAATGGTGGCGGTGTGTACTTTCTGTTTTAAAAATATGGTCTGTTCCTTTACTTTTAAAAATGGTAACAGTGGCAAAAAATGGTAAAAGTGGTAAACTGCTATCATATAAATTGTATGCTATTAAAAGTAAGGGAACACTTTACAGGTTAAAAATGGTAAGAAATGGTAACCTCAGGCACGTAAAGGAACAGAGCAATAATTTTCTTCAATATGTTTGTTACAGCAGAAAAAATCGTCATATAGGATACAACCTAAGAAATTATCCAACATTTTCTGAATCAACTACATAGTTACTAGGCTGCGTTTTTTTGCCTTCTTTGAGTTATAACACTTTTTTGAATGTGCCCTTGCAGAAATATATTTGTTTTAATATCTTGTTTGGTGAAGAAAACACAAAAAAAGCATCCGATTTGAACTAAAAATACAATTTCTTTAAAGAAATATTCACCGTGTGTTGTAAAATAGGTAAAATGAGAATTGGTGGTAGGAAAAAGGAAATTTGTTCGTTATATACAGCGTTCGTTATAAACGTGTTCAAAGGTAAAAATCTTATTAAAGCTTACTTTTAAATATAATTATACCCTACACCACAATGTGGAAAGGGTATTATAAGTTTGTTTTGGTAAAAATTCATGTAACACCGCGAAATATTCGTCGGAGACCCCCAATGTGGTATACCAATCTTCATATCTCGACGAGACAAAGCGATTTTCAGATGTGTGTCCGTCCGTCTGTCTGTCCATTATAAATTGAAATCAAACTCCAGGCCGCAATTATGGACCGACCGCCACGAAATTTTGCATGGAGGTCGGGTTCAGACCAGAATATTGTTATTGGTGATGATCGTGAAATATTTAGCGGGTGAAATGGGCCAAAAACATAATTTGTGTCAGATTTTGTAGCTGCTCTGTAGATCGCAATAATATCGCCTTGAAATTTTAACTAAGGTAAGAGTATATGACTGGATAGGAGCTTGCAATTTGAGATAGTGATCAGATTATAATTATAGAGGGTTAAATGGACCACAACTTTTGTGTGAAAACTGTGAAAATTTTTAATATACAGCTTAAATTTATATTCCTGAAAGATACATTCCGCCCACGTTAATAACATTTGGAAGGCCACTTCTTGACTTTTCCATTGATGTCAATTACGCTACGCTACAGGTCGCAATTATAGATCAATAGTCACGATATTTTGAACGATGTAAGAGTTTAGGTCGAAGAACATACCTACAATTTTGGATGATGATCTCATAGTGGGTTAAATGGACCATTACTTTTATATGCAAAGTATAAGAATTTAAATTTTGTCAATATTTTACTTCCTGGAGGGCATGTACCAGCAAAGTAGCCTACATATGGGAAAAGAACCACTGGCCTTTCCCCTGATGCAAATTGCAATAATGTGTCTCGTGGGTAACTAAAGGGCCTACTGCCTAATAGATAATAGGTTTTGTGTAGAATACAGTTTCCTCCCATGCTACAATTTGTCTCTATCATGATTGAGAAATTCCCAGCGTTATTGCAAAATTACGTGGAGCCCTTGCATATTAATTGTCCAATTGAATTTTTATACATATGTATATTGCAGCATGGGGTCCGCTTCGCCACCTTTTTTTCCTGGCGTATAATTAAATATGAATACTTTTGGAGTCATAAAATTGTTTGCTTGTAAATTATTTGAATTTCTACTCATTATTAGTTTTTTTACCGGTTAAAATATATTTTTGATATCACAATATATATCGACAATGAATTATTTTCAAAATACCCTAAAAGCACAAAATCGCGTGCATTTCCACGCGAATGTATGGTACAAGTGCACTTTTTTTCGACAATAGATCTCAATAAACTCACAATGTTCCCTCTGAAAATTTGTATATAGGATTTGTAGTGTTCAATAAAATTGGAGCAGTGTCCGTCTGTCGAAAATTTCACGGTCAGGTATGGCAAAATGCATTGTAATTGGGTATATTTGCAGCGGCTTATATATTTATTTATATTAGGTGTATTACAAAGAGGGAACCTGATATTCAAAGAAAATTTATATATGTATCAGAAGTTGCCAATTTTGGAACTTTTATTAGAAATGCATAATGATATACATAATAGTTCAACAAATATTCCAGCAGGGACAAAGGAGGCTTCTCTCATATGAATAAGAGTACCCCGATTCATGCTAGCTCAACGATAAATGACCTACTGTTTATCGCCGAGTTCAAAACAACGTGTCCAAAGACATCGCATGTAGAGAAGTTTTTCATGGCTTGAAATACTCAGAAAACGTCTCCCACGGTGCTCTTGAATCAAATTTAAATGGAAGGTGCAGAAACCTGGGAAGTTTTTGCGGATTCTGAAACTACAATGTTCATAGATGAGAAAAATCAAAAAAAAAAAAAAAAAAATAAAAAACCGGAGCGCTTTTTAAATAAATCGCGATTCAAGTTGACATTTTTAGGGGTTGTTTAGGTTTTTGCGATTTTGCTTGGAAACCGCAAGTCCTATCAAAATGGAAATAAAGAAAATGTTGTAGCTATCAAAAGATTGACCTTAATGATATTTTCGTAGGTTTTACAACTTTTGAGATATAGAAGTTGAAATTGGGACAATTCAAATTCAATTCAATTCTGTATTGCCTCCTTATAAAAAATGCCATCACTGCAATTTCCCAACTTAAACTAATATATCTAAAAAATGGTACAGCCAAAGAAAAAAACACACATGAGAGTATTGTAGAGAATTTTCACAGCGATAAGATTTTTTGAGGTCCCATATCGATAAGACTTGCCGTAATCATGCAAAACGCGAAACCCTAACAAAAAAACCTAAAAATGTAACCTGAGTATCGTTATCGCAAAAATGGTACAACCTGAGAACAAACATAAATGCCAATCCTCTAGAGAATTTTCTCAGCTACAACATTTTTTTAGCTCCATTTCGATAGGACTTGCGGTTTCCAAGCAAAGTCGCGAAAACCTAAAATAAACCTAAAAATGAGAACTTTGACAGCGACTTATTTAAAAATCCCTACACCGATTTTTTTTTCTTTTTGGATTTTCTCATCTATCAACATTGCTGTCTCAGAATACACAAAAACATCGCAGATGTAAGCTGTTTTCACTTAAAGTTAGTTAAGGCGCTGCGTACATGACATTGTTGTATAAGGAGGCGATACAGTCAGTCCATTGTCCCAATTTGAACTTCAATATCTGAAAAATGGTAAATCCTAGGAAAAAGTCATAAAGGTCAATCTTGTAGAGAATTTTTACTGCTACAAAAATTTTTTAAGTGCCATTACGATACAGCTCGTGGTTTCCAAGCAAAACCGTGAAAACCCCAAAAATGTTAACTTGGACCGCGATTTATTTAAAAATACCTCCGGCGATTTTTTTTTTATTTGTCTCATCTATGAACATTGTAGTTTCAGCACCTTTCATTTAAATTAAGTTAAGGCGCACCGTGTTCGGCTTATAGGAGAAACTTTCTAAGTTAGCAGGTATAAAATTAGTGCATTGAAAATGGGTAGAAACGGTCCATGTTTTCGTATAAAGGTACCGCCCGTTTAAAAATATTTTGAAGGTTTAAAGTACACTTCGTTCAGAAGGTTGGGTCTCATGTGTGGTTTCTTATGAGGTAAAATACGCAAGATTAAATTCTTGTATCCGCCAAAGGAAGTAAGTGTAATTAAAGAAGAAGGCCACGCAATATATCAAGTGAACCGCAAAAAAAAAATTTAATAGAGCTTAAGACTTTAGACCACGCATACAGACTGTGTAATTCCTTTTAACATCCTTTCTATACCCTCCGCCATAATATGGCACAATTTTTAAGATAGAGCTTTGTACTTTGTAATAATTTTCTATTACTCCTAGGATATTTGGAATTGTAAATAGGCTATATCGGTCCACGTTTTGATATAGCCCCCATAGAACGGTACCCCCGATTTTCGGTATTTTGAAGGTTTTAGCATAATTATCACACCGAAATGGCTAAAATGTCGTACTTAGTCTTCGTTGGGTCGGTATAGGTCCACGCCTTAGTATAGCCCCCATAGAACGGTGCCTCACTATTTCCGGTATTTTGAAGGTTGTTTCCTCAATATTCCACCGAAATGGCTGAAAGTTGGTACTTAGTCCTCCCTAGGGGTAGTAAACATTCCATATGAAATTTGACGGTAAATGTCTACGCCTTCTTATAGCCCCCATAGAACGGTACCTCCCGATTTCCACTATTTTGAAGGTTGTGGCCTCAACATTCCACCGAAATGGCTGAAGGTTAGTATTTAGTCTTCATTTGGGGTATTAAATATTCCATTTGTTTTTAGATTTTAGAAACATTATCTTAATTACATTATCTTAACATTATCTTAATTACGTTGATGTACGTGCTCAGATAACAGAATTACAGCCTAATATATCCAGTTTTTTGCTTGAAGTGTAATCAAAAACACACTAGAGGTGGCAATTATAGCTCAATAGTCACGAAATTTTGCACGAGGTAAAAAATGAAAAAGATGCCTACAATTTTGGATGATGATCCGATATTATTTAGCGGGTGAAATGGACCATTACTCTTGTATAAAAAATATAAAAATTTTATTTTTGGTCCATATTTTAATTCCAGGAAGGATATACCGGCAAAGTATCCTACATATGGAAAAATAAATACTGATATTTCCCCTGATGCAAATTGCAATAATGTGTCTGCTAGATAACTGGCCTACTGCCTAATATATAATGGGTTTTGTGTAGAGAACCACAATTTCCTCTCATACTACAAATTGTCTCAATCATGACAGAGAAATTTTCAGTTCAGTTGTCCACTTGAATTTTTATTCAAATATTGCAGCATGGGGTCGCTTCGCCCCCTATTTTATACCCTTAGCCTTTAGTTTAATACAAAATACCACCAAAGATATGCCCATCGAAAAAATGTTTTTTTTTTATTAAGTCTATATACAAAAATATACATATATACAATTAAGATAGATCTAAACCCATAATTAACAACAGTTGTCAATTCTAATATATTTGTAATCGTTGAACGAGATTTCCGAAATCCATGCTGACAGTTACATAAAATTTTAGAAACATCAAAGGACAAAGTATCAGTAATAAGTTTTTCTAGAAGTTTCGGTATGACACTAAGTTTAGCGATACCTCTATAATTTGTTATGTTGCTCTTACTGCCGGATTTAAATAATGGTATTATATAGGTGGTAAATAACCTAAATGTAACGATTTATTAAACAATTTTGAAAGTGGAATGGCAAGATTATTAGCACAGTGCTTAAGAATATTCGCAGGTATTCCATCCGGCCCCGGACTGTATGTATTTTTTATGGTTTTTAGATTTTTTAGAACAGTATCTGTACTAAATGTAGATACATTTATTACAGAGGATTCGTTGATTTTGTATGGATAATGAGCAGATTGGTCATATACTTTTTTCGAGTATGTTGTAGCAAAGAAATCAGCGAACAAATTGCTTATTGTGACATCATCATCTGCAACTACAGATCCATATTTAAAGGAACTTGGATATGTACTCGATCGTCGCTTAGAGTTTATAAAATTATAAAAGGATTTTGGATTACGTTTTAATTTTTCTTTCATTGATAAGATATACATTTTATACGCTCTTTTATTTTCAATATTATATTCAGATCTTGCGATAGTGTAGCCAGAAAAATCAACGGATGATCCAGATTTTTTATATTTCTTAAATAATTCATTCTTCTTGTTTTTCAATTTGGCTAAAGTAATGGAATTCCAGGTTGGCCCTGAAGAACGTTGGGTTAAAGTTTTGGGAACGGATTTTGCAATACAATCGTTAAGAATTGAGTAAAATGTATTTATTTGGATGTCAAAATCTTGATTAGATAAAATAACAGACCAGTCAACAGTTGAAAGTAAGGAATTCAACTTGCAATAATCGGTCTTCGCAAAGCAGTACTGACGATTTGGCATTGAAATAATTCTACGCGACATAATTGACTTTATAATTCTCAATTAAATTGTGGGATGAAAGCGGTCTTCGGGTTGCGTTAGAGGGTCGCATGAGTTAATTGACACATCTAAGGGATTGTTGACAAAAACTAAATCCAAAAGCTTACCAGAAAAATTGAAAATGTTATTTACTTGTGACAATCCAAGATCATACATAGAATCAACCAAATCTTTTGAAGAACTATTTAATGTACGGGGAATGTTTTAGACCCAAAGTATGTTTGGACGAAATTCGTTTCAAACAATTTGTCTCACTGTCTAGCTGACTGGTGCGCATGATAACTCCCGAACGGATCTACCGATTCGAACCAAATTTTGCACTACGTATTTTTTTGCCCAAACTTAGTTCAATTTCCTTCGGGCACCTCCCCCACAAAAGTTAAAAAAATTTCTGAAAAAATGTGTGAACAATAACTGTCGAAGTGCAAAATCGATTTGGTCCAAACTTTTTATATATTATTATTCCTTCCAGATATAGATCGGGTAAGACTATATCGGTCCACACCTTCGAGTACTTCCCACACAAAAGTTGGAGAAGTGAAATTAAGGAGTCCTATCGAATCGTTTTGATTTTTTAGCAGATTGTCCTTGCGGCAATGGCAAGTCCATACCTCCAGAGATTACGGCCGAAAACGTCCAAGAAACCTTAAAAAAACAAGCAAAAAACCTAACTAAAATGGAAAATCCGCAAGATAACTCTCAAGGTGATTTTCTGGTTGGTCCAGTAATTAAGTAATATATCAGGTTGGAATATGGACTATATCGGTCCAGTTCATCGAGTACCTCCTACACAAAATTTGGGAAAAGTTCAGTTTGAGGACCAGTCTCGAATCTATTTGAATTGTTTGAAGAAGGTTCTTTTCACGGTGCCTATTGCAACGGTACAAGTTTTCCGGAGTAAGTCCATACTTCCTGAGACAATGGTGCAAAATTTCCAAAAATAATTCTCAAACTTGTTCAAAAATCTGAAGCTAGCTTACTACAATTGATTTGGTATAGCCTTACATTACGATACCTACAAAATACAAAATATATAGATTTTTTATACGGCATTATTATTGTGTTTGTTTCTTTTTTGGTCAGATGCTGAAGGTACATACATATATCACCGTTAGCGGAGCTGACTTATACTATCTTACTTGTTGTGTAATTGAATATGAATAATTTTGGGATTTATAAATTTGTTTGCATGCAAATTATTTGAATTTCTATTCATTATTAGTCATTTCTATCGGTATAAAATATGTATATAACCACAATGATATATTTTCGAAATGCCCTGAAAATCACAAAACTGCGTGCATTACCAAGCACATGTGAGGACGATAGGTCTTCAATAATCCCACAATCATTGTGAATTTTCCAATTTTGGCATATATTTTGAGCATCTTATCTACAATTTTTAACCGAACCAGCGGTAGTTTTAAATTTAAGTTTATTATGGGTCACGACACTTCTTCAACAAAAATTGTCAACATAGGTCCACGTTTAGGTATAGCCCCATATAACGGCACCTCCCGTTTTTCGATATTTTGATGGTTTAGATACAACTTTTGACGAAACTACACGCAGAGAAAAAACATATGTTTGATCCAACAATATTCCAAGAGCAAAATATGTATTGTTAACATATTGTTGGATTCCTCATGTAGTATTGTAAATCCAAAAATAGTTTGTGTCAACTGAACAATATTTCTCTCTTTTCTTCGAAAATTTGTTTCTCTTCTCTCGCTATTCGATGCCGTGTTGAAAAAACAATTTTGGTGAGTTGTGGTGTGTTTGTTTGTATGACATGCTGCCTTTACCTTTGTTTTTGTGTGTATGTACTTGTGAGACTCTTGTTTTTATTTGTTTCTGTTTTGTTTCATTCTTCTTTCCTTTTCATGTTTGTTATGGTGTTTAATTATTCCTTATGTTGTGGTGGGTTCTTGTGGCTTTTTGTTTGTCTTTGTTGTCAGCCAATGCAGCAAACCATGTATTGTGTTCATCAATGATTGCAATATTATACGCGACATTTATATCCAAGTTATGCGAAAAGTGTATATGAGAAGTATATGCACTCAAATCAAAAATTTCTGGGCTGGTTTTCTGTATTGACAATACTTTTTGTAAACAAAATTAGATTATGATAGTTCCTACAATCGGTATTGTTAACGATTTTAACAATATTGCGGAAATTCGAAAGTTGTTTTTGTTTTCTATGTTTGGAACAAAAGATGGTATTTTTGGATTTGGATTACAATGTTTGAACAAAACAAATACATTTTTGGAACCAAAACATATATTTTTGTTCCAACAAAAGCGAAAAATATTTTTTCTCTGTGTGTACGTTTGAGATTCCCTGTAGTCACGAAACTTCTAAACTAAAAATTGTTAACACAGGTCCATTTTTTGGAATGGATCCCATAAACGGTACCTACTGATTTTCGGTATTTTGAGCGTTTTGTCTACATTCTTTGATGGAACTACCTCGAGTTTGATATTTGATAATCCCATCAGTAAGAAACTTTTCCATATAAAATTATCAACATAGGTCCATGTTTTGGTATTTATTTACTGAAGTACCCGTTACGTTTTCAGGTTTTTTTTTTTTTTTTGAGTTCGTATCTACATTTTGAAGTAAGATTGTATGTCCATTGGCATATATGGTTACCGGTGATCAAAAACTTCTCTATCAAAAATTGACTCTCGTTGTTGTACATATAACGGTTACGCTCGTTTTTAGCTGATCGACTTAGCTAAAATTATCAAGAGTAACCCTATACCACTATAAAAATCACTTAATGTATGCAGTTGATAATAGAATAAATTTTAAATATATGTATAAAGAAATTTACATTACACAAGTAAGAAAGTATCAGTCAGCTGTGCTGACCGAGATATACCCTCAGTCACTTACAAAAAAGAACAAAAACAACAAAACCAAACACAATAATTATGCCGGATATGTACCGTTGTAAAGGAGGCCGCTCGAACAACCTACTGAAAAACAGAATCAAAACGACGTGAGAGGAGCTCTTAAACTTCACTTTATCCGAATTTTGTTTGGGAGGTTTCCAGAGGAGTGGACCGATATAGTCTATATTCCATCCTGATATATGACTATAAGAAATAAAACGATGTGCACCAATCAGAAACTGTCTACGAGAATTATTTTGCGAATTTGCCTTTTGGTTGGTGCCGTCAGGGTTTCTTGGAGCTTTAAAGCCAATATCTCAGGAATTATGACCCTGGGCAACAAAAAATTGTACCATCGTAAAATAAGCCACAAGGACAACTTACTGAAATTTTTGCTATTTTGGTTGGTGCCGTCAGGTTTTCTTGGAGCTTTAAAGTCAAAATCTGAGGCAGTATGGCCTTGCGATCGAACCCGATCTATATCTGTAAGGAATAATACGATGTGCAAAGTTTGGTCCAAATCGATTGCTCCCTTCGAGAGTTATCGTTCACACCATTTTACAGACAAATTTTGAACTTTTGTTGGGGAGGTACCCGAAGGAGCGAACCGATATGGCCCATCGTCAAACTTAAACTAAGTTTGGACAAAATATTATCATAATTTGGTACGAATCGGCTGATCCGTTCGAGAGTTATCGTGTGCACCAGCCAGCCAGACCGACAGACAGACGGACATGGCTAAATCGAACTAAAAAACAGCAACAACAACAGAAATTGTAGCCAAAGTGCATGATATGGTATTAAATGATCGACGAATAAAAGTGCGTGAAATTGCTAATATCATGGGCATCTCAAATGATCGAGTCCATTTAATTTTGCATGAAGAACTACAGATGAAAAAGCTTTCTGCAAGATGGGTGCCGCATTTGTTAACAGTCGATAACAGTCACATAAGAATGAACATTTCTCAAGCTTGTTTGGATCGTTTTAAGCGAAATAAAATGGATTTTATGCGCCGTTTCATAACTGTTGATGAGACATGGATCCACCACTATACTCCAGTGACAAAAGAACAATCCAAACAATGGACTGAAGCTGGAGGAGGTGCCCCAAAGAAGGCAAAAACAATTCAATCGGCTGGTAAGGTTATGGCAACGTTTTTTTGGGACTTCAAAGGTATTTTATTGATTGATTTTATCTGCAAAAGGGTAAAACAATAAATTCAGAGTACTATTGCAACCTTTTGGATCAATTAAATGTACAAATTCGAGAAAAGCGTCCTGGCTTACAACACAAAAAAATAATTTTTCATCAAGATAACACACCAGCGCACAAGAGTGTGTTAACAATGGCTAAAATCAACGAATTAAAGTACGAGTTGCTTGACCACCCACCTTATTCTCCTGATTTAGCTCTCAGTGACTTTTACTTGTTCCCAAATCTAAAAAAATTCCTTGCTGGCAAGCGTTTTACCTCAAATGAAGATGCAATTACAGTTGTAAACCACTATTTTGAAGACCTTGAGGAAAACTATTTTAATCAAGAGATAGAATTGATAGAAAAGCGTTGGACTAAGTGTATTGAAGTTTTAGGAGTTTATATTGAAAAATAAAAATATTTTTGAAAAACTAACTATTCTCTTTCATTGATAGGCTAAAAAGTTTCCGAACCGCCCTCATACAAGTTGACCAAGCCTAATATGATATCCATAAATTCTTAAAAGCGTTTCTTTTTCACAAAAAATAAAAAAAAATCTTCCAATTTATTTATATGTTGGACCATTTATCATGTGTTCCCTAACTTGGGGAAACTTTTATTTTTTTTCGTAACATCATTGAATGAAAACATCACATCATAATTTGTTGCATGCTGATTGTGCTATTCTCAAATAGGTATCGACAAACAAATTTCAGTCCTTTATTACCCCTGTATGTGACACACACATGAGATGGAGACTATTCTAAAACTCATAAATAAATTATGTTTCTTTTGTGAGTGATCCCTTAGCATAAACCATCACATCCCCAAACCCAAACATTTACAACTCAATTCAACTTTAGTTTTTACCACTACTTGGCCCCGAAATTTAGAACAAGTTAAAGTTGTTGGCCTTTTGTTATGTTTGGATTGGGAAAAAGACTAAAATGATTTGGTAATTTGCATATTTGCTAACAAATACATTCTAAAATGATTGGTATGCTTATGTTGAAAGCGTTTTGTGGGACATTTTTGTCGTGGAGGGTGAAGGTGCGTCCCTTCTTTGGAATTTTTGATTTACTATCAACTATTGAAGATAATGGTGTCCCTTTTTTGTCCCAGCTTTTATATTAAAAGGCAAATGTTGTGTTGTTGGACAAAAGAATGAATGACAACAAAAGGAAAAGGCAAAAGCAACTGTTGAAATTATTGAGCCTTTATATGGTGTCATTGGATTATTGGATTTCATATGTTGAACAATAAATTAAATTTAAAAACGATGAATTTATGTAACCTACTTGTTGACAAAGGCTGCCTTTGTCCGTCGTGTGGCTTTATGTATGTATAAATTGTATGTCTTTATATGCATATTGGCATCAGTCACAATACTGAAATATTGTTATTCAGAATTTATTAATTGTGTAACACTTTATATGGTCTATTATTCAAATATTACATGATGTAGTTATTCTTAAGAAGTTGACAATCATTAGAAATATAGCTCCTATTGAATGTGGATTAATACAAATATTTAAAAGGGACAACAATTCATTGAATCACTTTCATATAAAGTGTAGTAGTTATCACCACGATCGTCGTTAACATTTCAAGAGCTTTTGGGGAAAAAGTTTATGAATAATCCGAAACTAGCAAATCTATACATATGTATGTTGAAGGACTTCCGGAGTTAGAGGGTTAACGTAGATTGAACAAGTAAGTATATGCTATAGACGGCCGGGGCCGACCATGTGATACCCTGCACCACTACCCCTGCAATTAGCTACTATCACATCAAAATTCCTTTATTTAACAAATTAACTTATTGTACGAAAAAACTTTGTAGATTCTACCGTGTTCTAAGACTCCACTTGTAAAGAAGTTGTTCATGGCTGAATTACTCAGGAAATGTCGCCGACATAACTGAGGGGTATTTCGCCACCATTAAAAATTGTATGTTGGCTGGCCGAAAAAAATCGTATTCAATTATACGTCATAAGGCTGTGGGTGCCTTCGCCTTCACCAAAAAATAATTAAAAAAAAAAACAAAACTTTAACGACAGCTACACCAAGAACATTTTGCAAAAAGTGGGTAAGCGACCCCATGCTGCAATATATGTATAAAAATCCGATTGGACAATTAATACGCTGAGGCTCCACGTAATTTTCAATAATGCCAGAACTGGGAATTTCTCTGTCATGATAGATACAATTTGTAGCATGGGAGGAAACTTTGGTTCTCCACAAAAAATCCACTAATATATTAGAGAGTAGGCCCGTTATCTAGCAGACACATTAATCGCAATTTACATCAGGGAAAGCATTAGTAGCACTTTTTTCATATGCAGGCTACTTTGCCGGTATATGAGGGGCACTAAAAATCTTCTGGCCTAGGCAACACACAGTGTCGCCAGGCATAATTTGAAATTTTTTGTAAAGTTTGACAGCTTTTAGCCTAAGCGTACTCAGGACAGTTTGACATACGACAATGTGTTGTGTTTTTTACAGAGGACTTGAAAAAATCACTTTGAAAAAAAAAAATGGAATTTACTTGTGAACATTTTCATCCGATAATTTTTCACAAATTTAAACGTGGATAATCGCGGCAAGAGTGAATCGGATCCGTCAAAATTGGTCAATCGCTGAAAAAAAGACTATTGTGGATTTGTGCAAAAAATTGTTTATAAAAATGATCGCGGTGCTTCAAACGACATTTATAAGATTGTAACAGACGACGAGGCTTCGATCTATGCTTAGGAGCCCGAAACAAAACAGGACACGACCATTTTGGTTTTTCGAAAGCGAGGCCAATCCAACGAAAGTTGTTTATGGAAGAGGACCTTCGAAGCAAATGGTCCACTGTTTCTTCGGCAAAACTAACCGTGTGGCGACTTTACGGCTTCAAATATGAGAAATTCGTAAAACGAATAAGAGAAATCGAATCTCACACATCGATTCAAATCAGCGCCTGTTTTACCGGACAAAACGTGGAATTGATGGGTCATGCGCAATCCAGCCCTGAATGGGGATCTAATGACTATATTTGATTGCAGCACATCAAGAAAAAAGGCGTCGTCAACGATTTTCGTCGCCAGAAGATGCTGTAAAAGCGTTCAAAAACCATTTTTTGGAGGTTTCTCAATCAAACCACAAAAAACAAAACAACACATGGTCGCATGTCAAACTAGTACGCTATGGTTAAAAACTGTTAAAGTTTTCAAAAAATGTCAAATGACGCCTGGCGACACTGCGTGTTGCCTAGGCCAGAAGGTTTTTAGTGCCCCTCGTGTTCCCTTCAAGAATCAAAATATGGACCAAATTAAATTTTTATATCTTTCATACAAAGGTAGTGGTCCATTTCACGCTTAATTATATCAGATCATCGTAGGCATCTTATTCGACCTAAACTCTTACCTTGTACAGAATTTCGAGACTGTTCAGCTATAATTGTGACCTCTAGCGTCTTTATGATTACACTACAAACAAATAACTGTATGTATTAGGATGTAGCTCTGTTATCTGACCTCGTACATCAACATAATTGGCATCAATGGAAAGGTCGAGAGACCGTCTTCCAAATATAACTAATGTGGGCGAAATGTGTCTTCCAGAAATAAAGATTTAAGCTGTTTAATAAAAATGCTTACAATTTTCACACAAAAGGTGTGGTCCATATAATCCTCTAAACATTATCTGATCGTCTCAATTTGCTTCTTTATTATCATATACTCTTACGTTATTTAAATTTTCGAAGCGATCGGACTATTGTTGTGACCTACATAGCCGCTACAAAATTGCATAAAAATTATAATTTTGGTCCATTTCACCCGCTAAATATTTCACGATCATCACCAATGTAAAAATTTCGTGACCTCCATGTAAAAATTTCGTGACGATCGGTCCATAATTGCGGCCTATAGTTTGATTACAATTTATAACGGACAGTCTGACGGACGGACGGACACACGTCTCAAAATAGCTTTCTCTCGTCGAGGTGTGAAGATTGGTATACCACATTGGGGGTCTCTGACGAATATTTCGCGGTGTTACATGCATTTTTCGGAAAAACAAACTTATAGTACCCTTTCCACATAGTGGTGTAGGGTATAAAAAGTAAAATGTTTGTAATTTGTGTCTTGCACAGATAAAACGTCTATTGTTGCCTCCGTTATTTCTACTTATCGAAAATTATAATGAAATCAGTTTGAAAATGTTGTACACTCTTTAAAACGTAGACGTCAAAGAAAACTTGTTGGAAACTAACGCTTTTTTTCACACAGAAAAGTTGATACAAAATTGAACCTATTTCTGTAGGAGGATTTATAACAAACCGTGGACCTACATCTTCAATATTTGGTAGATACTTTTTGTGAGTATTAATATTCCAAATTGATAAACCGCAACGACTATCAGCAATCGGGAAGTTTTCTGACCATTTAGGATTCTAAGTTCTCTGGTCACTTTTGATTTTGGCTGACAAAACTACAGCTAATTTGTGAAGAAATACCATTCAGATCCTAATAGAGAAAAAACACTTTGTAGCTAAAGTGACTACTAAAATTTTGGAAACAATTGGTATCAAATAGTTTGGAGGTGATTTTTTTATGTCTATGCATCTGTATGGCTTGCCCAAAATTTTGTACATCATCCTTGTTACGACATTATTTTTTTCGTAGAGAAGTCCATACTATGGTGACTAAGATAGTTCCAACAAAGTTTAAATAAAGCATTGTTGTTATCGTTAGGCCTCAGTTTTACTGATTTGTCGGTAACAGCAAAACGATTTAGAGAATATGGTTTACAATTTTTCCAATTAAGGAACTGGTTTCTGAGCATTTCCAAATTTTTACCGTATAAAGTAGCATATATAAATGGTTCTCTTAAAATATCATTGAAATCTTAGACATAGGCCAAACTGTTGATAAAGCCCATATATGTATAACAAGTGAAAGAAATTCCTGTCTAGAAATGTCTGTTGGTGTAAATCAATCTTGTAGAGAATTTTCACAGCTACAACATTTGCGCTAATCCCATTGATATATGACTTGCGGTTCAACTTGAATCGCGGCCTTTTTTTATTTTTCTCATCTACGAACATTGAAGTTTCAGAATCCGCAAAAACTTCCCAGGTGTAAGCACCTACCATTTAAAGTTGTTTCAATAGCACCGTGATGGTTCTATGGGAGGTGTCGTTCTGTGAAGGCTATCTGAGGACGTTGACCTCTACCGACAATTTTCAGGTGGAAAGTTTTTAATCTTCTAAAGCACAAATCTTCTACCAAATTTCAGCGATTTTGGCAGGATCTATAGGCCACATCTTTAACATGCCGAAAATCGGGAGGTACCGTCCATGAGGGCTATATGAAGGCGTGGACCTATACCGACAAATTTCAGGTGGAAAGTTTTTATACCACCAACAAAGACTTAATATCAAATTTCAGCCATTTCGGTGGGATATTGAGGCAACAACCTTCACAAAACCGAAAGTCGGGAGATGCCGTTATCAGGTGGCTTTATGGAAGTCTGGACTTATACCGACATATTTCAGGTAGAATGTTTCACACCCCGATCAAAGACCTAATATCAAATATCAGACATTTCGGTGGAAAATTGAGGCCGTAATCTTCAAAATACTGAAAATCGGGTTGGAAATCGGCTAAAACCTTCAAAATCCCGAAAATTGGGATGCACCGTTCCATGGGGGTACATCAAAACGTGGACCGATACCGACAAATATCTGATGGAAAGTTGTATAGCCCCGATAAAGGCTAAATACCAAATTTCAGACTCTTCGGTGAAATAATGAAGGCTGAAACCGTCAAGGTACCGAAAATCGGCAGGTGTTTCTTAGCCTCAGTAACCCAAAATACCAAATTACAGAGGACTCTGTGGTGAAAATGGACAAATACATGCAAAATATTTTAAATTGACGTGTACTATATATAAGGCGTTATATGGGGGCTACACCAAAACATGGACATATATATATGCAATTTTTAGTAGAAATGTTTTTTTAGTCACTGGAGACACAATATACCAAATTACAACCAATTCGTTGGTGAAATGAAACAAATATCTTAAAAATTGCATGGGCGTTATACGATTACGGGGACCTACATAGCCCGTTTTCAATACCAAAAGTCCTACGTACATAGATAGAATAGATTTTACCAAAATTTCATCCCCCTACTTCAATCCGTTAGGACGCTAGAGTGATTTTCACTAACGGACAGGCGGACTGACATGGCTATATCGATGTAGAATTGCACGCTGATCAAGAATATATATTTTATAGGATCTAAAATTATTATTTCGAGTAGTAACAAACGTAATAACAAACTGAATATAGTATGGTGGAGAGTATAAAAATAAGGAAAAAACCAGTGAGCAAAGGCTATAGTCGGGACCGGGGCCGACTATGTGATACCCTATCAGTTTTTGCCGAAGAAACAGGGGACCATTTGCTTCGAAGGTCTCTTTGAACAACTTTTGTTGGATTGGGCTCGCTTTCGAAGAACCAAATGGTCGATTCCTGTGTTGTTTCAGGCTCCTAAGCATAGATTCAAGATTCGTCTGTGACGATCTTATAAATATTGTTTGAGGCATTTCGATCGTTTTTATACACATTTTTTTTTGCACAAATCCACAAGAACCTTTTTTGAGCGATTGAACAAGTTTGCTGGGTCCATCGAGAACAATGCATTTGTGCGGCCAGATGTTCATGCAATATCAGGTCGAAATTTGTGAAAAATTATAGGACGAAAATGTTCAAAAGTAAATTCCATTTTTTACAAAGTGATTTGTTCAAGTCACTGTAAACAATACAACGCATGGTCGTATGTAAAACTAGTGAGTACGCTTAGGCTAGAATCTGTCAAACTCAAATATGTCAAATGACGCCTGGCGACACTGCGTGTTGCCTAGGGCCGAAGGTTTTTTTTGTGCCGCTCAAATACCCGGAAATTAGCCTACATATGAAAAAAGGTCTACTGACTCTTCCCTTGATGCAAATTGCGTTTCCTCCCATGCTACAAACTGTCTTTATCAGTTTTGGCTTTATTGCAAATTACGTGGAGCCTCGGCGTTTTAATTGTCCAATTGAATTTCATGGGGTCGCTTAGCCACTTTTTGCAAAATGTGCTAAATTTTTTGTTAATATTAATTTTGGTGAAGGCCAAGGCACCCACAGCCTCCTGACGTATAATTGGATATGAATTTTTCCGGCCAGGCAACATAAAATTTTTAATGGTGGCAAAATACACCTCAATAATGTTGGCGACATGGTGACATTTTCTGAGTATTTCAGCCATAAACAACTTGTCTACAAGTGGTGTCTTAGGACACGACGTTCGGACTCGGCGATAAACTGTAGGTCCCATATCATTGAGATAATCAATTATATTATAATGTTGGCGACATTTCCTGAGTATTTCAGCCATAAACAACTTCTTTACAAGTGGAGTCTTAGGACACAGTAGAATCCACATAGTTATTTCTTACAATAAGTTTATTTGTTATCACATGGTCGGCACCTCCGACTATAGCATTTGTTTACTTGTTATACCCTCAGCATTTATGCTAACGAGGGTATATACAGTTTCATACAGGCAAAATGTGCCTCATCGAAATAATGGTTTTAGACCCCAAGTATGTTTGGACGAAATGTGTTTCAGACAATTTGGTGTCGATTGTGCAATGTCCGTCCGTCTGTCTGTCTGGCTGGCTGGAGCGCACGATAACTCTCGAACGGATCTACCGATTCGGTCCAAAATTTGGGGCCTTAGTAATATTTTGTCCAAACTTAGCTTAAGTTCAAAGATGGATTATATCGGTCCACTCCTTCCTGTACCTTCCCCACAAAAGTTCGAAAATGTTAGGAAAATTTGTACGTACGATAACTCTTGAAGGAAGTAACCGATTTGGTCCATACTTTGCAAATCGTGAAATGTCTACCAGACTTAGATGAGGTTCCAATATGGCCTCAATCGGTACACTCCTTCGGGTGCCTCCCACACAAAATTTCGGATAATTTCAGTTAGGACCTGCTCTGGAATCGCTTTGTTTATTGGTTAAGCAACTTGTATTCACTGCCCCCCATACGACGGTACAAGTTTCATCAGGGGCAAGTCGATACTTCCTGAGCAAATAGCCTGAAAGTTGCACAAAACCCCTATGACACCGTGTGAGGTGGTTGCAGCGCAAGATAACTCTCCAACGGATCTGTTGATTGGGTCCAAAATTTGGCCTTAGAAATATTCTGCCCAAACATAGTTTAAGTTTGAAGATAAGCTATATCGGTCCACTCCTTCAGGTACCTCCCCCACAAAATGTCAAAAATGTTCGGAAAAATTGTTCGTACGGTAACTTTTGAAGAGAGTGGCCGAATTGGTCCATACTTTACACATCCTAATATATCTACCAGATATAGATCAGGTTCAAATATGGACTATATTTGTCCACTTCAACCATTACCTCCCAAACAAAATTTCGGATAAGTTCACTTTAAGACCTGCTATCGAATTACTTTGATTTTTGTTGAAACAACTTGCATTCGCTGCCTCAATTACGATGGTAAAAGTTTTTTTTCAGGGGCAAATCCACACTTCTTGAGAAAACAGCCCGAAGGGTGTAAGAACCCCCTATGGCACCATATGAAGTGGCTGGAGATCCACTTCCACAATGGTCAATGTCGATCCAGTCCTTTAAGTATTGCCTGCGCCAAACTTATGCTCGTTAATCCTAATCAAAATTTTTTTTTCGGTTCATACGCCAAAATTTTTAAAATACATACGTTTTTTGGGAAAAAATTGTTTCAATATACACAGGCTGAGGGTATATCTCTGTCGGCCAAGCCGACTGATACTTTTTTACTTGTTTTTCTTTATATGAAAATAAAAAGCGCTATATCTTTTGCGCGCACCGGACAATTTTGTGAACGCGAACAGATTTGAAACCAAAGTGTTTACCTTAGCCTCTACACCTCTAGATGTTCTTTAAAATCACCAATAGTGGGATTCTCTAACACATTTTTTGAGTTACCGACAAAAATCGGTAAAATTAAAATGCTTATAACTTCGGTAATTAACCATGTTTTTCGATATGTTAGCGACGAATAGAAAGTAGTCGTAAAGTTTTACCGATAGCAAGAGTGCTGTCAACTTTTATTCGAAATTTTCATTCATAATTTTTCGTTTTAATTTTACCGAAATGTTTCGACAACTCAAAAAATGAGTTCGAGAATCCCTCTACAGGTATTCGAAATTTCGAAGTTTTCAATGACACGAAATTATTTTACGAAAATCGTTTATATGTTAAAATTTTAGCTAATCCTTTTATAATGACAGCCTCCATATAATGACAAATCCCTGTTTGGAGCTTTTGATCAATTTTGCTACTATCGTCGACAACATGAACATTTTGGTTTCTGTTTACCTAATGTAGCCACAGCCAATAGCCCTGTATTTTTCACATTCATGTTTTTACAGCAGCGAAGTCTATCAGCCTCATGCCATTATTGGATATTGCCTACAAGTACAATGTCAAAGGCATATACAGAGCAGCAATCATATGTTCACTCTAGTCTTTGGTAGAATATATCATTGGTGATTTCCTGTAAATCGAACTCTTAGCTCATGTCACGGTCCGTAATCTTTTGCGTTCTTTAAGGTGATGTGATCGCATGACTAGTACGAAGATTTTATCGATGAAAGAGGAACCAATTTAGGTCCTGTTCTCAGCCACGTTGAATCAAATTAGGATAGTCGCCTGGTGACTTCCACACCCTTTGTCACCCCTTATGTTACGGGGACTAGGAAATGTGATCTTTAATTTAATAATTTCTTATTTTCACAATGAATTTATTCTCAGAATTAAACAAATTTTCAGCAAATAACAAATCCCCATATCTTTAAATTCTCATTTTTCAGTGAAAACTGTTTGGTGTAACCATTTTGCATGCCTTAACTAGAATACATGGAATGAAGAAATGATAATGATGTGTACAATTAAGAGGGTAAATATGTATGGATATAAAGTAGCCGCGTTCTTGTACTTATTTGCGTACCGAACCACACTTTTTACGTTTAGCTGTGCATCTACATCAGCGGTATGTAGTATTAAAACACTGTCAACTTTGTTTAACTCGCATAATTTTTTACTGGACAAAGTCATTAAATGAGACGCAAATTAGATTTACTGTTCTCTGCAGTGTTGAAATGAAACGGAGTTTACTCATCGGCGTAAGGTTATCACGGAAGTTTCAAGAAGGATTCTGAATTACATGTATATAATTAAAAAGAAAATATGGTGATTTCAACTAGAAATTGGAATATAATACATTGAAAAATCTTATAAAGTTGCCCATGTTTGGCATCTTTGCCAATCTTGAGTATTATAGTAAATACTTTGTATTCTTATTAATGTCATGCAACTCTTTGCGTACTCCTCGTAAAATGCCCCCTGTGTGTCATGACATTAATTCTTACGGGTCAAATGTTGTAAAAGGTAAAACTTTGCCATGATGATTCTATGCAAATGGCAAATTATAGTGTTTCGTTATTTTGGGGCGATACAGATGGGGAGAGAGAGAGAGATAGTTGCTGCATAGTTGACTCTGTTAGCATTTTGAAATAGCATGGCCAAGAATAGCAGTACCTTTTTCTTCTTCATCATCTGAATGTACCCATCTACAACATTGTCATCCATTGTTTCTTTCAGTTTTTTTTTGCTGCAGTTTAACCAAAAGCAGAATGTAACATACGAATGGAGTCAACAACGCGACGTTATACGGCATAATTTTACATATTTTTTGTCTTTTTAAACATTTTGTTCGATGCATCCGGCTGTCAGGCATCCGTTGACCAGTGCCTGTAAACGTAGGCTTTTGTGGAATACATTTAACATGTACGAGGCCTTTCATTTTTTTGCTTGGTTGCAGTGTATCACACACATAAGCCCAGCTCGGTTTTCGTTTGATGTGGAAACTCAGTTCAGTACAGTTCGTTTTTTTTTATATTTCTGTTCAGTAATGAATGTGTATGACCAATGAGGGGCTGGGCAAGACCCACTTTTAACAATAAATTCACATTAGCCGAATGTTACATATTTACACAGTTGGGTCCATTCACAGTTCTTTGACGTTGAGAACATGCAAACACGTGAGTATAAGTTTTTTTCTTTTTCAGCGAGATATTACAGTATGTCACAAAACTGGGAATAAAAAAGTGAAAAAGTATCTAAAAGCTTTGCTGGCAGAAATATACCTTCAGCCGGTGACTGAACCTAAATTTTTAGAAATAAATAGCATTTTCGTTTCTGTACCCTGCACCACTATTATGTAACACTGCGAAATATTGGTCTAAGACCTACAATGCGGCATATCAATCTTCATACCTCGACGAGGTAAAGCAATTTTGAGATGAGCGTCCGTCCATTATAAATTGTAATTAAACTCCAGGACGCAATTATGGACCGATCGTCACGAAATTTTACACGGAGGACGGGTTCAGACCAGAATAGACACCTATTGTTATTGGTTATGATCGTGAAATATTTAGTATCTGTAGTATCACAGGATCAGATAACATTTAATGGGTTAACGGGACCACAACTTAAAATCTTTATTTCTGGAGGTCACATTTCGCTCACTTGAGTTATATTTGTAAGACGATCTCTCGACATTTCCATTGATGCCAATTATGTTGATGTACGAGGTCGGTAACAGGACCACAGCCTAATATATACAGTTGTTTGTTTGTAGTGTAATCATATAGACGCTAGAGGTCGCAATTATAGCTCAATAGTCAAGAAATTTTGCACGAGGTAGGAGTTTAGGTCGAAGATTTTGGAGGATGATCTGATGTTATTTAGCGCGTGAAATGGGCCGTTACTTTTGTATGAAAGATACAAAAATTTAATTTTGGTTCATACTTTAACTCCTGAAGGGCAAAAAAACCTTCATTTGACATTTTTGGAAAGTTTGACCGTTTTTAGGCTAATCTTAATTAGGACAGTTTGACATGAGACCATATGTTGGGTTGTTTTCAGTGGCTTGATTGAGACACCTCCAAAACGCTTTTAAACGCTTTTTTTAGGATCTTCTGGCGACGAAAATCGTTGACCACGCCTTTTTTCTTGATGTGCTGCAATCAAATGAAGTCATTGGATTCCGTCCTACATATCTCAAGCCGTATAGTCGCCACACGGTCAGTTTTGCCGAAGAAACAGGGGACCATTTGCTTCGAAGGTCTTCTTCTATGAACAACTTTCGTTAGATTGGTCTCGAAGACCCAAATAGCCGACTCCTGTTTTGTTTCGGGCACCTAAGTATAAATCCAAGACTCGTCGTCTGCGACGATCTTATAAATGTCGCTTGAAGCACCGCAGTCGTTTTTATAAACAATGTTTTTTGCAAAAATCCGCATGGTCCTTTTTTTGACCGATTGATCAATTTTCCTAGATTCAGCGAGAAAAATACATTTTTGCGTGCAGGTGTTTCGTGCAAATTCATGCCTCTATCTGACGGTATATAACATGGCGATCTTGCATTGTCCGTTCACGCTTGGCTTAATTTTTTTCTGGCACAAAGGCCGATTTCTGGCGACCCTCACCACCTTCGTTTTTTTGTGAGTGTCGGCCACAATTAAATTCATTAATCCAGTTTTTCATAGTGATATAGGATGGCCCTCTATCGACATACACAGATTTAATGTCAAATGCCGTCTGGGGACACTGCGTGTTGCCTAGGCCAGAAGAATTTTTAGTGACCCTCGTATACCGGCAAAGTAGCCTACATATGAAAAAAGCGCTACTGACGCTTCCCCTGATGCAAATTGCGATAATTTGTCTGCTAGATAATTTGTCCCTAATATATAGTGGGTTTATTGTAGGGAACCAAAGTTTCCTCTCGTACTACAAATTGTCTCTATCATGATAGAGACATTCCCAGTTCTGACATTATTGCAAAGTACGTGGAGCCTCAGCGTATTAATTGTCCAATTGGATTTTTATACATATATTGCAGCCACGTTTTACAAAATGTACTCGGTGTAGCTGTCGTTAAAGTTTTTTTATACACTCAGCATTTATGCTAACGAGGGTATATACACTTTCATACAGGCAAAATGTGCCTCATCGAAATAATGGTTGTAGACCCCAAGTATGTTTGTGTTTCAGACAATTTGGAGTCGATTGAGTATTGTCCGTCCGTCTGTCTGGCTGGCTGGAGCGCACGATAACTCTCGAACGGATAAAAATTTTGGCTTTCGTAATACTTTACCTAAACTTAGTTTAAGTTCGAAGATGGGCTATATCGGTCTACTCCTTCCGGTACCTCCCCCACAAAAGTTCGAAAATGTTCGGAAAAATTGTGAGCACGATAACTCTTGAAGGGAGTAACCGATTTGGTCCATACTTTGCCTATCGTGAAGCGTGTACTAGACTTAAATAAGGTTTCAATATGGACTCAATCGGTCCACTCCTTCGGATACCTCCCACACAAAATCGGAAATGTTCAGTTTAGGGCCATCTCTTGATCGCTTTGATTTTTGTTTTAGCAACTTGTATTCACTGCCCTCCATACGAAGGTACAAGTTTCGTCAGGGGCAAGTCTATACTTCCTGAGAAAATACCCTGAAAGTTACAAAAATCCCCTATGACACCGTGTGTAGTGGTTGGAACGCAAGATAACTTTCGAACGGATCTGCCGATTCGGTCCAAAATGTGGCCTTCGTAATATTTTGTTAAACTTAGTGTTGAAGCGAGTTCAACAAACATTCCAGGAGATTTGATTAAAATACATATTTGTTAATTTTCATGTGGTAACATTTTATGCAAAGAGCTCTCTCTCATTGTATAAGATGCTACCACTTCAACATTGATTCCGTTTCATCCCTAATTAATTTGAAACAAGTGAACTGGCTGCAAGCAACTGCAGCAAATACTTAGAAACTCACTTGTACCAAAACCGCACAGACATCAAGACGTCTGTTTAACAATAAAAACTCTACTGCTACACCAACACCTTAACAAAAGTCTTTTATTTTACCCCGCATACCCGCTACTCTTTACAACTGAGGGAGTTGTCCACCGCTAAACCGCATCATTATAAAAGATACAGTCCACTCCAGGCCAACTCAATCTCATTTGTACATGGTCCATTCGAGCCTCCAAGGATTTGAAAAGTTACATTTTTTGGATTACGTCCACCGCAAAAACTTAAAAATTTCTTTGAAGCTGAAAGCCGTTGATTAACAAAGGGACCTTACTCTCCCAACAATTTTCTCTCATTTATTTTGGACACCAATGATTACAATAATACCCATCGACCTCTTAATTACAAACAACGAAACACACATGTACTTACAAAAAGAGCATATATGTAAATAAGAAAGGAAAATGAAATAAAATCCATCCAGACATTGCGAATTCCATCTGTTCTTAGCAAACTTCAGCATAAAAATTACGTTTGTTTATACGTATGTACAACACACTGTATTCATTATCAGCCAGTGATGCAAATTATTGTTACTTACCCTTTGCATTAATTTCTTTCGTTGATTGGTCGGATTGTACCATACTCACAATTCTCTTTGCAGCTGAGAAACAAAAGAGAATATACCAACACTGCAAACACCTGACACTCTTTTCCAAATGTGCAAATACTGGACAATAAAAAAAAAAAAAAAAAAAAAAAAAGTTCGCACTAAAGAGCGAAAATATCAGTTGAAACTAAGCGCCGTGGTGGTAGGTTGTAATGGTGATCGCATAAATAAACAGGAAAATAGAAAAAAACTTAAACAAAAGAAACCTAACAGCAAACAATAATTCCAGCAAATTTTTTGTTTAATTTTAAATAAATTTCTGTTATTATAAACCAGAAAAGCATCATCCACAACAGGGCAAATTTTAACTGAGATGCGCCATCATATAGTTATTTTACCTTGTAAAAAATAAATACGAAACGCAACACAAAGGAAGCGTTGTTCTTTCACTGCCTTTAACTCATATTTCTGGTTCTCCTCTGTCTTTTTGCGAACAATAACAAATAAATAACAACAAATAATGTGTGCTGCACCCCCTTAAAAAGAATACAACAGTTGACGAAAATCAACGAGAAAGAGCATAACAAAACAAAGGGAATTGAAATAATAGAAAGTAATTAAACGAATGCAGGAACAAAACAATAATGTGAACCAAAATGTATGTGGATCTAGTAATGCACCTCAAATCACATTAAATGCTCATAGAATCACAACAATATAAAAATCTGGGATGATTATCTTAAAAACAAAAAACAGAATTTTTCAAGAGCTATTGAAATGTACATCAAAGCCACGAATTAAACCCCAATAATGTTACCCACATAAGCCAAGTTTGTGATTTTCAGCTGTTTAAGCTGATTCAACATGTTTTAAAGTGTATTATCGCCGTGCAGCAGGTATGTCTGTGGGTAAATTCAAACAAGCGCTTTCATATTATGAGTATGTATCGAAATGCCGTCCCAATGATGCAAGATGGAGTCCCAAAGTAACGAATACAATCAAATTGTGGATTGCGGAACGCTGATATGCAATTTGGCCCCAAATGTAATAGGGGATTTCTGCAAATTTCATAATTTGTTCTATGTATTACGATCGGATGAAGTGCAAAACGTGGGTTATGAGGTGACAGATGATGGAAAATACATAACAATTTGCCTGTTCCCGTACTTTATAAAGTGGTAAAAGTCGTAAACCATTTTCATATAAATTTTGTGAAGGGGAACGCAAAATGTGTACAAGTGGTAAAAATCGTAAAAACTTTTTAGTTCTGGAACAGAGCTAATATTTCAAAATAAACATTTGTCTCTTGTTCCAAACCCTGCTCACATCTATATCTAACAATACTTTACACTTACCTTTTAACTTACAGCGCTGCCGCATATGCCATATCCTACCTCGAGAATGCTAATCGCCAGAAAATGTATGATTAAGTTGCGTTACCGCAAGAGGGCCCGGCATGTTGAAGCGAGTTCAACAAACATTCCAGGAGATTTGATTAAAATACATATTTGTTAATTTTCATGTGGTAACATTTTATGCAAAGAGCTCTCTCTCATTGTATAAGATGCTACCACTTCAACATTGATTCCGTTTCATCCCTAATTAATTTGAAACAAGTGAACTGGCTGCAAGCAACTGCAGCAAATACTTAGAAACTCACTTGTACCAAAACCGCACAGACATCAAGACGTCTGTTTAACAATAAAAACTCTACTGCTACACCAACACCTTAACAAAAGTCTTTTATTTTACCCCGCATACCCGCTACTCTTTACAACTGAGGGAGTTGTCCACCGCTAAACCGCATCATTATAAAAGATACAGTCCACTCCAGGCCAACTCAATCTCATTTGTACACTTAGTGTAAGTTCGAAGGTAAGCCATATCGATCCACTCCTTCAGGTACATTCCCCACAAAAGTTCAAAATTGTTCGGAAAAATTGTGCGAACGATAACCCTTAATGGGAGTGACCGATTTGGTCCATACTTTACACATCCTAATATATCTCCAAATATAGATCAGGTTTGAATATGGACTATGTTTTTTCACTACTTCGGGTACCTCCCACATAATATTTTGGATAAATTCATTTTAAGACCTGCTCTCGAATCACTTTGATTTTTATTGAAGCAACTTGCATTCGCTGCATTAATTACGACAGTAAAAGTTTTTTTTTTCAGGGGCAAGTCCACACTTCTTGAGAAAACAGCCCGAAAGTTGTAAAAAAACCCCTATGGTACCATATGTAGTGGCTGGAGAGCTCGAACCGAATTCTGCGTTCGTCTACACTTTGGATATTATAATATTTCTTCGAATATTAGATGAAATTTGAAGGTGATGCTTATAGGTCCACTCCTTCCTTCCGACATTTTGAACTTTGGTGAGACTACATCGAAGATTTAGTACTGTACAGACCGACATAGTCTATATTTGAACCTTCTCTATGTCTGGAAGTAGTATTACTAAGTGCAAAATTTAGACAAAATCGTTTGCTTCGTTCGAGAGTTATCGTGCGCAGAAATTTTGAATTTTTGTTGTTGTTGCAGCAATGCAAATTTGTTCGTACGTGTATTATTTTAGTTATCAGGCCTGGTTCCTTTATATCCAGATTCAACAATTCTGCAGCCTGGACTGGTTGCATTCATAAAGAATCAGGAGACAGGTGAGTGGTGTTAGCTGGGCAGTTAAACAAATGCAGCGTGTCGCGTGGTCCCAATCCACATGCCGGCTGCATCGTTCGGATCTTAACTGTGCTAAAATAACTCGTGTTTGCCTTGGCAGCTGGAGTTCATCTGCGGCAATGTATTGGGGGTGGTCCCCAAGTACGGCATTCATACTGCATCTCTGTTTTTTGCTTTTGCTTGCACTACTGTATAAGTGTGAATGGTATCGAAGCCTGACTGATAGGCTCGTTGGTCTAGAGGTTCTCGTTTATACGTTTGGACCTCTCTCTAGATCATTAACACCTCTCCTGACTCACGCCGATAACACCCAAGTAGATCCTGTTGTGTTGATGTACCGGTAAAACGTTTACCTCCTCATGAAGATGTTCCACTTGTGTCATGAGCAGGCACCTCGTTGCAGTCCTCTGGGCGGCATTTTCGCAGGTTGGAATATTCTTAATTTTCATAGCGCTAACATTTGCACACCACCCTGGCGCCGCATAACTTACCACAGACCGGCCTGTTGCTTTGTAAGTGTTCAACAAGGTTTCTCTGTCAACATTACATACATTATGATCTCTTTGCCATGTGGAGAGTCTGGAATTTCAGAAAAGTAGAAGCTAAACTCTCTGAAGGGAGCTCCCTGTTTCACTCTGAGAGTTCAGTACTCCTTGTTTCTGAATTCCATAAGGGATTGGCACATATAGTTAATAAGCTAACGTTTCAAACACGGCTCGAGAGTGGTCTTCTCTATATCTTCGAACAACTTGACATGTTTGGTTGTATTGAAGGCCTTCGATAAGTCAAGTGCCGCCATGATTGTTCGGTCGCACAGCCTGTTCTGGTTCAGTCCTCTACTGATATGTGTGGATATGGTGTGTAATGCAGTTGTAGTACTATGCATTTTCTGCTACTGACGACAGGAGGGAAATAGGCCTGTACGAATCACTTATGTTTGCATCCTTGCCGGGCTTCAGTATCGGAACCACCCTGCCAACGTTCAAGACTTCTGGTATAATGTGGGTGGCTAACGATAGGTTGAGGACACTTGTTAAATACTCAACACCGGGCATTACCATTGATATTCCGTGTGGACCATACACTTTGGATGATTTCGCATTCCGGGTGACGTCGGCAACATCGCCAATCGGAAGGTAGTGCTCTTCATATACTGCGTAGCACACTGCTTTTCGCCCTAACGCGGAGTGCTCTAATAAAATAACAGTGCTGCGGAATAAAATAACACGGGCTCCTCTTTGGGTCAGTTACTGTCACCCCATTGAAAGTAACAGCCGTTCTAACATTATAAATCGTTAAGTTCGGTGAGGCCGAACTTTTTATACCCTCCTCCATAACATATTCTTAACTAAAATGGAATGATTTTTTTGTTGTCTCCTGTCCATAGTTCAACGTGAAATTGAAATGATACCCTAAATAATGAAATTAGGTCAGAAAACGCAACTAAAAATGTCTTCAATAGGACACCTTTATATGGGTCTTATATCAAAGTTGAAAATTTTATGTAGAGAAGGTTTGTGACCTGTAGTGGAATTCTGTAACCCATTTTTTGAGTTACCGACAAAAATCGGTAACATTAAAACGCAAAATTATGAATAAAGTGTATCAATAAAAGTTGAAAACATTGTTGCCTTTGGTAGAACATAGCAACAGCTTTAGTTTGGTTGTTCACTCACCGGTTAATAGATCAAAATACATTTAGTTCTGCTAAAAATGTTTGCCAAATTCCTGAAAATGCTGTACCAAAACATGGATCTATGTTGACACTTTTGGAGTAGAAGTGTCCCTCAAATGTCAAATTACAGTTAAAGTTTAAACTGAAAGTTTTGTCTAAAATCCTCATAATATAACATGGTATTATGTAGAGAGTTTTTTGTGCATAAGTTGGGAACCTAAAGTGTCAAATTACAGCTAGTTCGATTTAGAATTGTAGCCAAAATGCCTGAAAATCGTAATGTTCTATTATATGAGGACTATACCAAAACAGGGTCCTTTGTTGAAAATTTTTGGACGAGAAGTTTTGTGAACACTGGAAATTACATTCCAATGGACAGAATTTAACGTTTGCAAGTAAAATATACAAAAAAGACCCCGGGCCTCCCCGTGGCTACGCCGGTGCTTGGCCCCTCTTTCATCTTACGTGGACACTGACCTCCCCGTGGTGTCACCTGGAGTGCTGCCTGTAACACCCGTTGAAGGTAGTGAGGTGACATGTGTAGCGCGTTCACCCATCAGAACGTTAAAATCATGGGTTTGGTCGTCGGGTTACTAAAAATTCATACTTGGATATCAGAGACCTTCATCAAGGTATCCATGGTATGACCAGGAGAGAAAGAGAGAGGTATAGGGAGAAAAGGAAATAGGAGAAACGTCTTTTCCGCAGTGAGAAAAAATCGAGATGTACAGGAGCCAGAATGAAGTTCGAAAGTGCTACCAGAGAGTGAAACATCAAACTGATGGCTTTGGTACAGGCACATCCTCCTGTAGAGACTAGCAAGGTAATTTGGTAACTGATACAGATAGTGTGCTCAGATATGGGAAGGGCATTTTTCCAAACTGTTGGTATCCAATAGTAGCGAAGACGACGAAGATACCACAGATCCAATACCGGAGGATGGTATTGAATATATATAAACCGGAGAAAGAATAATAAGGCAGCCGGAGCCGATGGCTTACCAGCCGAGCTAATCAAAACTTGAGGCGACACGCTGATAAGGTGTATGCATCAGCTAGTTAGCACCATCTGGCAGAATAAACGCGTACCCGGCCGATTGTAACCTGAGTATCCGTCCACAAGAAAGGAAATAAGACTGTATGCTCTAACTGTAGGGGCATAAGTCTTCTTCCTATCTAATATATAAAAGGCAATGTGTGTATGTTAGTTTGTTTGTATGTTTGTATGTTCCGAATAGACTCAAAAACGGCTGAATAGATTTTCTTGAAAATTTCAGATAATGTACTGGGAACACCGGTGGTGAAAATAGGCTATATATTTTTTTTAATTGGTCGTCGCGGAAGTGAAATATCGCGGTCATCCCAAATTATTCAAAAATTTATTATTTCAGATAATATACCTAATTTTAGTAAGCGTGACTACAAAACCGCTAAAACACTGGCTTCAATATGTGGGATAACGCGGTCAACGCCATAGTTTGGAATACAGTAAAATCCCAGGACTTGAGATGTCACTATATAGAAATTCCGAAAAATCGATTGGGAAATCTTATGAAATTTTGTATGTGGAGTTTTTAGGTCTGAGAATAGGTCGTAATCTATTTTTTTATCCCGCTAAGTGTAGTGAACGGTGGTCCTCCCCACAATTTTTTTAGGAAAACCGCGAAATTCAAGATACTTTTTAATATATTGTTTACAAATTGTTTGCAATGCTATGGTAATTACAGTCTTGACCATGAATGGTCGTTGCGGGAGTGAAATATCGCGTTCATCCCAAAAATTTCAAAAATGTATTATTTCAATTAATTAGAACGGTCGTAAGCTGTTTTTTACTGCTAAGAATAGTGACCGGTGGTCCTCCCCTACAATGTTTTAATAAAATCTGAAATCGCGGTCATCACAAAGTTTTCAAAAATGTATTATTTCAATTAATATACATAATTTTAGTAAGAGTGACACAAAAATGATATAAACACTAGCTTCAACAAGTGGTAGTGGCCGGAGGTAGCGACTGGAGGTTCTCCTTCAAAATTTAAAAAAAAATCTGAAGTCCATGATATTTTTGAACGTATTGTTTACAGATTGTTTGCAATACTACTGTAATTACCGTCTTGACCTTGAATGGTCTTCGCGGAAGTGAAATATCGCGGTCATCACAAAATGTTCAAACATTTATTATTTCAGATAATATACATAATTTTGCGTGCCTAAAAAATTCTATAAACGCTGAACACTAAACAATAAGTTAGATAGCGCGATCAACTCCACATTTTGGAATACAGTAAAATCCCGATAACTTGAGATGTCACTATCCAGAGGTTAAATCCACCAAAAATAGCGAAAATCAGGCGCCACCCTTCTATGGGAGCTATATCAAAACGAGGACGTATACTGAAAATTCTCTGCAAGACTGTTTACGACCCCCAAAAGTGACTATATCTCCAAACTATTGAAAATCGGGAGGTACTGCTTTATGGGAGCTATATCAAAACGAGAACCTATAACTGTTGCATACCGAGCCCAACTAAAAAGGGCGTGTCTTTCGTCGATACGAATATTTATGTTCTCCTCTTTAAATTACATTAAAACCAAATTTTAGCCATTTCGGTGTGATAATGATGTTAAATCATCAAAAATAGCGAAAATCAGCCGGTACCGTTCTATGGGAGCTATATCAAAACGTGGACCTATACTGACAATTCTCTGCAGTAATAATTACGACCCCAACCGAGACCAACAATCCAATATATAGGAATGTTAATTGACGTGCACCGATCATTATATGTGGGTCACAAAGTGCTTTAAACTGTCAATTTATGGTGAAGGGTATAATAAAAGAGATTTTATATCTTAAATTTAGGGGATACCTGGATACATGGAATTTATGTCAAAAACATTGATTTATATTATGAAGTTTCTAGAGGGATGCCTAATTATGGCTGTATCAATGCTGGATAGATAACAAAAGTTTACACGGAGAACCCAAACAACGGGCCAGCAACGCGGACCGGGTCAGCTAGTCTAATATATAAAAGGCAATGTGTGTATGTTAGTATGTTTGTTTGTTTGTATGTTCCGAATAGGCTCAAAAACGGCTGAATAGATTTTCTTGAAAATTTCAGATAATGTACTGGGAACACCGGTGGTGAAAATAGGCTATATATTTTTTTGAATGGTCGTCGCGGAAGTGAAATATCGCGGTCATCCCAAATTATTCAAAAAAGTATTATTTCAGATAATGTACCTAATTTTAGTAAGCGTGACTACAAAACCGCTATAACACTGGCTTCAATATGTGGGATAACGCGGTCAACGCCATAGTTTGGAATACAGTAAAATCCCGATAACTTGAGATGCCACTATATAGAAATTACGAAAAATTGATTGGGAAATCTTATGAAATTTTGCATGTTGAGTTTTTAGGTCTGAGAATAGGACGTAATCTATTTTTTTATCCCGCTAAGTGTAGTGACCGGTGGTGCTACCCACAAATTGTTTAAGAAAACCGCGAAATTCAACATACGTTTTAATATATTGTTTACAATTTGTTTGCATTGCTATGGTAATTACTGTCTTGACCCTGAATGGTCGTTGCGGAAGTGAAATATCGCGTTCATCCCAAAATTTTCAAAAATGTATTATTTCAATTAATTTGAATGGTCGTAAGCTGTTATTACTGCTAAGAGTAGTGACCGGTGGTCCTCCCCACAATGTTTTTAAGAAAATCAGAAATCTTTGATATTTTTGAACATATTGTTTACAGATTGTTTTCCCTGAATGATCGCGGTCATCAACAAAGTTTTCAAAAATGTATTATTTCAATTAATATACATAATTTTAGTAAGCGTGACACAAAAATGATATGAACACTAGCTTGAACAAGTGGGATAGCGCGGTCGTGAGCTATTTTAATATGGCTAAGTGTAGTGACCGGAGGTTCTCCATGATATTTTTGGACGTATTGTTTACAGATTGTTTGCAATACTACTGTAATTACCGTCTTGACCCTGAATGGTCTTCGCGGAAGTGAAATATCGCGGTCATCACAAAATGTTCAAACATTTATTATTTCAGATAATATACATAATTTTGCGTGCCTAAAAATGCTATAAACGCTGAACACTAAACAATAAGTGGGATAGCGCGATCAACTCCACATTTTGGAATACAGTAAAATCCCGATAACTTGAGATGTCACTATCCAGAGGTTAAATCCACCAAAATAGCGAAAATCAGGCGCCACCCTTCTATGGGAGCTATATCAAAACGAGGACGTATACTGAAAATTCTCTGCAAGACTGTTTACGACCCCCAAAAGTGACTATATCTATGAACTATCGAAAATCGGGAGGTACTGCTTTATGGGAGCTGCTATATCAAAACGTGAACCTATAACTGTTGCATACCGAGCGCAAATAAAAAGGCGTGTCTTTCGGTCGATCCGAATATTTATGCTCTCCTCTTTAAATTACATTAAAACCAAATTTTAGCCATTTCGGTGTGATAATGATGTTAAATCCTCAAAAATAGCGAAAATCAGCCGGTACCGTTCTATGGGAGCTATAATCAAAACGTGGGACCTATACTGACAATTCTCTGCAGTAATAATTTACGACCTCAACCGAGACCAACATCCAATATATAGCAATGTTAATTGAGGTGCACCGATCATTATATGTGGGTCACAAAGTGCTTTAAACTGTCAATTTATGGTGAAAGGTATAATAAAAGAGATTTTATATCTTAAATTTAAATATCTTAAATTTGATTTATATTATGAAGTTTCTAGAGGGATGCCTAATTATGGCTGTATCAATGCTGGATAGATAACTAAAGTTTACACGGAGAACCCAAACAACGGGCCAGCAACGCGGACCAGTTCAGCTAGTTACCTATAAGATAGAGTCAGGGATATTAAGCGAACGACTAAAGCCTATGGTCAATGAAATAATTGGACCATACCAATGCGGCTTTAGACCTGGCAAGTCCACCATTGACCAAATATTTACCCTGCGGCAAATCCTGGAGAAGACCCAAGAGATGCTGATCGACACCTATCGCCTTTTTGTACCCTGCACCATAATATGGAGGGTATAATTAAATTTTTCATTCCATTTGTGACACATCGAAATATTCATCGGAGACCGCATAAAGTATATACATTAGGGATATAACTTTTTGCACTTTTTTGCAAATATCAAAAATACCACCACATAGCCGTGTAGAGCATGAAAAACTATTATGAAATACGGTGTCAATTTTTCTCTACCGCGAAAAAAGTTTCCGCACCAAATGCATTGAAGTTCTGTAATGCATTTTTTAATTTTATCTGTCATAACAACATATTTGCTTTTCATTAAAATTTTTATTTTTTTGTAATCTAATTTAAAATCATTATCAAACCTTTCTGGACCAATTTGTTCTAAAATCGCGCCATTTCGGACCATATTAGGATTTTCTGACACTATTGCAATGTTTGGTTTTTCTTTATAAACTCGTGAATTTTATGTTTATATTTATTGTACCTATGAAATGCATTACAGAACTTCAATGCATTTGGTGCGGAAACTTTTTTCGCGGTTGAGAAAAATTGACACCGTATTTCATAATAGTTTTTCATGCTCTACACGGCTATGTGGTGGTATTTAAATTCTAAGTTGATATGGCCATGTCCGTCTGTCCGTCCGTCCGTCTGTTTAAATCAAGATACAGCTCGCAATTTTTAAGATAGAGCTTTGTAATTTGGTATTGAAGTTTCTATTAGCCCTAGGATGTTTGATATTGCAAATGGGCTTTATCGGTCCACGTATTGATATAGCCCCCATAGAACGGTACCTCCCGATTTTCGATTTTTTGAAGGTTTTAGCCTTATTATCACAACGAATTTAGTCTTCGTTGGGGGTATAAAACGTTCCCCCAAAAGTTTTTCATAGAACGATTCCTCCCGATTTTCGGTATTTTGAAGGTTGTGGCCACAATAATCCACAGAACTGGCTGAAATTTGGTATTTGGTCTTCGTTTGGGGTATAAACCTTTCCATAAGAAATTTGTCAGTATATGTCGACGCCTTCGTGTAGCCCCCATAGAACGGTCCCTTCCGATTTTCGGTACGACTTCATATAGCCCCCATAGAACGGTAGCTCCCGATTTTCGGTATTTTGAAGGTTGTGGCCACAGAAATGGCAGAAATTTGGTATTTAGTCTGCTTTGAGTCTCAAAACTGTCCTCCACAAATTTGTCGGTATAGATCGACATTTCGATATAGCCCCCATAGAACGGTACCTCCCGAATTTCGGTATTTTGAAGCTTAGCTACATAGTTTTAACGACATTGCTGAAATTTGGTATTTAGTCTTCTTCATAAACAAAAGGAAACTTATTGTTCCATATTACTTCAATACAACTCGTGGTTGAGGGTATAATTTTATATTACAACTCAAATGTCCGTGTTAGTTATTACTGAGGGTGAGTCAAACCTGCAAGAGGGGGCATATAATCGCTTGTACGATTCCTGTAGAATGATTTAAGCTGACTATTATATTCCTGACTCTCGTAACCGTGTTAACAGTATGATATCGGTCCTAGATCATGTTCAAATAAGCCTGAGGGGTGCGTTAATTGCTCCGGTTATCAGAATTAATGCAGCTCGTTGCACACTTGATAATTTGGACAATAGTGATAGTTAGGACAATAGCATATTCATGGCATAATCAAGAGTAGATTTTAGTAATAAATTTCTTTGTACGCTACTCGATATTCCTGCTTGCTCCGATTGTTCAGAATTCTACCGCGGTATTTCGATTTCGTTGAAAGTTCTACGGTAAATTTATCCAACTCTGGTTACTGGAAATCGGGAAGTTTTGTGGTAAATAGCACGGGTTACATCTTCTCCGGGCTGGCTCCAACCCCACTGTTTTTGTTTTAAGCTGGTCAAAAACACACAACAAACTCGTTTATTACCTGAAACCAGTTTAGGGGAAAAAGAACCCCAAGAGTTATGCTGAATAATCGAAGATATTATTGCAAAAGAAATACGAAAACCCCAAAGATTAAAATTGTGGAATATGTTTGTCCTCTATTGTAGTTTAGTGCGTTTTTTATGTTAGAGTTTCAACATCTCGCAAAGTTGGTGATGTATGTACATATGAAGTTAGCTATGTATATATGAACATTTCCGCATTGTCCACTCGTTTCCATGTGTTGGTTGCGGTAAACACATTCACCGTTAACTTGTAAAATGATATGCAAATATAACGGGGGAAAATGCATCACACGTTTGCCAAATATGAAGACACGTACATTTGAATTGGAATAAATAGCAAAACATAACCTTTATAAATAAAAATCAAATGTCATTCGTTGGTAATGGCATCCGTTAAGAAGGGCTGGACCGATTTAGATAATTGTTTTTGTTCGTCATAACTAGACAGCGGAATCCTATGCAAATGCATATATGGTTAGGATGCTCGTAGAGAAAATCTGATTAGACAGAAACTTGTTTTATCACAAAATAAAACGAATTTGACCCAGAAATTTTTGCATATTTTGCATATAGTGCCTATTTTGACATATTTCTACATATTTGCATAAAATAAGCATATGCAAAACCACATGCAAACATATATACAAGGATTTGTGTTCTAAAAATCCCACCAAAATGGCTGAAATGTGGTATTAAGCCTTCGATAGGGGTATGAAACTTTACACCTGAAATTTGTCCGCATGGGTCCACGTCTTCATATAGCCCCCATAGAACGGTACCTCCCGATTTCCGATATTTTGAATGTTGTGACCTCAACATCACACTTAAATGCCTGACATTTTGTATAAAGTCTTCGTTGGGAGTATAAAACTTTCCACCTGAAATTTGTGAGTATAGGCCCACGTCTTCATATAGCCCCCATAGAACGATACCTCCCGATTTTCGGTATTTTAAAAGTTGTAGCCTCAATATCGCACCGAAATGATTGAAATTTGGTATTTAGTCTTCGTTGGGGGTATAAAACTTTCTACCTGAAATTTCTTGGTATAGTTTTACGTCTTCATATAGCCCCCATAGAACAGTACATCCGGATTTGTGGTATTTTGAAGGTTGTGGCCTCAATATCCCTCCGAAATGGCTGAAATTTGGTAATAAGTCTTCCTTGGGGGTACAAAACATTCCACCTGAAATTTCTCATTTTGTATAAAGTCTTCGTTGGGAGTATAAAACTTTCCACCTGAAATTTGTGAGTATAGGCCCACGTCTTCATATAGCCCCCATAGAACGATACCTCCCGATTTTCGGTATTTTAAAAGTTGTAGCCTCAATATCGCACCGAAATGATTGAAATTTGGTATTTAGTCTTCGTTGGGGGTATAAAACTTTCTACCTGAAATTTCTTGGTATAGTTTTACGTCTTCATATAGCCCCCATAGAACGGTACCTTCGGATTTCTGGTATATTGAAGATTGTGGCCTCAATATCCCTCCAAAATGGCTGAAATTTGGTATTAAGTCTTTATTTAGGGTATAAAACTTTCCACCTGAATTTTGTCGGTATAGCTCCACGTCTTCATATAGCCCCCATAGAACGGTACCTCCGGATTTCTGGTATTTTGAAGGTTGTGGGTTCAATATTCCACCAAAATGGCTGAAATTTGGAATTTAGTCTTCAATATGATATAAAACTGTTTGCCAGAAATTTGTCTGTACAGGTTCACGCTTTAATATTGCCCTATTTCCGACTAAAATTCGTCGGTATAGGTCCACGTTTCGATATAGCCTCCTTAGAACGGTATCTCCCGATTTTCGTAATACTGATGATTGTGACGTCAATATCCCACCGAAATGGCTGAAATTCGTTATTTTGTCTTCCAAGAGTTATAAAATATTCCAGAAGAGCATTATCAGTATAGGTCTACGTTTTCCTATATCCCCATAGAAGCGTACTCTTGATTTTCGGTATTTTTTAAGTTTTAGCCACATTCTCTTACCGAAATATAGGAAATTTGGTATTTAGTCTTCTTTGAGTCTAAAAACTTTCTGTCAGAAATTTTTCGGTATAGATCGACGTTTTGAAATTGCCCCCATAGAACGGTGCCTCATCACATTGTTTTACCGAAATTGCTGAAATTTAGTATTAAGTCTTCTTCATACACGAAAGGAAACTAATTATTCCATTTTACTTCAATACAACTTGTGGTGGTGGGTATAACAAGTTCGGCCCGGTCGAACTTAACACCGTTCTTACTTGTTATGCAAAGAAAATTTGACTTTTACGCCAACTTTTTCAATTGTCTATTTTAATTTTTCTGCAAAAACTACTGAACCTATTTATCTTGACATTTTCATGGAATGTACAGGGATAGCCCACGGTGGAAATTTGTTGCATATTTTCTTGAATTTCGAAGGGGCGGGTACTCCCCTTTGTCATATTTAAAAAACGTCATATTTTTATGAATAAAAATCAAATGCCCAACTTATAATTTCGGGGGCCTATTGTTTTATAATCGCTATATTTGCTAAATCTATGAGTGCGTCGGCTTGCAAATGAATTTTCGAGACAACGGTGGTTGCGTCCCCGATCAAGAAAAACGAAATATTTACAAATTCCCTTAAATGTTGAGGTTCGACGGTCCATCATCCATAAACAACTAAAACATATAAGTCTCAATAAGAAGGAGAATTCGACTTAACTCTTATAATTAGATCGCTTTAGGATGAAGACGGGGGACATGGATCGATAATGAATCCTAAACAGAAAAAATCCAACAAAGTCAGTAAGAGAAAAGAAAGGTTACACACAAGATTTGTTGATAAATTTAAATATTTCTCGGTTTGACAATGGACCAAAGAAGTGAGGTAGAAAGTGCCTATTTTTTGAATTGTTAAGCATAAAGTGCATAAAAAGTTGTCATTAAAACTCTTTACAACGGGCCAGCAACGCGGACCAGGGACTGCTTATTTTTAAATACAATCACATAAATATTTATTCATCATTACTAACAAGTGAGAGTTAAATGTTACATGTTACATAAATGTTACTAAAATGGTACATACACAATAAATTATTGGTGAATGACATAACTGCCAAACATTGGACTTGATGTGAAATATTACAAACAAATTAATAACAGTAATATGCTCTTAAATTGCACACAACTATATTAAGGTTGTGTAAATATTCGCTAATGTTTACAACGGCATGCCTGTTACGTGATATTCATTCAGACTTATGGTCCACTTGACATGTAGTTTTGGACTTTTTTCGCACGTTTACTTTTTCCCGTAATGTTCCCTCCTTACCTTGGAGAATATAACTATGAAAAGGCCCTATTTAAGTAATCGTTGCAGTTATTTTAATTAACAAGATTACTTTAAACGAAACTCTCTTTGGATACCCAAGAAGATAGGCCCATCGTAGAATGGACTTCAAAGATATTTGGACTTCTTCGCTTCGTCGACTTTTAAGGCTAAGGCTGATTTATTTATTCACTTGAACTTTAAATGAAATTTTTGTATTTCCTTTTGTCAGAGATTTGGTATGTATGGTAACATCGGGCGGCTGTGCCACTGGGGCGGCTTTGCACCACAGATTTTCTAGAAAACTACAAATGCTACAAAAAACCCGTTAAAAGGAAAATTGTGAGTTTAGCAAAGATCTGTCATATCCCAAAAACTGGCATTTACATCAACAATAGACAGTTTTGTGTTTTTCGGGGTATTGCGAAAAAGTTCATGGGAGGTATATTTTTTTATATCTCGTTTGCCTTTGGTGATATCCAAAATACACTTTATACCGTGAAAAGACAACTTCTAAAGAATAGAAATCCAAATAATTTGTATTAAAAAAATTATTATAAATGCCAAAATTATTCATACATATTATGAAATATGTTAGGGGTGGGGCGCATATGCCAGGATGGGGGTGGGGTGGGTTAATGTGAGAAATTTGTCGGGTTTAACTTATATTGTTTATGTTATATACCACACTATAATGTGAAGTCAAAATCAAATATTATGCTAAACGTATCGTCGGTGGGGCGGCTTTGCCACTTTTTGTACATTTGTAAGTTCTCAGACATTATATTTTAAAATCAAAATTATAAACATTTATATATCAAAACTTATAACCAAAAATAATACTTGAAAAAATCTTAATAGTGTTGATATTAGAACATTTTGAACAAAAACGAGGTACACCCTCCCCATGTTGCCATATATATGGTAAAAACCAAATTTCCTTTACAATTCCATTTAAAAAAAATAAAATAATTTTTGCGGCACATCTACGATTTTTGGTATAGAGGTTAAGGAACGAATCATTGTTTCAAATTTGTTAGCGTTCACAAAATTGGCCGATGTGCGCAAAAGTTATAGCGATTTTTATTCTCTTATAAGAAAAAAATATTTTAATAATTTTTATTTGTTTTATTAAGGAAATGTATGCATATATCAGTAACAGCATTTGACATCCATCCGTAGATGCACCATAATAATTTCTAAAATGTGTTTTTATATTCGCGGAAAATTAAAAAAAAATTAAAAAAAATCTGGGAGCAAATCTAAATTATACTACCTCAGAGTCCGTATAAACCTCTAAAAAATAATTAAAAATACATACGGTATCTAGACAACACGTAAAAAAATATGAAAAAAATTAGAAAAAAACAAGTAAAAAAGTGTCAGTCGGCTTTGCCGACAGAGATATGCCCTCAGCCAATGTGAATTGAAATTTTCATCTACGGACAGTTCGAATGTATTTATTTAGGGTATCTTCAGAATTTGGTGGCCCTTTTTGACATTTGAACTTGCCGGCAAAAATGTGGATTAGGAATTAACACAAATGTTGAATTTTTGTGGTGGAGGTACCCTTAGGGAGGGCCGATATGGGCCATTTTAGAAGTTAAACTAAATATTAGGAGATAAATATTAGGAGATCGAAAGTTTGGACCAAATTGGTTACACCATTCATGTGATATCGTCCTAACATTTTAGTGACATTTTTTTAAATATTGGGGAGAAATACCGGAAGTTGGGGACCGGTTAGAACAGTTCGAGAGCCACATATGGTGACATAGGGTTTTTTACACCTTTCGGGATGTTTTCCCAAGAAATATGGACTTGCCCCTGAAAAAACTTTTACCGTTGTAATTTAGACGGGTTTTAATTCAAAGGGAAAAAATTGATGTCTGATTTTTTTATATTCCGATTGTGCTCAAACTTTGTCAATTTAAAATCGAACAAAATTAAACACTTTAGGGTAGTGCTGCCTAAAAGAACCCGAAATCGATGTTTTCCCTTTTGAGTTAAAACCCGTCTAGATTAGATTCTTCTGGAATCGGGGATGTGCCTACACATTCTCTTTTGTGTTAAAATCCCAAATTACTCGCGTATCTCTGTAATTTATGACACGCGTTTTCGCAAATATTATAATCGCGTATAAAGGATTCCACTTATGTGAAAAATTTTAAAAAAAGTCGCGGTTTAGAACGCGGATTTGGCAAAATATATTTTTGCTGATTTTCCTATTTCCAAGGTATCTATATCCACGGTTTTACTGGATGGATTCGATCGCGAAAGGGCTCATTAGATCCGTCGCGTAAAAAGCTAAATTCAAGAGGGTTTCAAAGGAAATTGAATGACACTTGTAAATTTTAAACGCAAAAAATAGGTTTTTTTAAGAAAATTCTAGCATCAAATTTTGGCCATTTGACTCCAATTGCTAGAAAACTGTAAGGAGCACACTCATGAGATACACATTAAACGATGAGATATACATTAAAATCAGAATGTCAGCATCAATTTTAGGTGGATGCAGTGGATATGTCGACAAATCGTGCGTAGTATCATGTTGTCCATGAAGAATTCTGTGATTCCTTCTTTGGGAATTGGTCTATAAAATCTAAGATTAAGCCAGAAATCGGAACATAAATGAACGTGTTGGCTTCAACCCATTATTCTACATTGATGCCAACACAGCATCCATGAAAATTATTTTTTGTGGTCGACATTATGGGATCCCTCCTAATACACATAATTTTTAATAATTTCAGTCATACTATATAGAATATGTTAACAGTTCGCGAATTCTGAACGGGTGAAACTCGGATTCATCAATTGTAAAACCTTTTTGGCTTTTACCATGTACTTTTCAATTGAAGAACCTTTACCCAAACTCAGAACATAACCCTCATTTTGATTTTATCGAGTCTTTTTGCGAGTACAGGCCATCGTTCAAGATTGTTTATTTTTTTAATAAAAACAAGTAAGAAATTATCATTCGGCTTTGCCGACAGAGATATACCATCAGCCTATGGGAATTGAAACTTTTATCTACGGACAGATCGAATATATTTAGGGTATTTTCAGAATTTTGTGGCCCATTATGGAACTTGCTGACAAAAATGTGGATTAGGATTAAAATTCAAAAGTTTTGCGGAGGAAGTACTTAAAGTAATGGAGCGACACAGTCCATTATAGAAGTGGATCTTATTTTGAAACTCATATTTTTTCGGTAGATATTGCGCCCGCTAGTAATTTCAGTGGGTCATCTTATAACTTTTGGACCAGTATGCCAGGAAGCACGGATTTGTCCTAGGAAAACATAATATCGCCGTAATAAAGACCACAACGAACAGCATCGGTCTACATTACCAAATGATCTTCGAACAGACTATAAACTGCACTTAGACACAAATGATAAACTTTTGTGGGGGAGGTACCCCAAAAAAGGACTGATATGAGCCATTTTAGAAGATAAACTAAATTTGGACAAAATATTAGGAGATCCAAAGTTTGGCAAATTGTTTGCTCCGTTCAAAACATTTTTTAAATATTGGGGGGAAGTGCCGAAAGTTGGGGACATGTTGCCCATCTTCGAACTGAAACTAAGTTTGGACAGAATGACGAAGGCCAATTTTTTAACGAATCGGGTGATTAGTTCGAGAGATATAATGCCCTCCAGCCACTACATATGGTGCCATATTGTTTTTTTACACCTTTTGGGCTGTTTTCTCAAAAAATATGGACTTGCCCCTGAAAAAACTGTTACCGTCCTAATTGAGGCAGCTAATGCAAGTTGCTTCAAATGAAATCAAAGTGAACTTAAACAAAAGTTTGTGTGGAAGGAACCCCAAGGAGGGTACAAATATAGTCCATATTCGAACCTGATGGATATCTGGTAGATATATTAGGATGTGTAAAGTATGGACCAAATCGGTCACTCCCTTCAAAAGTAGTCGAACGCACAATTTTTCCGAACATTTTTGGACCGATATGGCCTATCTTCGAATTTAAACTAATTTTAGGCAAAATATTACGATACTTAAAACGGACATAACTAATTTTTTTTTCACAATGGAAATTTGCAGCTTATTTTTTATTTAAAAGGTGAAAATCATGTCTTTCAAAAAAGCCATAAGGTATTTTCGTCTTCCATTCGGACAATACCGAATTTATGCATCAGACCCCCTGCAAAAAAATGTTGTCCACTTTTGTATCACAGTGTTATCGTCTGAAACGGATTTCGTCCAAACATACTTGGGATCTAAAACCATTATTTCGATGAGGCACATTTTGCCCATATGAAAGTGTATATACACTCGTTAGCATAAATACTGAGGGTATAAAAATGCTTTGTAATACGGCTTTACCTATTAGCATACGTAATAGACCAATTTTTATATGACGACGGATTTTCCGATTTAAAATATTTAATATTTAAAAATATTTGTTGAAGAATTTTTGTGTGTGTTTTACATTAAAATTTCAACTCGCTTGCTCTCAGTAAGCGCCCACTGGTGCACGTGTTTGTCTTTTTTGTGGCTAAAAAACATTTGTTTGCACTCAAAAATAAATTTGATTGCACACAAGCAAATATTTGTTTGCACCCAAACATAAATTTGTTTGCACCCAAACATATAATTTGTTTGCGCCCAAACATATATATGTTTGCAGGACATAAACATATGTTATGTTTGGGACTAATTGCAAACCAATATATGTTTGCTGCAAAATATGGGACATATGTTAGAGAGCCCTTTTTCCGATCATTATCAATACACTAATGATCGTTAAATATTCTGGGTGTAAAATAGACAAAAAACATAATTTTTATCCGATAGTATTTTGCGGTTGCGGGAAAACTCTCCAAATTTAATATATATCTTAATTTCTGGATGATATATTCCAGCAAAATAGATTTTATATAACAATATGTAGTAGTTATGCTCCGACAAACCAGAACAAATCTTCCTTGCTACATTCATTCGTTATATACCTTCATCTTCTCCTATGTTCTTATCTGTGACCAGAATTAAAATTTTGCTTTGTTCCTTTTTAACCTAAATTAAATATTAAATACTTCAGAAAACCACACCCACTACCATTCAAGTTTCTAATAAAATTGTAATTGTTTAATCCTTTCAAAGGACGAACATATATTTTGGCTTAGCAGCATTCTTGTGTGAAACATGCAATGGCCATAACTAATAAAACCGCACACACACCAAACCGGGTACAACCCATTAATTTGTCTTTAACCACAATATTGGGATTTTTGTGTTTCATAAAACTGTATTGTGCCAGGATAGAAGCGGATAGAAGCCTTTGAAAGGCCATAAAGTAAACAACCAATAACGTGCTAAAGTGCCATAAACTGCTACCAAATGCTGAAAATGGCTTTGCTCTAATGCCGCGAATAGTCAAAAACTAATTCCACACATACTTGCCGAAGAGAATATTGCACTTAATCAAACTTGCAAGGCGACCGACCGGCACAGCATACGCGACACACATGCAATCACAAATAGGCGTACACGCACACACACATGTTAATGAAAAACTTGAAATTAAAATTTCGCAAGTGAAAAATGTGTAATTGCAAAATGTTGTTTTTAGAATGTTGTTGCTGCAAAGAAAGCTCAACGGGTGGTAGTTTTCCAAATATTTGCACACATTAACGGATATTTTACCCTTTTGGGAAGAAAGCACACGCTGTCATGCAAGGCAAAAAATTCAGCATGATTGTCTATAGATATTCCCCTTCAACAGCCTTTAGGTACAAATTAGGCAAAAAAAAAAAAAACTATTATGGTTAGAGGCATATGGTTTACTTGTAAATCTGTTAACGGAATAAAAATCTTAACATGCTTCGCACTCTACAATATGTAGCTTTGTAGCATCAGTCATTTGATCATTTGATTTGATAATGGTTTTAGACTTCAACTTATCTTATCTCTAAAAAATATTAAAATTTGCACTAAAGTGATTTCATATCGAACGTTATATTTGTCATTCATTTCCAAATTAAAGACGTTTGTTTGGTTATCAAATTTGAAATTTCTATCTTCCGCAGTCAGCTGGGTCTACTACTAGTTCCAAAACGTATAAGTAACATCATGAAATATAACGTGTGATAGTAAGTATACGCAGTTTGTTCAAAGAAAAAATGTGGTCCATTGGAACTGCGAAGTGAACTAGATAGTTACATATAGTTCCTTTGGCACAACTCTATCTACTACACGTTTGCACATTCAAAGCGTGAAGCTGGACTAGGTGGCGCCTGTGTGCCGATATCTAAGATAAACATACGCCCCACGGCACTGTTAAACTTTTGATCAGAACATATCTAAATTTTCTTTCAGTGATACTCACGAATTTTATACCCAATATAAACGAAAGCTTATGATTTTCCTAGCATGTTTGGTTTGGGTGATTCCGTGGTACAATGGTAAGCACATCCGCAGTGCACACTGAATATTCTGGTTCGATTCCCAGACAACATCACATTTTCAAAGGTGGCAAAAATACGCCTCAGCATAATGTTTGTTGGCGATACTTCTCTGCAAGTAGTTTCTTTAAACTCTCGTCACTAAGCTAATATGAATCGAGGTATACTCATTAATAAGAGAGAAGTGTTCTTTGTACTCCTACCCGTGTGATGTTTGTGGGAACATATGTATGTAACATATTTGCTTTTCAAAAATAAAAAATAATAAGTAAAAAGTCGTTAAGTTCGGCTGGGCCGACCAACGAAGACTAAATACCAAATTTGAACCATTTCGTTGGAATATTGAGGCCACAACCTTCAATACACCGAAAATTGGGGTATACCGTTCTACGGAGGCTATAGGCGTGTACTATACCGACGAATTTAAAGGGGAAAGTTGAATACCCCCAATGAATATCAAAAACTAAATTTCAGCCATTTCGGTGAAATATTGAAGCCACAACCTTCAAAATAGCGAAAATCGGGATATACGCTTCTATGGGGGCACTATGAAGGCGTGGACCCATACCTACAATTTTCCGATGGAAAGTTTTGCACGGTGCCCGGACATAAATCCCACGGACATAACTCTCAAAATGATTTTGGGCGTTATGTCCGCTGCGCTTTGCGGACATAACACCCAAAAAAATCGCGGACATAACTCCCAACGACTTTTTTTCTTAACAAATTAATTATTTAGTTGCTTCATTTTGAAATTTATAGTTATAATTTTTCTTTTTTAATTTTAGAGTAGATGTTAGAATTTAAGCGGACTTATACATTTGAGAAGGCCTAATTTAGAAACGAAATGCCCGAAATTATGTAAGTAACAGTTCGGAGAAGTTTTAAATTGTGAAAGTATGTGTTAAGAAGATCGCGAAATTTTGTTTTCAAAAATATTTTCGTCAAAACTTTTAAAAAAATTTTATCGTCCTAAATTGTGAAAATATTTTTGTAAAAAATCGCGCGATTTTTTTAAAAATATTTTCGACTACGGCGCTTTTCGTTTTTCAGAAAGTATTTGCGAATTTCTATTTTCCAGAATTTTTCGTTTAAAATATGTTGAATACAGTTTGTTTTGTATTGGCTACTACTTATTTTGTACTTAATTTTCCTAACAATTTAAAACCAGTTATGAATTATATAAATTTATTATTATATTAGGTACCTTTGTACGGAAGCTATAATAAAACATTGACCTATTTTGACGATTTTTAGTGACGAAGTTTCGTGACCACTGAAAACTTCAAATGTCAAATTACCGCTATTTCGATTTTTGGTGGAGAAGTTTCGTGACCACAAAGAAACTCAAATGTCAAATTACAGCAAGTTCGGATAAAAATTGTAGCTAAACCTTTCAAAACATCGTAAATTGGAGCTATACCAAAATATGGAACTATGTTGACGATTTTTAGTGAAGAAGTTTCGTGACCACAGATAACTTCAAATGTCAAATTACAATTATTTCGGTTAAAAATTGTAGCTAAAACACTCAAAATACCGAAAATCGGGAAGTACCATTATATGGGAGCTAGTTCGATCTTTTGTGGAGAAGTTTCGTGACCACAAAGAACCTCAAATGTCAAATTACAGCTAGTTCGGATAAAAATTGTAGCTAAAACCCTCAAAATACCGAAAATTGGGAGGTACCGATATATGGGAGCTATACTGAAACATGGTCCTATAACATAAGGTGACCATTGAGAACCTCAAATGTCAAATTACAGGCAGTGTGGTTAAACATTTTAGCTAAAATCTTCAGAACACCGAAAATCAGGAGGTACCGTTATATTAGGGCTATACCAAAACATGGACCAATGTAGACGATTTTGGTGGAGAACTTTCGTGACCACTGGGAACCTCAAGTGTAAATTACAGCTAGTTGGGTTAAAAATTGCAGCTAAAATCGTCAACAAACCGAATATATGGAGGTACCGTTATATTGGAGCTATACTAAAACATGAACCAATGTAGACGATTTTGGTGGAGAAGTTTCGTGGCCTCTGAGAACCTCAAATGTCAAATTATCTGAAATCCTCAAAACACCGAAAATCGGGAGGAACCGTATATGCTGGATATACCAAAACATGGACCTATGACCATAATTTTTGGAATATACGTTTTTTAATCAATAGGAACCTTAAATGCCAACTTATATCCTACACAACTATGTGGAAAGGGTATTATAAGTTTGTTTTAGCAAAAATTTATGTAGCACCGCGAAATATTCGTCGGAGACCCCCAATGTGGTATATCAATCTTCATATCTCGACGAGGTAAAGCGATTTTGAGATGTGTGTCCGTCCGTCCGTCTGTCCATTATACATTGTAATCAAACTCCAGGCCGCAATTATGGACCGATCGTCACGATATATTAAATGGAGGTCGGGTTCAGACCAGATAATACACCTATTGTTATTTGTGATTATCGTAAAATATTTAGCGGATGAAATGGACCTATGAACATGCGGCCATGTGTTGGGTTGTTTTCAGTGGCTTGATTGAGACACCCCCAAAACATGGTTTTTGAACGCTTTTACATCACCTTCTGACGACGAAAATAGTTGATAACGCTTTTTTTTTTTGATGTGCTGCAATCAAATAAAGTCATTGGATCCCCCCCGCCATAAGTTAAACGAATTAAGAAAGTAATAATTATTCCGTATCATTCCAATGACCAACTGCAATATACCGCACCACTTCTTTAAACATCTGATATAGCGTACACACTACTTATGCATGATCATGGCTAACATGCTGAGTACTTACAAAATTAAGGCTGGACAAGCAGACATTTACGCATGACGTTGCAACAACCATGTCATCTTTTATGGCGGATTAGAATTCGTTTATTCACTACCCAAAATTGTGATTTCGTGTTGTTGCCGTTGTGTTTTTGCTGTTGGACCTTTTATTGTTTTTCGAGCGAGCATTGCTTCAAGCAAAAAGTGTGCGCAACATATAGTGGCCTTTGTTCCGCATTCTTTGTGTACAGATTGTACGAGAATTCACGGGTACTTTGTTAGTAATGGTTTCTTGTTGTTGTTGCTGCTGCTATTTTAGATGATGAAGTAGTATTCGTAGGTGGTGATTATAATGCCACAGCTATTGTCATTGCCAGTTGTAGTTTTGTTGCACTCCCTCCTGCATATGTTGTTGCTGCTGCTATTCTTGTTGTTATTTGTGGTGGTAGCCAATGCTTATTCGGTCCAGAACTAGTTGAGGTCACAAAAGGATTTCAGGTGATGCCAACACAACAAATGCATTGCCAACAAAAATTGGTTGAGATGAGGGCAGTGTTGGTTATACGGTTTAGATAGAAGGCCTTTTTAGGTAATTTTAATCAAACTCCAATGTCTATAATGAAGTAAAGGAATACTATAAATGTTGTCATATACATGATATTAAAGGTCTCATATAATGACCTTATTTGTGAAGTCCAATACTTTCACAAAGTAGGTTTTTAAGTATTTGATACACTATAGAACATCACATCGAAGACTTCATAGGTCTTCAGATAAAAGATCTTATATGTCTCTATGTAGAAAACGTAATATGTGTTCACATAGGCGACCTGATAGATTTGCATACATAGAAGGCTTTCGCAAATAAAACTTTAAAGGTCTTAAAATTGAAGACCTTAACGATTCTTGCAAAGATGGACTAATAGCTTTTCGCGTAGAAGGCCTTATAAGGCATTATTGGCTTTCAAACAGACACCCCCATTGTCTTCAAATATACAACTAATGATACCTTCACGTAGAAAAACCTATTTACATATATGTTTTCAGTTTTACATGATTTCACATAGTAGACCTCATAGGTCTTCATACAGAAAATCCGCTGGATCATTAAGTCACTTTAAAATACCTTTCAGATTTCCTCCTATGTGTTATGTCTCTCATGCCATTGGTAGTTGAAAAATCAGCCTTACAACACTTCTCCTAGAACTCCTCTGTCTATTGCAAGGCCCTTGCAAAAAACCATCCAATACACCAATGTTCAAAATTACCGGTTTGTGTTTAAGTCGTTGGGTACATGTATTGTTAGGAGCGACAAACGCAGTTTAACTTGCATTTAGAAACAATAGCTCTGCGGGACAAGACTAACCCCACGAAGCTATGTGTTTATGAATTGTTCTCCAACGAAATATGTTTGTATACAGTGTGTACAGCGGTACAAGTATCTGCCTATGACATCGGCCAACTGGTGATTATTTCATGCCAGGACAAATGTTCCATGGCTGTGTTTTGTTTTTCTCCCAAAAATAAGTTTGTGGTGTTCTTATTTATTGTGTGGCCTACGTATGCATGGTGGCGATGTTTTGTTATTTTCCCCCAATTCAAAAATTCCATGTGCCCAAACTGCACATGAAATTTGTTAATCACTTTGCCTCAGCTACGCATTTGACTTAGCTAATGCAACGCTTATGAAATAATTTTCTCAATTTTGTTGAATGGAGACATTGCCAATGGCATAATGAACGCTAGTGACTTAGTAGAAGTAATTGCAAGCAATATGTAAAAAGATTTGAACTACTGGAGATCTCGCTAGAAAAAAATCCCTTAAAGAAATAAAAAATGCAATAAAACATCCTAATACCAAAATTGAATATGAATATATTGATTGGAATGAAAGAGAATTAGGTAACAACAGGTGCATTCAATATCATATTCTGTAATTTCTTCTTTGGTATCTTTGTCGTCACTACTACTCGATAACTACAACTTTGAAAAGTGGTTTTCCTGTAACCTGAGTACGTTAACTGTATCTGTTAGTTAGTTTGTTTGCATCTAAAAGGGAATGTACAGTTAAACTTTGCCTTTTGTCAAGCAGTGCTGGCGACTTAAAGCAATCAGTCACACACACCTCCAAGATAACCCAAAAGGGATATGCCCACACATAAAATCATCAAAAACTAAATATTTAAGAAATACAGTTATTAATAACATCAAACTGATGGCTTTGGTACAAGCATATCCTCCTGCAGAGACCAGCAAAGTAATTTGTTAACTTATACAGATTGTGGGCTCAGGATAAAAAGCGTTTTTCCAACTGTTGCTATCCAATACTAGCAAAGACGATGATGATACCACAGATCCAATGGTATTGAATCTACATTACCCGGCAAAGATGAGGTATAGACAGTAATAAACCGGCTTAAGAATAACACTGCTCAACAAAATTGAAGAAGTTGAATGTTTCAGACGAATTTGCAGTTGTTTCTAGATGAAATCGGCGAGTTATTCTCAAATCAGGTCCCGGTTTTTCTCCATCAGCTCTTGTTTTTGAGATATAGCTCCAAATCGGTTTTTACGAGTTTGACCCAGACTTTCGTTGTTTTCGGATACAAACAAATATTTTTTGTGTGTTTTTCGACATTAATATATTAAGAAGATGTTGTACGCTCGATACAAATCGTTTTTGAAATATTTATGGTGAGTATATATCAAAAAATATAAAAAATATACGACGGACCTTGTAAAAATTGCTTATTTTGAGTAATTTAAGCGGTAACTACGTCATCGGGGGAAGTCATAGGATCTTCATATAGCTTTCCAGCTGAGCTGTTCAAAACCGGAGGCGACACGATGATAAGGTGTATGTATCCTGTTTCCCGTCCACAAGGAAGAAGATAAGACCGTGTCCTCCAACTATAGGGGCATAGGTCTACTCTCTATTGCGCGTAAGACAGTGTCTGACATAGACCTGGCACATACACATATACCAACTTAGCGCCTTTGCTAAGTTGGTCTATGTGTATATGCCTTTGCTCTGAATGTCTTCATTAATACATTAATATGCCTCTTTCTCTCTGGGACCCCCATAAGCAACCAAAATTTTGTGCCCATCCGATCAAAACTGCGACCTGTAGCGTGATTGAAAAAAACAAGTAAGAAAAGCGTTAAGTTCGGTCGGGCCGAACTTTTTATACCCTCCACCACAAATTTCAGACATTTCGGTGAATTAATGTGGCCACAACCTTCAAAATACCGAAATTCGGAAGGTACCGTTATATGGGGGCCATATGATGGCGTGGACCTATACCTACACATTTCTGGGGGAAGTTTTATACACCTAAAGAAGACTAAATACCAAATTTCAGCCATCTCGGTGTGATAATGAGGCTAAAACGTTCAAAATATCGAAAATCGGGAGATATTGTATTATGGGGGCTATATAAACATTTTATGGTATAAATGTTTCTTAGCCTTCGGAAACACAAAATACAAAGTTGCAACCGATTCTTCGGTCAAATGGGTCTAATACATTCAAAATATATTAACATGACGCGTACTTTATAAGGGGCCTTATGTGGGGGCTATACCAAAACGTGGACCTATATAACCCAACTTTGGTAGGAATGTTTTCTGGCCTCTGAAGACACAAAATAACAAATTACAACCAATTCTGTGGTCAAATGGGTCTAATACATTCAAAATATATTAAAATGACGCGTACTTTATATGGGGCCTTATATGGGGGCTATACCAAAACGTGGACGTATATAACCCAACTTTGGTAGGAATATTTTTTGACCTCTGGAGACACAAAGTATAAAATTACAACCAATTCGGTGGTAAAATGGGCCAAATATCTTAAAAATTCCTTAAAACGACGACGCGTCACGCGTCATTTTGTATGGGGGCTATACGAAAGCGTGGACCTACATAGCCCGCTTTCAATACCAAAAGTCCTACGTAAATATAACATATTTTCCCAAAATTTCATCAACCTACGTCAATCCGTTCGGACGCTAGAGTGATTTCCACAGACGGACAGACGGACGGACATGGCTATATCGATGTAGAATTGCACGCTGATCAAGAATATATATACTTTATGTGGTCTACAATGATTATTTCGAGTAGTTACAAACGTAGTGACAAACTTAATATACCCTCATCCTATGGTGGAGGGTATAAAAATAGAAGAATTGGATGCATTAACGACTATTGTGGTATCTTCCTTGTTTGACCACCTTCGTCAACCTACTTTAAACCAATGCAAAGGTAATATTTTCTTCTTCCATTGAAAGGCTTTGCCGTTGGAATTCCCCTACTAGAAGCCGATATATTCACAAAGATTAAAACTTTGTCGCATCATGAGTTTCATTTTGGTATATATAAGTATATGTCTACGACCATTATTTCGATGCGTTACAAACATTTTGGCCAAAACTCCCCACATAGTGGTGTAGGGTATAACAATTAAAAAAGTATCAGTCGACATTGCCGACAGAGATATACCCTGAGCCTGCGTGGATTGAAATACTTTTTTCCAAAAAAAAACTTACGTATTTAGGTGGGTTTCAAAACAATAGGATAAAAGCTCAAAAATTTGGGGGGATATCGATAGATAGGCCTTTTTCGTATCGGAGGTCCACTACTTCCACCTTCGAATTTCATCTAATATTCGAAGAAATATTACGATATCCAAAGTGTGGACGAACGCAATATTCGGTTAGAGCTCTCCAGTCACTACATATGGTGCCATAGGGGGTTTTTACAACTTTCGGGGTTTTCTTTCAAGTAGTATGGACTTGCCCTTGACAAAACTTTTACTGTCGTAATTGAGGCAGCGTAAAGTATGGACCAAACGGGTCACTCCCTTCAAGTGTTATCGTGCGAAAATTTTTTCCGAACATTTTTGAAGTTTTGTGGGGAAGGTACCTGAAGGAGTGGACCGATATGGCTTATCTTCGAACTTAAACTAAGTTTGGACAAAATATTACGAAGGCTAAATTTTGGGCCGAATCGGCAGATTCGTTCGAGTGTTATATTGCGCTCCAACCACTACACACGGTGTCAGGGGGTTTTTGCACCTTTCAAGCTATTTTCTCAGGAAGTATGAAACTGTTTACCATCATATGGGTCGTAATGAATACAAGTTGTTACAACAAAAATCAAAGAGATTCGAGAGCAGGTTCTAAGCTAAACTCTTCCGAAATTTTGTGTGGGAGGTACCCGAAAGAGTGGACCGATTGAGTCTTGAATCATCCAAGTCTGGTAGAAATTTCACGATGTGCAAAGTGTGGGCCAAATCGGTTACTCCTTTCAAGAGTTATCGTGCGCACAAATTTCCCGAACATTTTCATTGTAGGGAGGTACCGGAAGGAGTGGATATATCCCATCTACGAACTTAAACTAAGTTTCGACAAAATATTACGAGAGCCAAATGTTGGACCAAATCGGTTCATCCGTTTGAGAGTTATCGTGAGCACCAGCCAGCCAGACAGAGAGGCGGACAGTCCCACGGACATTGCTAAATCGACTCCAAATTGTCTGAAACGGATTTTGTCCAAACATATTTGGGGTCTAAAACCATTATTTCGATGGGGCACACTTTGCCCGTATGAAAGTGTATATACCCTCGTTAGCATAAATGCTGAGGGTATAAAAAAACTTTAACGACAGCTACACCGAGTACATTTTGCAATATATGTATAAAAATCTAATTGGACAATTAATACACTGAGGCTCCACGTAATTTTTAATAATGCCAGAACTGGGAATTTCTCTGTCATGTTAAGAGACAATTTCTAGCATGGGAGGAAACTGTGGTTCTCTACAAACAAAAAAAAACGCTATATATAAGGGAGTAGACCCGTTATCTAGCAGACACATTACCTCAATTTGCGTCAAGGGAAGCGTCAGTAGCTCCTTTTTCATATGTAGGCAACTTTGCCGGTATACGGGTGGCACTAAAAAACCTTCTGGCAACACACAGTGTCGCAAGGCGTCATTTGACATTTTTGGATAGTTTGGCAGTTTTTAGTCTAAGCGTTCTCAGGACAGTTTGACAGACGACCATGAGTTGTGTTGTTTACAGTGACTTGAAATCACTTTGGAAAAAAATGGAATTTACTTGTGAACATTTTCGCCCTATAATTTTTCGCAAATTTCGAAATGGATACTCACGGCAAGAGTGCAGAGATCAAATTAAATCTGTGTATGTTGATAAAGGGCCATCCTACATTACTATGAAAAGCAGCAAAATTGGTCAATCGCTCAAAAAAGGCTCTTGTCTATTTGTGCAAAACAATTGTGTACAAAAGGGATTGCGGTATGGAACAAATAAACTTATTGAAAGAGGTTAATTTGTGGATTCTGGTACCGTATCACACTAAGCTTAAATAATAACATAAGAATTGTTTCACAAAAACATCCCACAAGTGACAACGATCAATGATATGGGACCCATAGCTTATCTCTGAGTCCGAACGGTGTGTCCTAAGACACCACTTGTAGAGTATTTTTACATGACTGAAATACTCAAAAAATTTAGCAAACTTTACTGAAGGATACTTTGCAAGCGTTGACAATTTGATTTTGCCTGGCTGGGGAATTGTTTTGAAAAAAGGTGGCAAAGCGACCCATGCTGCAATGTATGTATAAAAATCCAATTAGACAATTAAAACGTTAGGGCACCATGTAATTTGCAATAATGCAACTACTGGGAATGGGAAAATGTAGTTCTCTACACAAAACCCATTATGCACTCCACGTCAGTAGAATAGAACACCTAAATTTTTGTTAATGTTAGCTTATTTATCCCAAAACGAATGAATCTGCGTTTTTAATCTTGTGGGGATTTAATGTCTATGATGTTCCGTATCAAACACAGAAAAAATTATGTTGCTAGCTCTTCGCGAAATGATTTTCTGATCAATTTTCCGATAGTACTATGAAAAATAGGCATTTATTTTTGGTCATCAGGATAGAACAGTCAGTATATTTTTGCGAATTGTTGAGATATTAACGCCGAATTTTCTTTCAGTCGATAAAGCAAGGCTTTCTAATCATTTTTACCAAAGAAAACCTATAAATTATTCCGCGGGCACCGAAATAACAGCGTTAAAGGGTTTAAATTGACAGATTTTTGAAACATCTCGGAATATCAATAGGAGTCGCGCAGTTATGTCATATTTCTTCACAATAAGATAGAATATGACACTGACAACCTCGACGGATACAATCGATTGCTTCGTATGCTGATAAAATGGAACATTTTCAAAATAATTATGAAAAACGTCAAAATTTCTTATAAAAACTATGATGTGTTATTCAACAAAATGGGTTTTCCGCGAAAAAGTCTGCCGTTTAAAGGTTTGGAAATATGCTCCAGATTTAGAGGAAGATAATCTAATACGAAAACAACCGTTATTTTAATACACTGAGGGAAATTTTAGTACTTTTTAAAACAACATACGAAACCTAAAACCTCAATTTCCATGACTGTGTTTTCCCGCGAAAACTGGGATTTTACATTTGCGAGTTCAGTTAAAAAAACTACAAGTTCGTAAAATCCGGTATAGAGAGCATAACCTGGTCCATTTATATTGCAGCAAAACACTGTTGAGAGCAGTCACGGACACCGAAAAAAGAACACATATAAAACTCGAAGTTCAAAGGGTTAGCTCAATTTTAAAAATGTGCTAAAATTTCCCTCGGTGTATTAAAATAGCGGTTGTTTTCATATCGGATTATTTTCCTTTAAATCTGGAGCATGTTTCCAAACCTTTAAACGGCAGACTTTTTCGCGGAAAACCCATTTTGTTGAATAAAACATCATGGTTTTTATAAGAAATTTTGACGTTTTTCATAATTATTTTGAAAATGTTCCATTTTATCAGCATCCGAAGCACTCGATTGTATCCGTCGAGGTTGTCAGTGTCATATTCTATCTTATTGTGAAGAAATATGACATAACTGCGCGACTCCTATTGATATTCCGAGATGTTTCAAAAATCTGTCAATTTAAACCCTTTAACGCTGTTATTTCGGTGCCCGCGGAATAATTTATAGGTTTTCTTTGGTAAAAATTATTAGAAAGTCTTGCTTTATCGACTGAAAGAAAATTCGGCGTTAATATCTCAAAAATTCGCCAAAATATACTGACTGTTCTATCCTGATGACCAAAAATAAATGCCTATTTTTCATAGTACTATCGGAAAATTGATCAGAAAATCATTTCGCGAAGAGCTAGAAACATAATTTTTTCTGTGTTTGATACGGAACATCATAGACATTAAATCCCCACAAGATTAAAAACGCAGATTCATTCGTTTTGGGATAAATAAGCTAACATTAACAAAAATTTAGGTGTTCTATTCTACTGACGTGGAGTGTATATTAAGCAGTAGGCCCGTTATCTAGCAGACACTTTATTGCAATTTTCACCAGGGGGAAGATCAGTAGTTCTATTTTCATATGTGGTCTACTTTGCCGGTATATGCCCTCCAGGAAATAAAATATAGACCAAAAATATTTTTTTGTATTTTTCATACAAAAGTAATGTTCCATTTTACCCGCTAAATAATATCAAATCATCATCCAAAATTGTAAGCATCTTCCTCTACCTAACTCCTAATCTCGTGAAAAATGTCGTGATAATTGAGCTATAATTGCGACCTCTAGCTTGTTTATGATTGCACTTCAAACAAATAAAAGGGATATTAGGCTGTAACTCTGTTATCTTATCAGGTACATCAACACAATTAACATCAATAGAAAGGTGAAGCGTTCCTCTTCCAAGTATAGCTTACTTGCCCGGAATGTCTCTTCCAGGAATAAAGATATAGGCTGACTAATATTGCGACCTACAGAAAAGCTTCAAAATCGGATAAAAATTATGTTTTTGGTCCATTTCACCCGCTAAATATTTCACAATTAAAATAGTGATCTATTCTGATGTGAAACCGACCTCCATACCAAATTTCGTGATTATCGGTCCATAATTGCGGTCTGGAGTTTGATTACAATTTATAATGGACAGACGGACACACGGACACACGGACGGACGTACACACATCCCAAAATCGCTTTATCTCGCCGAGATATGAAGATTGGTATACCACATTGGGGGTTTCCGACGAATATTTCGCGGTGTTACATGCATTTTTACGAAAACAAACTTATAATACCCTTTCCACATAGTGGTGTAGTGCAGGGACGTAGCCATGATTTCATTTCGGGAGGGGCCCACCGGACCAAAATTTTCAAGTTAGCAGAAATTTGTTATTTAATAATGATGTAAACCTTGTTTTAGACTTTATTGCTGACGATGTATGACGATATTCACCATTTTTTTTTATACCCTCCACCATAGGATGGGGGTATATTAAGTTTGTCACTACGTTTGTAACTACTCGAAATAATAATTGTAGACCCCACAAACTATGTATATTCTTGATCAGCGTGCAATTCTACATCGATGTAGCCATGTCCTTCCGTCTGTCTGTCCGTCTGTCCGTCTGTGGAAATCACTCTAGCGTCCGAACGGAGTGGCGTAGGTGGATGAAATTTTGGGAACATCTATTATTTGTACGTAGGACTTTTGGTATTGAAAGCGGGCTATGTAGGTCCACGCTTTCGTATAGCCCCCATACAAAATGACGCGTGACCCGTCGTCGTTTTAAGGAATTTTTAAGATATTTGTCCCATTTGACCACCGAATTGATTGTAATGTGGTATTTTGTGTCTCCAGAGGCCAAAAAACATTCCTACCAAAGTTGGTTTATATAGGTCCACGTTTTGGTATAGCCCCCATATAACGCCCCATATAAAGTACGCGTCATTTTAATATATTTTGATTGTATTAGTTCCATTTGACAACAGAATCGGTTGCAACTTTGTATTTTATGTTTCCAGAGGCTAAGAAACATTTCTACCACAAATTATTTATATAGGTCCACGTTTTGATATAGCCCCCATAGGACGATATCTCCCGATTTTCGGTATTTTGAAGGTTTTGGCCTCATTATCACACCGAGATGGCTGAAATTTGGTATTTAGTCTTCGTGGGGGATATAAAACTCCCCCCCCAGAAATTTTTTGGTATAGGTCCGCGCCATCATATAGCCCCCATAGAACGGTAACTTCCGATTTTCGGTATTTTGAAGGTTGTTGCCACATTAATCCACCGAAATGGCTGAAATTTGTTGTGGAGGGTATAAAAAGTTCGGCCCGACCGAACTTAACGCTGTTCCCACTTGTCTTGTTTTTAGAATACTTTGCAAAATCATAAATCGGTTTTAATATATGAATGTTGAATTCAATAATAGTCACATATATTTTTGATCATTTCATTTATCAAATCATTTCATTTATCAAATCGAACTTTAAAATTGCGAAATATTTTCCATTGTATCGATTACAGACGCTTTGCAGACAAAGATTTTGTTTTTTCATTTTTGTTGTTGTAAATATTCTCTCAGTTATTCGCTATCAAATACAAGAGTTTTTGTTGCATCAGATTTTCAAAAAATTGTTGCAAAAAATTAACTTCATATTTGTTTAAATGTTAAGTAAATTCGTAATGAAACTGGACAAGATTTATTTTTAATTAATAGCAGAGGGTGTGATTTAAATTATAAAAATTAGTTTGGGGTCTGGAGGTACTTAGTTATATAGCAATAAATTTTCAAAGAATTAAATTTTTTAGTGTTTTTATGGGTTGTAAGCGCTTGTTCCATAGAGCGCATCTTGTAAACTTGGCCGAACTTAGGTTCGATTATTTATTGGGAAATGAAATTGGACTCTCTGGATACGGAATAACCACATTAGGGCTGCAAATATTTGCAAATCTTTTGATGACTGCTCTTTTAAAATAAGGGGTTTTTGCATGAAATTCATACAAATTTAGCTGTGCATTTGTATGGGAGCTAAATCAAAATAGGAACCTATCTTGAGAAATATTTGCAAGGAGGAGTTCTATCCCCGGAGACACTATAATACTATATTATAGCTAAATATGTTATTAAATATGGGATAACACGTAAAAATTCAACGAATCGGGGGTACCATAAAAGAGGCTACATCGAAACATAAAACTGTGTTGAAAATGTTTTCTAAGAAGATATACGCAGTGAGAACACGGAATGCAAAATTACGGCCAAGTTGGTTTAAAAATGTGGTCATGATATTCAAAATACCTTAAATTGGGAGGTACGATTTCATGGGGGCTATATCAAAACGTACACCTATGTCCATAGTTTTTGGTGAACATATTATGTGACCACTAGGAGCCCTAAGTACCAAATTACAGGTAATTTACTACGAAATTGTGGCTTAAATCCTCAAAATACCGAAAATATTAAGGTACCGTTATATGGGGGCTATACCAAAACATCAGCCGATATTGTTCATATTTGGCTCATTATTACCCACAGGTACAAGCTGAGTTTGTGCCAAATTTCATTGACGTATCTCAATTCGTTTGCATGTTATTAATTTTGCGCACCTAGATCAGTGCTTTCGACCACCGTGCGTCGTCAGTAAACTTCAGGAATAGGCTATAACTCACATCGAGATGATATAAGTACCATTCACTTCGGTAAGACCAACGTAGTTTAATGGCCGAAACTTATGAAAGAGAATGCAATCATAAAACCATAGGAATATCTTAAAATATTTAAAATAAGGTTTTTTTTTTGGCTTCGATTTATTTATTTATTTGTGCATATTGAAATCGGTTCAGATTTGGATGTAATATATATGTATGCTTTTTTTAATTGACAGGCAGGATTCATGAGTTATAAAAGTGATGGGAAAAATTTTGAGACATCTTCTTTTATATAACGCTGCGGTGTCAGAAAATGGCTAAATTTCCATGACTCAAAAAACTACACACAGTGTTATTAGGGTTCCCACACGAGGGCTTGTTATTATAAAAGTTCTTGCGCCAAGACACGGGTTATTAGTAGACAATTTCTGACTTCCAATCTTGCATTTTATGTAGACACATTCTGGTGACAAAATGTGAATCTGTTAATAGAAAAATTTTGACTTCCAATCGTGTTTCTTTTAACAGACAATTCTGGGGCTCAAACAGGTTATTTTCATAGAGAACAATCATGGATATTTTGTTATTTCAAATTGTAGTTATTTGCATGAAGTCATTTTGGTAGCCAACCCTGGAAATCATAATGAAATGTTGGTGGTCAATCTCGGATTTTATCACAAAGAATTTCTAAGGCCAATAGTAACTTTGTTGACAGGGAACTAATGCTGACTAAAAAACTAATTCTGTTGTCCAATCGTTGATATTCTCTCAGAGAAATTCTGGTTTTCTAACGTTTATCTTGTCAAAAATGTTCAGGAGCAAGCACAATTCTGGCAACCAGTCTTGATGTATTTTAAGAATATTTACACTGTAGGCTCTGTAATCCGCAATTTTTTTACCTCACTAATCTACATTGAAAGGTTTCTGTAATTTATATTATTTCTAGATATGATAATAAATTAATTCTTTATGAGCAAAAATAAATACTAGTTTTAGAAGTAGAAGTGGTCTTGGCAAATGTAAAATAATGCGAATTGTGGAACATGAATTGTTCGTAAAAAGCCAAAGGCAAAATAACTTTTTCTGTTTTACGGCATCCACACCGAGTTACCCCAAAAACCATTTAAAAATGTACATTTTCCAATTTACTATTATAGCAGTCGAAATGACTGTCTTAAGAAGTGGTTCCAATTTAATTTGGTACATAAATAATTCCTAAAAGAATGATAGAAATATGAAAATAAAAGAACTCTTAAGTTCTTCGCCACACAAAAGGGTTTCCTTGAAATAATTTCATAAAACCAAGGGTTCCTGGGTCGAATTCCATACTAGAGTAACACGGTGCGACATTACTAATTTTAAATGGAAGGTGCTTACACCTGGGAAGTTTTTGCAGATTCTGAAACTACAATGCTCATAGATGAGAAATATCAAGAAACAAAAAAAAAATCGCCGGAGGGATTTTCAAATAAATCGCGATTTAATTTCACATTTTTAGGGGTTCTTTAGGTTTTCACGATTTTGCTTGGAAACCGCCAGTCCTATGTAAATGGGTCTAAAGAAAGCAGTAGCTGTGAAAATTATCCACAAGATTGACCTTTATGATATTTTCGTAGGCATTACCGTTTTGAAGATATAGAAGTTTAAATTGAGACAATGCACTGACTGTATCGCCTCCTTATAAAACAATATCATGCTTAGTGGGCCTTAGCTAACTTTTGATGAAAACTGTTCCCCGGGCCCCCTGGCTACGTCGGTGGTGTAGTGTATAAAAACATGTTTTCCAATTGTACCAATGTTAAAGAAATTATGAGTATTTCTTTGCATATAGTTTTTACAGAATTCGCCGCGATATAGCTGAAACCGTTAGTCAAAAAAAAAAAAAAAATTTGAAAATATACTGAAATTTTTTGCTAATGAGCCGTTTCACCCCAGCAGAAAATAATTTCAATACAAACGGAAAACATGCTTAATATACCCTCCATACTATGGTGGAGGGTATAAAAACCCGATACTCCAAATTGGGAAAGAAAAGCAACAAGTTGATACTTATTCTTAGTTCGGCTTATAGGACATACATTTGTACATGTTCTCTATGGGCTCATTTTAGGAAGTAAGTAATTAATGAAATTTTAATTAGTGTACTCTATTCCTACACTACTCCAACAAATTCCAGTACTTATATTCGTACCTTCTTATAGTGTCTGAAATCCATGTTATACTGTGACTTAAGGAATCTGTTTCTCTTTTTTGCTGTTAAATTTCATAAACAAAAGAAACAGGAAAAATTAAGGAGAATGTCGCTCAAGCTCGTAACCTATACACTGAGGATGACATTTAAGAAATCTGTTTATTTTTGGGAAAGTCACATGTAAACTGAGTAACCAGTTTGCAATGTCGGACATTCATAATATCCACTTAAAACGAACGACGAAAAACCTTACGGATAGTTGTGAGTTTCTTTGTAAAATAAATTTTACAGAAATCCTTTGTGGCATATCTTTGTTTCTTTTTTCGTTTTGTGCTCTTTACGTGGCCATTATGGAAGACAGAATCAAATATACTCTGAATGTAGAAGTGTGTGTGTTTGAAAATGTATGTATTTGTTTTTATAATAAAAGTTCATACTGTAATCTTTAATAATTGTGCTTTCCTTAACAGCTGGATTATTATAGAGCATGTAAAAATAGAATATAGTTCGGCCAGGCCGAAGAAGAGAAGAGCTAAAAAGTTTGGCCCTTGGACAATGTTGGCCCTTTTTGGTTGACGTAGCATCTGTAACATTACTTTGTTTCGATACATGGACATTTATTTCAATGACAATTCATTATTCAAAATATCATTAACAGAAACTATATTTAAATTTTAATTGTCATAAGTTACTGGATGAACCGATTTGGTCCAGTTTTAATAAGGACATATCTTGGATTGTATTTAACATTTTCCCAGCAGGTTGTCCTTATATTGCAACTATAAAATTTCGGAGAACAAGTCCATACTTCCTGAGATAATGGACCAAAACCTTAAAAAAGTCTGCAGGCACCAATGTAATTAATCACTGTGTCACAACATCTAACTGTAGGGCAGAATTCCGCAGCCCTTTACTCGCGAGCAAGCAAAGAGAGCTTCTCTCTCCACTCACTAATTGAACAACTATGCACTGACAACAGTATTTGCTCAAATTGTTGTTGTTGTGTGCCGATTGCTGCTGTAGGGTGTACTTAAACAGAGCACATTACATACAGCGTAAAACCACACAAGGCAGTTCATGTTCATTTCGTGTGTCCTTTAAGAATATGTACTTTTTCTTCTTCCTATTTGTTTTTATCAGATGTATGAATACCACTTACCACTTTTTTGCAGCTGGCATTACTTGAATTGGTGCTGTTGCCTGGCCTGTTCTGACTTTCCCGTCCGTTCTCTGGTTGATATGTGATCCCTAAAGCTTTTTGTTCATTAGTGGATAATGAACCACCAACGGAATGTTGCATCACACGGTCTGTGTGTAATTTTTGGTATTTCAGTTGCTGCTGTTATTTTTACTACCGTTTTTTGGCATTTGTTTTCTTATAGCTTCGGCATCATGACAGCGTGTGCGTTAAGCACAAACAAATGTGTACGATATTTTATTAAATTTTCTCGATGGCATTTCTTGTTGACCTTCTTCGTGGCGAAATAAATAAAGAATGGCAGCGTCTTTCCTGCAAATTTCTTATCAGGGAACTTTAATCTCAAAAGTATACAAATGTAATGTAATTTGTACCCTAAGATATTGGAATTGAAGAAATAAGATATCCACGGAAATTCGTCCACGACATGCATATGATTTAAAATGAGATGTACGCTAAAAGTTACTTTTAAATTGGTATTTTTCGTGAGATTCTTGAAAAGTCAGTCGGCTTTCCAGACAGTATTTCACTGTGCAAGAAAGGAACAAGTAAGAAATGCGTTAAGTTTGGCCGGGCGGAACTTTTTATACCCTCCACCACCAGTTGTATTAAAATAAAATGGAACAATAAGCTTCCTTTCGTTTATGAAGAAGACGAAATACAAAATTTCGGTAAAACAATGTGGCTAACCTTCAAAATACCAAATTTCGGGAGGTACCAATCTGTAGCATCTTTATCGATCTACACAGACACATTTCTAGCGGAAAGTTTTTAGACCCAAAGAAGACTAAATATACAATTTTTGATATTTCGGTAAAAAATATGGCTAAAACCTAAATAAAAAAATAATTAAAAAATTAAGTTACAGTGTTTTATTTATAAATGCATTTAAAATTAGAAAATAATATTTCATGATGGAATCTCCCAAATAAAACCCTTGCATTTGAATTAAAAATGGTGACAATGTTAAACGACAAGCGTTTTATTTGAGAGATTCCATGATGAAAAATTATTTCTAGTTTTAAATGCATTTATAAATAAAACACTGTAACTTAATTTTTAGTAAATAATTTTTTCGACCACTGGCCATTTTTTGACCATAACCAAATTACAGCCAATTTAGGCCGCACATGTAGATAGAAATTTAAATTGCCTGAAATCGAGTCGTATCGTTATATGGGGCTACACCAAAATCTGACCCATGTCCACAATTTTCGGTGGGTGGTTTTCTATACAATTGGGAACTCCAAATGCCAACTTACAGCCAAATTGGGCTAAAAATGAAGACATAATCCTCAAAGCACTTCAAATCGGGTGGTACCGCTATATGGGGGCTACAGGAAAAAAATGGACCCATATGGTTTTGGTTTCATAGTTGTGTATTGTCATCCAAATCTGAAAAGTGTGCAAAGTTTCAATTCGATTGGTCAACTGCAACTGTGTTAAAAATGAGTTACTAGATTTGAACTATTGTAAAAATACCGAAAATCAAGAGGTACGCATTTTAGGGGATATAGGAAGACGAGGACCTATACTGAAAATTCTTTTCTTGAATATTTTATAAAAATTTTCAGTCGTTCGGTGAAGTCACAACCTTCCGAATTACGAAAAACGGGAGGTTCTATGGGGGCTATATCGAAACATGGACCTATACCGACGAATTTCAGTCTGAAAGGTTTTTACCTTCAGGTGGCAAGTTTTATACCCCCAGCGAAGGCTGAATACTAAATTTCAGCCTTTTCGCTCGAATATTGAGACCACAATCTTCAAAAAAATCGTAAATCGGGAGGTACCGTTCTAAGGGGCTGCACAGACAAATTTCTTGAAGAAAGTTGTATGCCCCCAACGTAGGCTAAATAACAAATTTCAGCCATTTCGGAGGAATATTGAGGCCACACCCTTCATAATACCGGAAATCGGGAGATACCTTTCAATGGGGAATATATATTAAAGGGTGGACATATACTTACAAATTTCAGGTGGAAAGTTTTTTACCCCCAAGAAAACTAAATATCAAATTTATAGGGGAAAATTGAATACCCCCAACAAAGACTAAATACCAAATTTTAGCCATTTCGATGGAATATGGAGGACACAACCTTCAAAATTCCAAAAGTAGTTCTATGGGGGCTATATAAAAGAGTGGACCTGTACCAACAAATTTCTAGAAGAAAGTTGTGTACCCCCAGCCTAAACTAAATACCAAGTTTAAGCAATTTCGGAGGAATATTGAGGTCAAAGCCTTCATAATACCGAAAATCGGGAGGTACCGTTTAATGGGAAATATATCGTCTGCTCCGTCGGAAAAGGTCGTAAGTCCACTTTTTGGAAATCGCGTTTTTGTTACAGGATGATATTACAAGTCAAAACACGTCGTATGATACAAAGAAAGTGGTAGGATGTCGCGTTTTTCTATATGTTTTGTCCTTGTTGGAAAGGTCGTAAGTCCACAAAACCGAACAAATTTGAGTACGAAAAGGTCGTAAGTCCACAGGAAAATGTATACTTTAAAAGAATACTACAGGTAATGTAGTTCAGATATAATGTTTAACGTCATCCATGGTTGGGGTACAAGGTAAAGAACTAGCCTACACTTTGGATGAAAATCGGATGATGTTTGGCGGAGCCTGTGGACCAAACTTTTGAACAAAAATGTGATAATTTCTATATTGCAACCAAAATTTACATTTGAAATCTATTTTCCCCTATAAGCGAACTGATTATGAAAGATGGACTTCTGGCATTTTCATTGATACAAATTGGAATGCTGTATGTGTTCAAATACCTCATATATTGAAAAATTAAAAAAAAAAAAATCAAAATTTTTACTGTTTTTACTGTCGTATATCTTACTTAACTTTATCAACTGGTAATTTGTGGTTTCTCTAGGGACATTCATAGGATATAGGACATTAACATGACGATATTAGTTTGTATTCCGAATTCAATAAAGTAATACCTTCTAACGGACGGGTAAGTGCAATGTTTATATTGTTAAATGATTCTAAAATAATAATTGATTGAAATGTTATTAAACGAAGAAGTCATCATGGTTTTTGCTAACAAAGAGCAGTATGAATTTGGAATGGAATTAGACGATGGTGTCATGGGTCTAGTTCCCAATGGTTTTCACGGTGATTCTGAAAGCTCTGTTGACGTCAATACCAAACATCCTAGAAGTAATAGAAACTTCTATACCAAATCACGAAGATCTATCTTAAAAATTGCGAGCTGTATCTTAATTTCAAAAGACGGACGGACGGTCATGGTTATACCGACTTAGAATTTTACTCTGGTCGGGTCTTATTGCTAAAATATGTACCCAGGATTGGAGAAACCAAATCGTTCGTAAGTTTTATATATATAGCGCATTTAAAAATAGGGCACAGTTTTAACCCGCTCCTCCGAAATTCAACAAAATATATAGCCTACTTCCACCAAAGGACATTCCTGTGCATAATCTGAAAATTACATGGAATAAGTACTTAGGGTCGGAGATTCAACAACCGTTGCCTCGCAAATTAATTTTCTGACCGATACTTTCATAACTTTTGCAAAAAGCGTTTTTTTAAAAATAGGGCTCCCTCCGAAATTCAAAAACTATAAAGCCTATTTTCAAAAAAAAATCGGTTCAGCCGTTTTTGAGTCTATGCGGAACATACAAACATACACACATTTTCTTTTATATATAAAATTTCATACAAAAGTTTTGGTCCGCTTATAATTATCCCATCACCATGTTAAATTGCAAGCTTATTCTTTGTCTTAAACTCAAATCACTCTTAAAATTTCGCTCCGATCGGAATATTACTACGATCTAGAGGACAGCTACAATGTCGGGTAAAAATTGTGGATTTGGTCCATTTCACACCTTTCGATCATAACCAACATCTAATGGGGTAACTTCTGGTCGGAACCCTACCTCTCCACAAAATTTCGTGACGATCGGTCCAAAATTGAAGACTGGAGTTTTATTACAATTGTTAATGGATAGACGGACACACATAGGTAGATCGCTTTATCTTATCAAGATATGAAAAAATGACAAGGGGAGGGGGTCTTCGCGATGTTACACGAATATTGGGCAATACAAACTTATAATACCCTTTCTACATTGTTTTGTAAAGTATAAAATATTTTATTTTAAAAACTTCCGTAAATTGTAAGAAAAGGTCGTAAGTCCCTACAAAAATACAAAACTGTACAAGGAAAAGGTCGTAAGTCCAAAGACATCCAATTATCTCCCAAACGCGATGGGATTTTATCAAACAAAGTACAGGTATTGAAGCGGAATAAATAAACGAAAAATACTGCATTTACCACTATAATAAAATCTTTAATACAGAAAGCGCTGGAATGTTTTTCTTCCTCGTGAAAATTTATTGAGGGGGACTTACGACCGTTTTCCGACGGAGCAGACGATATATAAAATGGTGTACCTACAAAATTCTACAAAATTAAGTGGAAAATTTTGTACCCAAAGTAGACAAAATACCAAATTTAGAGGGGAAAGTTGAAGACTAAATACCAAATTTCAGCCATTTCGGTGGAATATGGAGGTCACAATCTTCAAAATACCGAAAATCGGATAGTACCATTTTATGGGGGCTATATTAAAGCGTGGACCTGTACTGGACAAATTTCTGGAAGAAAGTTTCGGAGGAATATTGAGGCCACGACCTTAATAATACCGGAATTCGGAGATACCGTTAAATGGGGAATATATATAAAAGGGTGGACCTATACTTACAAATTTAAGGTGGAAAATTTTGTACCCCTTATGAAGATTAAATACCAAAATGCAGCCATTTCGGAGGAATATTGAGGTCACAACCTTCAAAATACCCGAAATCGTGAGGTAACGATCTATGAAGACTATATTAAAGCGTGGACCTCTACCGACAAATTTCTGGAAGAAAGTTTTAAACCCCCAACGTAGACTTAATAACAATTTTCAGCCATTTCGGAGGAATATTGAGGCCACAACCTTTATAATACCGGAAATCGGGAGATACCGTTCTAAGTGGGCTATATTAAAGCGTGGACCTGTACCGACAAATTTCTGGAAAAAAGTTTTATACCCCCAACGTAGACTAAATACCAAATTTCAGCCATTTCGGAGGCCACACCCTTCATAATACCGAAAATCGGGAGATACCGTTCAATGGGGAATATATATAAAAGGGTGCACCTACACCGGAACAAGTCAAGTTTAAGGACTGGTCGTGAAAACTTTTTTTAATTTTAATTTTTTTTTCTAAGAAGTCGGCCTTCTGCCGGGGATTTAGGACTTTTTCCAATTTATTTATATTTTTCTGTTAATAGCTGGCGTTTAAAAAGGGAATTCTTGGAACTTCAGAGGCCCATATCTCGGGAGGTATGGACTTCCGCAACAGAAAATGTATATCGTTGTGATCACGACCACCAGTATATATGTCAAGGTGATCTGCCATGAGTCCATACATTTTTCAGCCATTTCGGTGGAAACACAAAAATCGGGAGGTAGCATTCTATGGGAGCTATATTAAAGCTTGGACCTAACCTGACAAATTTCTGTAAGAAATTTATATACCTTCAACGTAGAATAAACACCAAATTTCAGCCATTTCGTAGGAGTATTGAGGCCACAACCTTCATAATACCGAAAATCAGAAGATACAATTCGTTGGGGCTTATATAAAAGCGTGGACCTATACCAACAAATTTTATATGGAAATTTTTGTACCCGATATGAAGAGTAAATACCAAAATGCTGCCATTTCGTAGGAATATTGAGGTCCCAACCTTCAAAATACCGGAAATCGTGAAGTACCGATCTATGAGGACTATATGAGGGCATGGACGTATACCGACAAAATTCTGGGGAAATGTTTTATACCCCCTACGAAGAATAAGTACCACATTTCAGCCATTTCGATGTGATAATGGAGCTAAAACCTTCAAAATATCGAAAATTGGGTGGTACCGTTCTATGGGGCTATATCAAAACGTGGACCGATATAGCCCATATGCAATACCAAATACTTTGTGTTACAAACGGAATGACAAGTTTAATAATACCCTCACTGTTATGGTGGAAGGTATAAAAACAGTCATAGAAGTGGTGGACTTATATGTCCTTAGGGTTATCCCTACTTGTCAATTTCAAAAAATCGAAAAAAATTATTGGCTTATTTTGTATACTTTTTAGAGAGTGTGCCGCAAAAAATTTCATGTCGATCGGAGCAAAATTGGCTGAGATATGACCTTTCAAAGTGGAGAACCCGTAGCGGTTTGTGTGTTTAGGCGTACTTTATTGGTTTATTATACCACTTCTTTTTACATAATTTTAATGTACCTCACAATGGCTACCTGTTGGGAATTCCATTCATTCATTCATTTCCAAGTCCAGGTATAGAAGTATTGTACCTGTGAATGGACGTCTTTGATGGCAAAGGATTTTTGACAGGAAAATTGATTGACAAGCCCACTGTCTACTATGGACTTGCAATTCGACGCCATTCGAATTCAATTCACAATATGCATAAGGCAATATGGGCGACATTTGATTATTACAGTTCAAGCAATACAAATCCACGTCACGAGAGATGTCCAACCGATGAAGACTCATGGTGTAAATATCAACGGGCTCGGGAAACAAAAGAGGCTTTCATACACGATTACAGACCACTTCCATCAAATGTTTTGGATGCAATTAGACCTATATACAACGATCTAAGTAAAGAGTCTTTACTCGAAAGATGCGACAGCGGCTTCAATCAAAATAGCAACGAAAGCTTCAATCAACTTATTTAGACAATTTGCCCCAAAAGCCGTTCAAGTGGAGCACTCGTTGTAAATTTAGCAACTTACATTGCGATTGGTCTTTTTAACGAAGGTACAAAATCATTGTTATTTTATTTGAGCTCGCTGGGAGTGAGCTGTGGACAAAACGCACACGAATATGCTAAAAAAATCGATCAAACACGAATTGCACTGGCAGAGAGACATGCGGCCGAGTGCACTCGTGAAGGAAGAATGTTGCGAAGGCAACACCAAATTTCCATTTTACAAGCTGCATCGTCGGCGGAAGAGCTCCTGTATGGACCAGGAATAGACTCCTTGTAATTTTACCAAAAATACCTTTTTTTATTCATGTAAACCGAAATAAAAGCTTAAAACACGTTTTTCTCGAAATGCCATTTTTGAAGTCGGTGCCAACGATAGCTCGAAAACGGATATACCGATTTTCGTATATTTTGGTGTGCTTAGTAAATACATAAAAACATTGTCTTTAAGCGATACAGATTTTTAAATTTGTTAGGGCGATTTTTGGACAAAAATCGGTCCATTTTTTCGTTAAAATCGAAATTTTGATTTTACAGGTCACTATTTTTGTCAAAAGAGATTTTTGAAAATTCTGTTTCGCTTAAAGACAAGCATCTTAGGTTCTTAAAACGCGCACCAAAATATATGAAGATCGGGACATTCGTTGGCACCGCAAAACGCTTTTACAAAAATGGGTTTAGCAGGTAGCCATTTACCACAAAACTGTGCAATATTTTTCAACAACAATAATTCCAAAGGTAGTTTAAGTTGTGCTCTTCCAGAGGAATAAAAGATTTACCTAGAAATATTGGTATTTTTCTCAGAAAAAAATTATGAAAATTGAGTTTTTTTTTTGGCCAGCACAACTAAGGATAACCCCTTAAGATGCCAAATATAGAGAAGTTAATTATATACTCAAGAAATGTCGCCAGCATTACACTGAGGGCTATTTTGCCACCATTGACAATTTGATGTTACCTGGCCTGGTAATCAAACCCGGGCATTCAGCGAGCAAGGTGGGTATGCATACCTTTGGACATTGATGGCACCCTGACTGAACTTTATCGATTGTTATTCACCTTAGAATTTGTTCAGTTGTATTAAGCCTTTTGTCACTTCCTTTTAAATGTCATGCTCATCCATGTTGAATTTCATATTTTCTGCCTCCGTCATTAAGGCAGCCGCAATTTAATGTTATGTTGATATTAGTTTTGGTTTGGTTTCATCTGTATCTAAATTATTCTACGGTGCATCATTTTGTGGCATGTGCATATTATGGCATTTTTTGTGTTATCTCAAAATTCTTTGGTTTGGTTGAAATTAAGAAAAGTTTCTTATTCGTTTTTGTTTTTTGTTTGCTTCATTGCAAGCATCTTCTGCTGTGTGCCTTGACATGGATATCATAGTTTTTACGATTCCCCTATTCAGGTGAAGAGTGCACAAGTTTTCAACTATCCTAAGCATTTTTATGGTTATTTACGAATTATACTTCACCGAACAAAAAAAAAAAAAAACAGCAAAACAGAAACACAACTCGGCAAAAGTTTTAACACATTTAATAATTTTGCAAACACCATAACCACTAAACAACATGCAACACTACAAGAATTTGGTTGTGTAAATTGATTGCAGCAATGGCGGCTTGAATAGCAGTGGTAAAATGTCGATTGATTTGTGCTTATTATTTTATGTTTTCCAGAAAAAGTATGGGGCCGAAAGAAAACAGTTTCAATAACGGAATCTCCGGTATTTGCAAATTTACAATGAACTGGTAGCAAGTTCATTTTGTACAAAGAAGGTCAAAAGTTCGGTAAGAATGTGGGCTTACACCTTATGAGTATTTCAACGAAGCAAAACATTTAGAAGATCTTATGCTCGACATTCGGACTCTTAGATGAGAATGAAGATACCTATGATTTCCTAAAAGTGGAATCGTCCTACAAGCTTTTTCGTGATCGAAGACTTCTGCTTTGTAATGTTTGCAAGAACGAGATTCAGTGGTGGCGTAGCTGATGATGCGTAATATACTTTAGATATTTGGATGTACACAAATTTTTAAACAAGTGACTATAGCCTAACTGAGCCGACTATGTGATACCCTGCACCACTACCCCTGTGCTTAAGCTTATCACTGGTAATCATTTCTTTCAGGGAGATACTGAAATGTTCATAGCTTTTATACCAAATTACATAGGGCTAACTGAACCGAAATAATTAATTACTAAGTAGATTGCCGACAGTAGTCAATGTCGACTACTAAAGCTCGTATGGCTCAGTTTCACTTTCAAGCTCTCCCTTGAAATATGTCCAACAGAAGCAGAGATATCTGCAATGGAAACAAAATTCCACAAATTGGGATATCTGAGCATCTTTTTCTATACTCAAGTAACATAATTGGGATCAATTTAAAGCTTAGAATGTCTTGAGTATTACACCATGCAACACTGAAAATGCAAACAAATTGTAGTAGGCATTTTTTGAAAGTACATATTTTGACTACAAAAACCCTAGTAGGGTTTTGTCCTGTCAGATCCACTTCGGATTTTATGGCCTCATCTAAACCGGGCTAAATCTACATTTTTTTTGCATTTATCAGGCCTTTAGGAATAGGAATTTGGCCTTGCTGTCTTTTGCAATATTGTAGCCCTAAACTAGTCGAACTTATCTTTTGAATGAAAAAAACTACATAAGAAAAACTCCATCTAGGGCATCAAAATCTATAAAATATGGAACATTTTACATAATTGCTGAAATTTTGGTCAGTATCGGCTAAAATATTGGGAGTTGAACCAAGTAACATTTTGCGAAAATCTTCCAAATAAAGTTCTCAACAATTTTTAAGAACATTCTGAAACTCTAAAATTCTTACTTCATTTGTCACCAACTGTTTATTCTCGCATTTCGGATTTCACTACATTATTGAAATTTTTATTAAATCGTCGTTGAAAAATGTACTGAAAACAACGGCATATTTTACAACAATGACATGTTCTAAAGAGTTGTGTATTACATTCCGGGGAATATTTTTCCAAAAGAAAATATTCAGAAAAAATTAACGGTTTTGGAGATACGGTGCGAAATGTATAAAAATTGTGGAATTTTTGAATATATTTTGAAATTTGAGGCAATAAGTGTAGTTTTTCGAGTTCGTTATTTCTCCAAATATTTTATTCTTGTCCTTATCTACAAATTTTCTTCAGACGTCAGAAGAAGATTCGCATTGATTTCAGAGATATAGGCCCGAATTTTTTTAAAATCTCAATATTTAACCATGTTTAGATGGGGCAATAAAATCCGAACTGGATCTGACACAACAAAACCCAACTAGGTATTCTTGTCGTTTGGTCTGTACTTTCAAAAATCCTCAGTTCCTCAGTCCTTAAAAATGTTGTACAGTGTTGAAATGCGCTCAACCAAATCTGGGATATTTTCACCACAATTCAAGTAAAAAATGGTACAACAACCTATTTTAGGTCATTGTAAGTAAAGGTGAACTTTTCTTCTTCCATTGACAGGCTTTGCTTTCAGAAGCGGAAAAATTTCCATAAGAACATCACGCTCAATTTTTTTCCACATTAGCTTTTTACCCATTCCCACCCTTGACTATTATTTGACCACCACAAAAATCAATAGCCTTCTTCCTCTCTGGGACACTCATCAGCCCCTAATATTTCGTGACGATCCGATCGAAATTGCAACCTGTAGCTAGGTTAGAAGATTTTAATAGACGATGATCTACGACCATTATTTCAATGTGCTACAAACTTTTTGGCCAAAACCAACTTATAATTCCCTCCCCACATAGTGGTGTAGAATCTGGAGGGTCTATACCATAATATGAACCTAAATTTATTATTTTCTGCGTGAAAATGTTCTGCCTAATGAGAATACGAAATATCAATTTACAGTCACTACAGTAGCCAATCCTTTAGAAGATTAAGATCTTACCAACTTACTTACAATACCAAATTACAGATCGCGAAGAACCGATATTTGGTGATTACCCCAAAATGTGGACCGATGTTTACAATTTTTATGGAAAAGTTAAGTAATTTAGAGGTTTTTTTGGTCGGCAAATATAGCTAAAGTCAACTAAGTAGCTAAAGTCGTGAGGTACCGCGAAATGGCGCCAACTTGTTGTAAATAATATTTCTGACCTCTTGGAACCTAAAATTACGAATTACGGATATTAAAAATTAGCTATTATCCTCAAAATAGCAAAAATCAAAACGTACTGTAATGTGGAGGATATATCAAAATGTGAACATATGTTAATTTTATGGAGGGTATAGCTAAATTTGTCATTCTGTTTGTAACACATCAAAATATTCATCGGAGACCCTACAATGTATATATATATTCTTTTTCCCACAAATAAATTAAAGTTGTTTTAATAACATATTAAAACAACGACTAAGGGATTAAGCCTGACTATTTTCAAAAAAAAAAAAAAAAAAATTCTTCATCAGGGTAAATATCTAAGTCGATATAACCATGTACGACAGTCCGCCCGTCCGTCTGTTAAAATAAAGATACAGATCGCAATTGCAGATAGAGCTTTATAGTTTGGTATATAAGTTTATATTACTCCTAGGATGTTTGCTATTGCAATTGGGCAATAGCGGTCCACGCCTTAATATAGAAATGTACCTTCAAATTTCCGGTATTTTGAAGGTATGGAGCGCAGTTGCTTAAGTGATATATGGCATATGCTGATTTCCTGAGTTTCATTCTCACGTTGTCTATTTGGGGTTTCCATTTTAAATTACTATCTAAGACTACCCCAAGATATTTGTATGTGTCTACAACCTCTATTTTTGTTGTACATGTCTCTTCATTATTTTGCCTGATTGTGGTGATTTTGTGTAGACAGTTATAGTCATGGAATAGTATCGATATTTCCAAATGTTTCGATCTGAAATGCATCAGTTTCGTTTTATTTGCATTAATAACTAGCCCATAATCATGGCACCATCTGGTAATTTTATTCATTTCATCTGGTAATTTTATTCATTTTTATTCATTTCTTACGCATTCATTTTCTTATCGACATACATACATAAACAAGCCCTTAGTCTTCATTTGGGGTATACAATTTTCCATATGAAATTTGTCGGTTTAAGTTTTAAGCCTTCATATAGCCCCCATAGAACGGTACCTCCCGATTTTCGGTATTTCGATGGATGTGGCCTCAATATTCCTCCAAAATGGCTGAAATTTGGTATTAAGTCTTCATTGGGCGTATAAAACATTCCATGTGAATTTTGTCGGTACAGGCATACGCCTTCATATAGCCTCCATAAAACGGTACCTCCCGATTTGCGGTATTTTGAAGGTTGTGGCCTCAATATTCCACCGAAATAGCTGAAATTTGGTTGTGGTCTCAATATTCCTCCGAAATGACCGAAATTTTTTATTTAGTCTTCATTGGCGGTATTAAACTTTCCCCTAGAAATGTGTCGGTACAGGTCTACTCCTTAATATAGCCGCCATACGCCGTATAACGGTACCTCCCGATTTTCCGTATTTTGAAGGTTGTGGCTTCAATAATCCACCGAATTAGATACAATTTGGAATTTAGTCTTCATTAAGGGTATTAAACTTTCCCCTTTTAATTTGCCGGTATATACACTTTCATATACCCTCCATAGAACGATAGATCCCAAATATCGGCATTTTGAAGGTTGTGGCCCTAATATTCCAACGAAATTGCTAAAATTTGTATGGGGTGCATAACTAAAATTTGTAGATATAGGTGTACGACTTCATATTGCCCCATAGAACGGCATATTCTAGTTTTCAGTATTTTGAAGACTGTGGCCTCAATATTACACCGAAATGACTGAAATTTGGTATTTAGGCTTCGTTAGGTGTGCAAAGCCTTCCACCTGAAATTTGTAAGTGTAGGTCCACCTGCCGATTTTAGATCAAATTAAATCTGTGTATGTCGATAAAGGGCCATCCTGAAATTAAATCTATGTATGTCGATAAGGGGCCATTCTATATCATTATTAAAAACTGGCTTAATGAATTTAATCGTGGCCGAAAAAAATTAAGCCGTGCTTGGACGGATAATGCAAAATCGCCATTTTACATACCGTGAGAAAGACGCATATTTGGGCATTTCTTTCACCAATTAAGATTTGATATAGCATGAACACCTGGCCGCAAATATGGAAAACGAAATTTTTAAGATCGTCACAGACGAATATAGATCTATACTTAGGAGCCCGAAACAAAACAGAAATCGACCATTTGGGTCTTCGAAAGCAAGCCCAATCCAACGAAAGTTGTTCATGGAAGAAGAACTTCGAAGCAAATGGTCCCCTGGTTCTTCGGCAAAACTGGTCATGTGGCGACTATACGGCTTGAGATATGTAGGAAGGTTAGTTCTGAGTGTTCCACTACAATTTGTTTGCCTGAATCTCCTGAGAAATTTGAAAAACGAACAAGAGAAATCGACTTTTTCTGCATAATGACAATGCGAGCTCTCACACATCGATTTAAACCAGCGCCTGTTCGACAAGACAAGACGTGGAATTGATGGGTCATGCGCCCTGACTGGGGATGCAATGACTTCACTTGATTGCAGCACTTCAAGAATAAAAGACGTGGGCAACGACTTTCGTCGCCAGAAGATGCTGTAAAAGCGTTAAAAAATCATCAAGCCATTGAAAACAACCCAACACATGGTCGCATCTCAAACGGCCCTAAGTACGTTTAGGCTTAAAACTGTCAAATGTTCCAAAAAAAGTCAACTGAAAAAATGTCGCGACACTGCGTGTTGCTTAGGCGAGAAGGTTTTTAAGTGCCCCTCCTTCAGGAATTAAAATATGGACCAAAATTAATTTTTTATATCTTGGACCATTTCACGGGCTAAATAATGACATCTTCTTTGAACTTAACACTTAACTCGTGCAAAATTTCGTGACTATTGAGCTATAATTGCGACCTCTGTCGTCTTTATAATTACACTACAAACAAATAACTGTATACATTAAGCTGTAGCTCTGTTCTCTGATCTCGTGCATCAACATAATTGGCATCAATGGAAAGGTCGAGAGATCGTCTTCTAAATATAACTAACGTGGGCGAAATGTGTCCTCCAGAAATAAAGATTTAAGCTGCATATTAAAAATTTTCATAATTTTAATCAGGGTTTCGGAGTCGGAGTCTACGAGTCGTGACTATTGAGCTATAATTGCGACCTCTGTCGTCTTTATAATTACACTACAAACAAATAACTGTATACATTAAGCTGTAGCTCTGTTCTCTGATCTCGTGCATCAACATAATTGGCATCAATGGAAAGGTCGAGAGATCGTCTTCTAAATATAACTAACGTGGGCGAAATGTGTCCTCCAGAAATAAAGATTTAAGCTGCATATTAAAAATTTTCATAATTTTAATCAGGGTTTCGGAGTCGGAGTCTACGAGTCGTGACTATTGAGCTATAATTGCGACCTCTGTCGTCTTTATAATTACACTACAAACAAATAACTGTATACATTAAGCTGTAGCTCTGTTCTCTGATCTCGTGCATCAACATAATTGGCATCAATGGAAAGGTCGAGAGATCGTCTTCTAAATATAACTAACGTGGGCGAAATGTGTCCTCCAGAAATAAAGATTTAAGCTGCATATTAAAAATTTTCATAATTTTAATCAGGGTTTCGGAGTCGGAGTCTACGAGTCGGATTCGAGCAAATTTGCTGGAGCCGGAGTCTGAGTCGAAAAAATAACTCGACTCCCACTCCGGGCAAAATATGTTCCACGTTATAGAAATATAACATTCAATTGGGAACAAGAACACTTTATTAAAATCATTATTTATTTTAAAAGAAACGGTATATTATACTAAGTTAAAGGACAATTCACAGGATATTTACTATCCTCTGAAGTGTATTCTATTCATCCCTATTTTGTTGATCCAATTGATTCTTTACATTTTTGCAAACAAAAGTAAAGTTCTATAATAATTAAATTAAGATTTGACCTTTAACCTCTTTCGTCAGACGTCTTACTGGTGTTCTCACAAAGGTCTATTGGTATTCTCATCATGTTTTTTTGAGAAGTCATCCTTGTCTTCTGTTAAAGACATTGTGGTCTCTATGGGAAATCTTACAGAATACCCTGTGACACAAAATGGAAGTCAAGATCTGGGGGTTCAAAAATTCCTTTTTGGAATGAATGCCCCAATTGAGAACCCCAACGGATCTCATAGCTGAAATTTCTGAGTTATGACATAATGAATTGTTTGATTGATTGAGAAAATAGCTTTATATCTCTGTTTGGAGATATTGTTTCATCTTTTTAGATGACATGTTTTCAGTTAAATAGAAAAATCTATTAACTATATATGAAATTCGGATGGTTACGCTTCTGAATTAGGGCATCATAAATTCGTTGTTGGTCAAAGACAGATTCATCTCGCCATTACTCAGAAGTCTGACAAACGGCGAATCTTTCTTCTAGTATTTATTATATACTCAATGAAAGCTTTAGATGTAGACATTCAAATAACCAGATATGTCCGCCAGCATGCACGAAATTCAATTAAAAACATAATCATAGAGTTTTCATAAGAAAGGATCGGGTAAAAGTGATGATAAACAATGAAACATAACAATATCGATTTCTCGTCCTAGTGGACCGACCCTACATAAAATTTTCGTAGCAACATTTTTGTAGAATATTTTCATACACGAAATCTCATCGTGTGCTAATTTTTCATCTTTTTACCTTTCAGATAAAGAAAAAATCTTTCAAAAAGTTACGTAGTTTTCTCGACAAAAAAATCATAAGGTTAAGCACACTAAAATGTTGCTTTACTTCCAGTTTGAAACTTGGTCATGAATTGCTTATAATTTTTATTGCATGTAGTCCTTATGATTTGTATTGCCCCTTCATTTTCACATATTTTAAAAGCTTAAAGATTTTCTCACGCGGAAGAATTCCGTCCAGAATATACTCATACAAAAAAATGAAAACCGACAAAACCTTTCTCAGTTTGCTTTTTTCAATGTAATATTCGCAGATACAATATTTATATCTTCGAATGTATTCCGAGGAATGGCCTTTCCAATTAATATGTAAGGGAACACTAACACATTAGCCTATATAGGCCAAAATATAGGAAAAATTAAAAATTTGTAAACATTTTATTCATTTTTAGTGGTATAGGAATTCACACTCGGAGTCGGCCCGGAGTCGGAGTCGTGAAAAAACTCGTCTCAAGTCGGAATCGAGCCAAAAATACCTCGACTCCTAAACCGTGATTTTAACACAAAAGTTGTGGTCCATTTAACCCTCTTAATGTTATCTGATCATCATCTCAATTTGCAAGCTTCTTCGTTGTCATATACTCTTACCTTATTTAAAATTTCGATGCGGTCGGATTATTATTCTGACCTACTGAGCCGCTACAAAATTGGATAAAAATTATTGTTACGAATGTAACTGATTGGTTTAAGTTAGTTTAGTTTAATTTCCGTTAATTTAAAAATTTGAATTATAACGTAAAGTTTGTATTACTCAGTTACTTTATTTAAGCAACAACAACTACCATGTAGAACTCTCTTCATCATTCTAGTCCTTACATTACCTTTCATTAATGTGCTTTTGTTTGTTTTGCCATAATCATGTAATTATCGTTTAGTTCCTACTTCTTGTATTTCGTGTATTTGTTTGTTGTTGTAATTACGTCATTACTGCGCTTGTCTACTTTTATGTATGTGAGTATGGTTGTTCGCTTAGGGGTAGTTTACACTATATGTAAATGTCATATGACGCGAAATAAAAACATTCAATAGCTATCCACGCAGGCAATGTGGAGACGTAATTTTATTACATTTTTGCTGGTGTGGACGCACAAAGTAAATGGCGTAAGGAAAATCCCCAATATTGCACATATTAGCGACTATATAATGATGGAAAATTTCATGTCATATGACATTTACATATAGTGTAAACTACCCCTTAGTGCGAATGTGCGTCTGTGTGTTCGCTGCACAGATTCGAGATGTTGCCAGATTTTGTGGATAATTCTAGACCAAGGAGATTTTGGGTATAAATAGCGGTAGGAACGGCAACATTGAGTTAGTCGTGTTTAAAGCGTTGAACTGAACAGATCGGTAAAAGAATAGCTGCGTGCTAACTAGAGACAAGCTGCGTGCTTAGTAATTAAAGTCGCTTCCGAATAAGTGTAATAAAGTAAATAAAGCATTGTAGAAACGTAATCTAAAACGAACCCTGTTTTATTTGGTACAAATCGTACTGGGGAATAAAACAACGTCTACACGGAGATTAGTTAAACCTAATTCCGTAACATTATGTTTTTGGTCCATATTTCACAATCATCACCAATAACAATAGGTGTCTATTCTGGTCTGAACTCGACCTCCATGTAAAATTTAGTGACGATCGAACCATAATTGCGGCCCGAAGTTTCATTACAATTTATAATGGACAGACGGACGGAGGGACGGACGGACACACATCTCAAAATCGCTTTATCTCGACGAAATATGAAAATTGGTATACCACATTTGGAGTATCCAGTATTTCGAATATTTCGCGGTATTACATGAAGTTTTGCCAAAAAAACGTATAATACCCCTTCCATATAGTGGAGTAGGGTTTAACAACTGGGAATTCATCTATTAAGATTTGAAAACTTTTCTTTCGTGATTGTGAGATTTTTAGCATGGAAAGTAAATGTACTCGTAGTTCGTTAGGATGAAACGAAAATGATAAAGGAATCCAATTATTTGTTAGACAGTAGTTCCATTATAATACCGCTACATTTTTATAATTTGCATCAAGGGAGTGGTCAAGAGTTGGTTTTCGAGTTTCGCAATTTGTTGGAATATGTCCCCAGAATTTTAAATTCTACCAACAATTAAATGTTATCCGATCAAACTATTTCAAAATTCGCCAGTGTTGAATAAATCGTCGGTATTGACCTACAATTGCGACCACTAGCTAGATTATAGTGACACTAGTCACAATTATAAGTGTGGGATCCATGTACATATCGTCGGCGTTATGCTCAATTGTTCCATACGCCATTTTTGACTTTTTGAGATACAGGTGGTTTCCAGGGTTTTCCGGTATGCTCTTTCTGAATTTGTGGTCGGGTTTCTCCTATCTGCTCTAGTTTCTGAGATATCTACGCTTCGACGCGAAAGCTTAAACTTTTTTCAGCAATGAAATTAATATTTTAAAAACTTGTTTTTAAACTACATTTAAAAAATTAGAATAACAACCTCACAGGCAACAGTGGTGATGTTATTTTCAACTCACAGAATTCGACGAATTCTTAGTTGATACGTGCTGACATGTTGCAGAATATTTTGATTTTGGTGTTTCTTTGGAAAAGCCGAAAAGTGAGTGTGATTCTCATTCATATGAGAATACTAGACACTTAAAGAGTTCGGTTTTTCACTAAAAAGGCATCATTTCAAAAAATGAGAAGCCAATTGATAATTCTCTTCGCCGGGATGAAATCATGATATTGGTAGCGATCAGTAAAATTTTGCAACACTGTCAGTTCGTTTTGAAAAACATTAATCTCTGTAATAAAGGGTAATAAATGAAGTTGAGCCAATGGGGGAATACTCCACTCAAGCAATCAAAAATTAGAACTTTAATTTTCGATTTAGAAGTTTTTAATTTATTGAGGTAAAGATGGAAAAATTTTTTGTCACTTTGTTCCATATGGTGTACAATAATTCACATTTGTATCATAAGTGTGGATATGGAACAAATCGGCAAAAATTCTATTTTTTAAAAAATTCTCTATAACTTTCATATTCTAACACACATTCCTCTATATTTTTTGCATATAGTTTGCATATACTATTATTAATAATTCAAGTCAAAATTATAAATACTTTCTTTAGTCAGCTCCACGCAGTTGTGACGCAAAACATTAAAATGCGATTATCTCAAAACGCGCAAATGGGAACACTTAAGCACGACACCGACGATATGTATTAGGCTGTAACTCTGTTATCTGACCATGTATATCAACATATTTGGTATGTGGAAAGATCAATAGTTTCTCTTTTAAGTACGTTGTTTTAGCACATCTTCCAGGAATGAAGATATAGTCATTATACTAAAAATGTTACCAACAGACAATCATTGCGTCGTACAGAGCCGCTACAAAATCGGATAAAAATTTTGTGTTTAGTCCATTTCAGCTCCTAAATATTTGACGATCATCACCACAATAATCATTTATATACTGACCGGAACCCGACTTCCATACAAAATTTCGTGACGATTGGTCCATAATTGCGGCCTGGAGTTTCATTACTATTTTTAATGGACGGACGGACGGACACACAACTCAAAATCGCTTTATCTCGTCGAGATATGAATTTTGGTATATCACATGAGGGGTGTACGACGAATATTTCGCGGTGTTACAAGAATATTCGGAAAGACTAGCATATAATGTCATTTCCATTGTGTCGTAGGATATAAAGAGCGGTTACAAAATCTATTCAAGTTTAATCTTGTAGAAACCACCACAGTTATACAGTTCTTTGAATTTTATACAGACCATACCATTTGAATGAAAACTACATAAAGATATGAGATAAACGCATCTGAAAACAAGTAAGCAAAGGTTATAGTTGGACGGAGCCGACCATGTGATAGGGTATCACCACTACCTCTGGGAATTAGCTTTCAAAAAATCAAAATTCCTTTATGGAACAAATAAGCATATTGTAAGAAATAACTTTGTCGGTTCTGCCACCTTATTACATTAAGCGTGGGACCTACAGTTTATCGCCGTCCGAACGGTGTGTCCTAAGACACCACTTTTATAGAAGTTTTATTTGGCTGAAATACTCTGAAAATGTCGCCAACATTACTGTGGTGTATTTTTCCACCGTTGATGTTACCTCGCCAAGGAATCGAACCCACAAAATTCTGAAATATAGCTCCACTCCGTAAGTTAATATTAGAAACGAAGATACGTAATGATTTGTTTTTGCTTTTAGCATATTCTCCGAAGCCTATTCTTTAAAAATCAAAAAAATTTAAAATTTCCATGTTTTGACATATCTAAAGGGTGCCACCGTGGTGCACTAGTATGCAAACTTGCCTTTCACGCTGAATGTCCGGGTTTGGTTCCGAGGCCAGACCACATACAATTTTCAGCGGTGGCAAAATACTTCTCAGTAATCATGGTGACATTTCCTGAGTATTTGAGCCATGAAAAACTTCTCTATATGCGGTGTCTTAGGACACGCCGTTCGAACTCGACGATAAACAGTGGGTCCCTTATCATTGAGCTAGTATGAATCGGGGTGCACTCATTCATATGAGAGAAGCCTCCCTTGTCCCAACTGGGATGTTTGTGAAACAATTATGTATATCATTATACATTTACAATAAAAGTTCCAAAATTGGAAAATTGACAATGGTAGCTCCTTCTGATACATCTATATTTTTTCTCTGAATATCAGGTTCCTTTTTGGAATACACCTAATATAAATAAATATATAAGCCGCTGCAAATGTACCCAATTACAATGTAATTTGCCATATCTGACGGTGAAATTTTCGACAGACGGACACTGCTCCAATTTTATTGAACACTACAAATGCTATATGCAAATTTTCAAAGGGAACATTGTGAGTTTATTGAAGGTCTATCGTCCAAAAAATGCACTTTTACCATACATATGCTTGGAAATGTACGCGATTTTGTGCTTTTTAGTGTATTTCGAAAATAGTTCATTGTGGATATATATTGTGATATCCAAAATATATTTTAACCGGGTAAAACAACTAATAATGAGCAGAAATTCATATAATTTGAATGCAAAACTTATTAAATATCAGGCAGTATGCCGGTAAGTTACCCAGGAGACACTTTATTGCAATTTGCATCAGGGGAAAGGTCAGTAGTTCGTTTTCGATATGTAGGCTACTTCGCTGGTATATGCTCTCCAGGAAGTAAAATATGGACCAAATTTTAAATTTTTATATTTTTCATACAATAGTAATGGTCCATTTAACCCACTAGATAATATGAGATCATCTTCCAAAATGGTAGGCATGTTCTTCGACCTAAACTCTTACATCCTGCAAAATCTCGTGACTATTGGTCTATAATTGGGACCTCTAGCGCGCTTCTGATTACACTACTACCAAATAACTGGATATATTAGGCTGTAACTCTGTTGTCTGAGCACGTAAATCAACATAATTGGCATCAATGGAATGGTCAAGAAATGGCCCTTCAAATCTTATTTACGTGGGCGGAATATATCTTCCAGGAATACATATATAAGCTGTATATTAAAAATTTTCACAATTTCACACAAAAGTTGTGGTCCATTTAACCCTCTTAATATTATCTGATCACTATCTTAAATTGCAGGCTTATTCTTTGTCATATACTCTTACCTTAGCTAAAATTTCGAGGCGGTCGGACTATTATTGCGAGCTACAGAGCAGCTACAAATTATGTTTTTGGTCCATTTCCCCGGCTAAATATTTCACGATCATCACCAATAACAATAGGTGTCTATTCTGGTCTGAACCCGACCTCCGTGCAAAATTTCGTGACGTTCGGTCCATAATTACGGCCTGGAGTTTGGTTACAATTTATAATGGACAGACAGACGGACGGACACATATCTCAAAATCGCTTTATCTCGTCGAGATATGAAGATTGGTATACCACATTGGGGGTCTCCGACGAATATTTCGCGGTGTCACATGAATTTTTCCCAAAACTAACTTATAATACCATTTCCACATAGTGGTGTAGGGTATAAATATTGCTAACATTGCTATTGTAATGATCAGCACTGCGTTAAATGATGCAAGCCATGATGTTTGCCTATCAGTAGTTTTGCTTCGTGTTTTCAAAAATAAAAGTTTTTCTTAAGAAAGCCATAAAATATCTCATTCATGAAGCAGATAAAATGCATATAAATGCTTAGGATTTTATTATAGGTTTCGGTGAATTTTATGATTATGTGCACTTCTTTAAACATATAATTCGTAAATCTAGCGTGGAATAATTAAACGGCAGTTGGTTAATAGATGAGAATGTGGTAGTTTGAACAGATATACCATTGAATAGAAATAACATTTTATGTTGGTGCTTTCGCTTATTTTTAAGTTGCTCACGTTGACACCTGCAATATGTAGGTACTAGTGGAATTAGGTCCAGGTATAATTATTGTGCAAAATACTATATTCAACTAATCTCTGCAGAAAAACGAACTGGTACACATATGGCATTGCACCCTTAACTGTATCAAAGTTTTTTTCTTGCTTTCCAACTAAGAAAAAAATTGTTGATGTCATAGTTTTTTTTTTTATCGATATGCCAGTCACGTTATGTCTAAGCATTGTGCACTTATATTTTTGCTTAAAGCTTCATGTTTTAGATTCCATGTTCCGTTTTTCTGTTTTGTTTTGTGTGTGTGTGTGTGGGTTATATGTTTCTGTTTCGTTTAGCCTTGATGTTCAACGAAATATTTCACTACAATTGAAGATTTGTGTTTAGACAGCGTTTTGCACTTTGCCGCTGTTTAACATTCTGCCGTGTTTTCTAAACATTGAACAATAAAAGAAGTGGAGAAAAGCAGAATAAACCAACTAGTTTTTCTAAGTACATAGCAGCAGAAAAAATGCAATTCGACAAAAATATTGTATCGACATGCGCCGCAAAAAGGAAGAAATGGACAGGTGCAAATTAAGGAATACCATTGCGAAGCATAGACGTGACAAATTTAAAGATCGATGAACGGCCAATGATTGCGAAATGAAAGGGTAGTTTTTTAGCGGCATGCGAGTTTTGCGGGGAAATGTATTTACAAATTTGTACATTGTAAATTTGTACCGGAAGGAGTGGACTTATAAGCACCACCTTCGGATTTCGTCTAATATTCTAAGAAATATTACAATATTCAAAGTGTGGACGAACGTAGTATTCGGCTCCAGCTCTCCAGTCACTACATATGGTGCCATAGTGGTATTTTACAACTTTCGGGCTGTTTTCTCAAGAAGTATGGACTTTCCCCCATGAAAAAACTTTTACTGTCGTAATTGAGGCAGTGACTGCAAGTTTCTTCAACAAAAACTAAAGTGATTCGAGAGCAGGTCTTAAAGTGAATTTATCCAAAATTTTTTGTCGGAAGTACCCGAAGGGAATGGATAATAGGGTTATATCTTTTTGCACTTTTTTGCAATTATCAAAAATACCACCACATAGCCGTGTAGAGCATGAAATACTAGTGTGACATAAGGTGTAATTTTTTCTCTATCGTGAAAAAAGTTTCCGCACCAAATGCTTTGAAGTTCAATAATGCATTTTTTAGTTTTATTTGTTATAATGAAATTTCTGTTTTTTTAAATCTAATTTAAAATCAATACTACACCATTCTGGGCCAATTTGTTATCAAATCGCGGCATTTCAGAGAATATAAGAAACTTTTGACAATATTGCAATTTTGTTGTTTTTTATAAACTCGCGAATTTTATGTTTATATTTATTGTACCGATCGGACAAGAGAATATGCTGTCATTTGCAACAAATTCGCAAAAGTTACAGACCGTTTTTAATAACTTTGCCTAAGAGAATTGTATTTATTTTCTATAAATATTTATTTAAACAAAGCAAATTTAAAATTTTAAGTAGAAAGATAACAAAACGGTTTTAGTAATCGCAGTCGGTGCGGAAACTTTTTTCACCAAATCGATCTTAGGAAAGTGTTTTCGTTATCAGGACAAAATTCCCCACACGGTACTGGTGTGGTATTTTCTTGGTTATAGCCCTAATGGGTAGGATGAGTAAAGTATGGACCAAATCGGTCACTCCAATTAAGAGTTATGGTGCGCACAATTTTTCCGAACATTTTTGAACTTCTGTGGGGAGGTACCTGAAGTAGTGGACCGATATGGCTAATCTTCGAACTTAAACTAAGTTTGCACAAAATATTACGAAGGCCACATTTTGGACCGAATCGGTAGATCCGTTCGAGAGTTATCTTGCACTCCAACCACTATACATGGTGTCATAGGGTTTTTTGTAACTTTCAGGCTATTTTCTCAGGAAGTATGAACTTGCCCCTGATGAAACTTATACCGTCGTATGGCGGGCAGTGAATAAAAGTTGCTACAACAAAAATCAAATCGATTTGTGTGGGAGGTACCAGAATGAGTGGACCGATTGAGTCCATATTGGAACATCATCCAAGTCTGGTAGAAATTTCACGATGTGCAAAGTATGGACCAAATCGGTTAATTACTTCAAGAGTTATCGTGCGCACAAATTTTCCGAACATTTTCGAACTTTTGTTGGGGAGGTCCCGGAAGGAGTGGACCCATCTCCGATCTTAAACTAAGTTTGTACGAAATATTACGAAAGCCAAATTTTGAACGGAATCGGTTGACATATAGACAGACGGTCGGGCATGGCTAAATTAACTCCAAATTGTCAGAAACACATTTCGTCCAAACATACTTGGGGTCTAAAACCGTCATTTCGATGAAGCACATTTTGCCCGTATGAAAGTGTATATACCCTCGTTAGCATAAATGCTGAGGGTATAAAAAATATAAGCAAACGGTATATTATACGATTGACAGGATATTTACTATCCTTTGAAATCTAATCCTATGTAAAGCCCTATGACAATCAAATTATAATTGAACATTTAACGTCTTCTACAGGTCCTCTAATTTTGTTTTTTGGTAGAAGTCATCCTTGTCCCCTATTAAAGTCTCTACCAAATAGAAGTCAAGATCTGCGGGCCCTATTGAGTATATTAAGAACCCAAAGAACACCATAGCTGTCCCAGTATAATGTTTGAGAAAATAGCTTTAGATCTTTGTTTTTCGATATTGTCATTTTGAGATGATATGTTTTTCGTTAATTGTCCTCCAACGTCAAATCCTTTCATGTCCTTTTTATACCCTACACCACTATGTGGGGAGGGTATTATAAGTTGGTTTTGGCCAAAAAGTTTGTAACGCATCGAAATAAAGGTCGTAGACCCATACTTATATATATCAAAATGAATGTCTCGACGAGCTGAGTCGATCTGGCTATGTGTGTCCGTCCGTCAGTCCGTCCGTCCGTCCGTCTGTCCGTCTGTCCGTCTGTCCATCTAAACCTTGTAATCACGCTACAGGCCGCAATTTTGATCGGATCGTCACGAAATTTTGGATGTTGATGAGGTTCCCGGAGGGGAAGAAGCCTATTGATTTTGGTGATGGTCGGATAATTTTTAGGGGTCGGAAAGGGCAAAAAAATTAGGTGGATAAAAATACAACGTTTTTTTCCAAAGCCAATATCAAAGCTTCTATATGGGGTATACCAAAAGCAAAACCTTACAATGAAAGCAGAAAATATCACCTTTCTAATGATGTAAAGTAGGTGATCGTAGGTGATCAAACAACGAAGATATCGCAATAGTAGCAATTAAAACCCCAATTTTCATTTTTGCGATTTTAATTATATTGACAAATATCACAGCTTTGGTTGAAAATTTTCCAAAAGCAAAGCCTGACTATAAAAGTAGAAGATCCCGTCTTTACAATGATGCAAACTAGGTCGGCGTAGGTAACCAAATAACGGAGATATCGCAATAGTCGGTAATACATCCCATTTTTCTATTTTTTTAGAAATCACGCTACAGGTCACAATATTGATCGGATCGTCACGAAAATTTCAGGGTTAATGGGGGTCTCACATGTGAAGAAGCATATTGATTTTGGTGATGGTCGGATAATATTTAGGGGTCGGAATGGGCAAACACTTATTTGGAGAAAAGTCAACATTTTATTTCAAAGCCAATATCTCGGTTTCTTTAAGAGGTATATCAAAAGCAAGGAATATGATAAGGAAAGTAGAAAATATCACCTTTACAACGGTGTAAAGCAGGTTGTCGTAGGTGGTCAAATAGCAAAGATATGGCAATAGCCGATAATGCATCCCATTTTCCGATTTTTTTATAATCACGCTACAGGTCGCAATTCTGATCGGATGGTCACGAAATTTTGGGAGTTAATGGGGGTCCCACAGAGGAAGAAGCCTACTGATTTTAATGATGGTCGGATAATATTCAAGGGTCGGAATGGGCAAAAACTTATTTGGAGAAAAGGTCTACGTTTTATTTCAAAGCCAAAATCTCTGTTTCTTTGAGAGGTATATCAAAAACAAAACCTGGCAAGGAAAGTAGAAAATATCACCTTTACAACGATGTAAAGTAGGTTGTCGTAGCTGCTCAAACAACAGAGATTTCGCAATAGTCGGTAATGCATCCCATTTTCCGATTTGTTTGTAATCACGCTACAGGTCGCAATTTTAATCGGATAGTCACGAATTTTTTGGAAGTTGATGCGGGTTCCACATAGGAAGAAGCCTATTGATTTTGGTGATAGCCGGATAATATTTAGGGGTCGGAATGGGGAAAAACTCATTTGGAGACAAATTCAAAATGTTATTCTTTGTGAATATATTGGCTTCTAGTAGGGGTATTCCAACGACAAAGCCTGTCAATGGAAGAAGAAAATATTACCTTTACATTGGTGTAAAGCAGTTGACGAAGGTGGTCAAAGAAGGGAGATACCACAATAGTCGGTAATGCATCCAATTCTTCCATTTTTTGCAATCAAGCTACAGGTCGCAACTTTGATCGGATGGTCACGAAATTTTGGTTGCTTATGGGGGTCCCAGAGAGAAAGAGGCATATTATTTTTGGTGGTAGTCGGATTATATTCCCTAAAAGAAATGTTTACCAGTGAAAAGTTTATGCACAGGGGTAGTGGTGTAGGGTATCACATGTTCGGCCCCGTCCCGACTATAGCCTTTGCTCACTTGTTATTCTTGAACTGGAGAAGTAACAAAAGATCAGATTTTCTACATGAAAAATGCTATTCTATTGGTCTTTTCAACTGGTCTATGAGGCTCTCGAAGCACTCTAAATTGTTAGCTCACATCCAGTTTAAAACCTGGTCATGAATAGCTTAAAATGTTATACCCTCCACCATAGTAAGGAGGGTATATTAAGTTTGTTTTTCTGTTTGCAACGCATTGAAATATTCATTTCCGACCCTATAAAGTATATATATTCTTGATCAGGGTAAAATTCTGAGTCGATCTGTGCACGTCCGTCCGTCCGTCCGTCTGTGGTAATCACTCTAGCATCCACAAAAATGGAGATAGGACGCTGAAATTTTGGGAAGATGCGTCTTTTGTTTGCAGGCAGATCAAGTTCGATGATGGGCTATATCGGTCCACGTTTTGGTATAGCCCCCATATAACGGTACCCCCGATTTACGGTATTTTGACGTTTTTAGCTACATTTTCAGACCGATTTAGCTGTAATTTGACATTTAGGGTTCTTAAGTGTCAATAAACTTATATAACAAAACTTGTGGACATAGTTTCACGTTTTGGTATAGCCCCCATATAACGGTACCCCCCGATTTACGGCATTTTGACGTTTTTGTCTACATTTTCAGACCGATTTAGCTATAATTTGACATTTAGGGTTCTTAAGTGCCAATAAACTTATATAAGATATACGGTATTTTGACGTTTTTAGCTACGTTTTCAGACCGATGTACCTATAATTTGACATTAAGGGTTCTTAAGTGTCAATAAACGTATATAACAAAAGTCGTGGACATAGGTCCACGGTTTGGTGTAGCCCCCATATAACGGTATATATATTATATTCTTGATCAGGATAAAGTTCTGAGTCGATATAGCCATGTTTTTCTGTCCGGCGTCTATTCGTCTGTTGTAATCATTCTAGCGTCCACAATAATTGAGCTAGAGCGCTGCATTTTTGCACCCGAATATCTTTTCTCCATAGGCAGGTCAAGTTCGAAGATCCACGTTTTGGTAAAGCCCCCATATAACGGTACCTCCAGATTTTCGGTATTTTGGTGATTTTAGTTATATTTTTTGACCGACCTACCTGTAATTAGACGTTTGAGGTTCCCAGTGGTCAAACGGCTACTTCAATAAAAATGTTAAAGACAGGTACAGGTTTTGGAATAGCTCCCATATAACAGTACCTTCCGATTTTCGGTATTCTGAGGATCTTAGCAAAATTTTTGACCAAACTATCTGTTATTTAACATTTAAGTTTCACAGTGGTTACAAAACATCTCCACAAAAACCGTCAACATAGGTCCATGTTTTGGTATAGCCCCTATATAACGGTACCTCCCGATTTTCGGTATTTTGAGGATTTTCGCTACAACTTTTAACCGAACTACCTGTAATTTGACAGTTGAGGTGCCCAGTGGTCACAAAACATCATCTATAGCCCGCATATAACGGTACATCCCGACTTTCGGTATTTTGAGGATTTTAGCTACAATTTTTAAACAAACTAGCAGTAATTTGACATTTGAGGTTCTCTGTGGTCATGCAACTTAGCATCAAAAATCGAACTAGCTGACATTTGACATTTTAATTTTAGTGATCACGAAACTTCTTCACTAAAAATCATGAACTTAAAGCTGCAAAACGCTACTAAACACTCCAAATTTTTCGAAACTCAAATTATTTTTCGCGATTCTTAATGAGAAATATGTTTACAAACATTACTAATTTTGGAGAAAACAATTTATTTTAAAATGAGAAAAAATGGTCACATTATAAGCGCATTTTCTGAAACAATGGAAATAAATCGATATATAAATCAAGTCAGTAGTGGAATTCTGTAACTCATTTTTGTGTTACCGACAAAACTTGGTAACATTAAAACACAAAAATATGAATGAAACGTATCAATAACAGTTAACAGCACTGTTGATATCGGTAGCATTTAGCAACAGCTTTATTTTGGTTGTTAACATACCGAAAATTTTCGTTAGTTATCGAAATTATAAGCATTTTAATTTTACCAATATTTGTCGGTTACTCGAAAAATGACTTACAGAATTCCAATACTGACAATTTTTCGCAAGGAGGTTTACTATGCACTAAGAACTCCTTTTACCGGATTACAGCAAATTCGGTTGAACAATATGTTGGTAACAGTAAAATATTTCAATTCAGGATGATTCGTTACATGGGAACCACGCGAAAACTTGGACCTAGGACTACAATATTTTTGTTAGAGTATTTCTAGGCCACCAGGACCAATTGATAAAAATTTCAGTTCGATATATTGTCTAGAAATATTTTTTCCACCACAGTGCATAGGCGGTACCTTTGATCGGGCTGAACACTTTTCTTTTAGATTAGATTAGGTTAGATAACTTAGGAATTTGGGGTATCCATGGTCGAAAAATGTTTCCACATAGGCTTGTGAAAGACTATTAATTAAGACTATTTTATGGGGAGGGTATAAAATATTCGGTCTGGCCGAACACAATGTTTTTTTACCTGTTTATTTTCACATATTTTGAAAGCTTACAAATTTTACCATTTTTGCCACCACAGTGCATAGGCGGTACCTTTCATCGGGCTGAACACATTTCTTTTAGATTAGATTAGGTTAGATAACTTAGGAATTTGGGGTATCCACATAGGCTTGTGAAAGACTATTAATTAAGACTATTTTATGGTGGAGGGTATAAAATATTCGGCCTAACCGAACATAATGTTTTTTTACCTGTTTATTTTCACATATTTTGAAAGCTTAGAAAATTTCTTACGGGTATGAGTTCCTTCCAGAGTGTACTTGTGCAAAAATGCCGCAATTTTTGTGCTTTGTTTAACCTGCTTTGGGGTCTGTTTAATTCAAATGTAGTAACTCATTTTTAACACAATTATAGTTGACCAATCGAATCGAACTTTTCAGATTTGGATGACAATACATGAATATGAAACCAAAACCAATATGGGCCCTTTTTTCCTATAGCCCCACCCGATTTCAGGTGTTTTGAGGATTTTGTCTTCATTTTTGTCCGAATTGACTGTAACTTGGCAGTTGGAGTTCCCAATTGTACAGAAACTCCCCCACCAAAAATTGTGGACATGGGTCAGATTTTGGTGTAGCCCCCATATAACGGTACCACTATACCACTTTCAGCCTAAATTGACTGTAATTTGGTTCTGGACTTCTCAGTGGTCAAAAAGTGTATTTACTAAAAAATTAAAAATAATTTAAAAAATTAAGTTTCAGTGTTTTATTTATAAATGCACTTAAAACTCGGAAACAATTTTTCATGATGGAATCTCTCAAATAAAACGCTTGCCGTTTAATACTGTCAAAATTTTTAATTTAAATGCAAGCGTTTTATTTGAGAGATTTCATCATGAACAATTATTTTCTAGTTTTAAGTGGATTTATAAATAAAACACTGAAATTTATTTTTATACCCTACACCACAATGTGGAAAGGGTATTATAAGTTTGTTTTGGTAAAAATTCATGTAACACCGCGAAATATTCGTCGGAGACCCCCAATGTTGTATACCAATCTTCATATCTCGACGAGATAAAGCGATTTTGAGATGTTTGTCCGTCCGTCCGTCTGTCCATTATAAATTGTAAACACGCTCCAGGCCTTAATTATGGACCGATCGTCATATGGACCGAGGTCGGGTTCAGGCCAGAATAGATTAGAATAGAATAGATTCTTATTGGTGATGATCGAGAAATATTTAGCGGGTGAAATGAACCAAAAACATAATATTTATTCAATTATCTAGCGGCGCTGTAGGTTGCAATAATAATCCGATCAACGCGAAATTTTATATAAGGTAAGAGTATATGACAGAGAAGTAGCTTGCAATTTGAGATGGCGATCAGATAATATTTAGAGGGTTAAATGGACCACAACTTTTGTGTGAAAGTTGTGAAAATTTTTAATATACAACTTATATCTTTATTCCTGGAAGATACATTCCGGACAAGTAAGCTACCCTTGGAAACGGAACGCTTGACCTTTCAATTGATGTCAGTTGTGTTGGTGTGCATGATCAGATAACAGAGTTACATCCCAATATTTTCAGTTATTTGTATATAGTGTAATCATAAACTCGTTAGAGGTAGCAATTTTACCCCAATAGTCACGGAAATTTTCACCGGGTAAGAGTTTAGGTCAAAGAAGGTGCCTAATTTTGAATGATAATATGATATTATTTAGCGGGTGAAATGGACCATTACTTTTGTATGAAAATTATACAAATTTTATTTTTGGACGATATTTTAATTCTTTGATGACATATATCGGCAAAGTAGCCGATTTTGATTTGTGAAAAGTTAATTCCCAGGGGTAAAGGTGTAGGGTACCACATGGTCGGTCGCGTCCGACTATATTCTTGGCTTACTTGTTTAATTATTTTTTTTTTTTTCACTATAAGATTCAGCATAAACAACATATGTATATGAACTTTACTTCATATTTATGTTATGTTCCTAAAAATATGTTCGAAAAACCAGCAGATTAGCCTATATAGGCCCAAATATAGGAAAAACTTAAACATTTGTGAACATTTTATTAATTTTGATGGTATAGGAATGTACCCTCGGAGTCGACTCCGAAGTCAGAGCCGAAGTCGTGAGAAAAAAACTGGCCTGGAGTCGGAGTCGAACCACAAATACATCGAGTCCGAAAGCCTAGATTCGAATAGTAAGTTTTGATATTTGTAATCTGTAGGTGAAAGTATTATGTGGCGTATGATTTACAAATGTTAGCGGTATATGCATATTAATACGTTCCGATGTTCAAAATTGTCATATTTTAATGTGTTAAGAATATCATCTTATGGAAATGTGTTATTGTAGCTTGCTACTGAAAAAAAAAACAAAGACGTTGTCTATGATTAGGAACAACCCTTTCAGAATCACAAAACGATTATTATGCATTAACAGTTATCGATGAAGTTCTTGGGAGCAACTGTGCTGCAACAGTCTACATACCTGCTAGCCACAGACAGTCATGGGTTAAATATCCAGGTTGGGCATCACAGTCTTTCACCGGTGTTGAACGAGAAGGTAGTCTTTATTTTTTTACATCTCAAACAATGTATTGTGGGCCGTTGGTCTTGGGTCAAAACGTTGTACGTCGTCGAAGTAATGTTTCTAGACAAACGTTATGCTATGTCACAACAAATGTTTTGAATAAAAAGATCACCCTGTTTAAATAACGCTACAAGAACTAAATTTGATATGATCCCTAACAACGTTCTGCTGGCAGAGGGGATGAAAGGCTTCTTCATGTTGACATGTTCATATGTACTCACATATAAGAAACAAATCAGCATAAAAATTTTGCGGTATATGTCAACAACAGTGGCCAAAAACTTAAGTTCGTCTGGCCTTAAGTTCGACCGGGCCGAACTTTTTATACCCTACACCATGAAATATTGTAAGCAAATATGGAATAATGATTTTTTTTCGGTTACGAATTTACAAATGATCACAATTTTAGATGAACCAATTTTATACCACTGGGAACGCCAAATAACTAATTTTAGCTAATGCGGCCTGCAAACAAATTGAAAGTATCGAGAGGCACCGTTATTTATAATTCATGGGGGCTACACAACAACGTAGGCCTTTTTACACAATTTTTGCCAAATGCAAAATTACAGCCAATTTAGATCGCGAAAGTAGGCAATAATTTCCACATACCCGACAACGTCAAAATACCTCATCTCGGGTGGTACTGTTATATGGGAGCTCCTCCAGAACATTGACCTATGTCCACATCGAATTTTAAATGCTAAATTACAGCTTACTCGGTCTGCAAAAATAGCTAAAACTTAAAAATACCTCTAACTGGGTTGTACAGCTCTATGAAGGCTATTCAAAAACAAGGACCTATAACCACAGTTTTTTTGTTGAAGATAAGTTTTTTGAGCTCTAGGAACCATGAATGCGATTATGGCCAATTCGATGTGCAAATGTAGCTATAAATGCAGAAGTACCCGAAATCGCGTGGTACCGAAAAATTTTTGAACATAAGTTTTGTGGCCTCAAGGGACTTCAAATTCCAAATTATAATAAAAGTACCTTAAATCGGGCGGTACTATTATAAGGGGGGCTATACGGCCAGATTTTTTAGTAAATAAATTTTGTGACCGCTAGGAAACCTATATGCAAAATTATAGTTAATTTGGTAAGAAACTGTTGTTAAAAACAGCAAAATACCCCACATCGGGAGGTACCGTTATATGGGAGCTATACCAAAACTTGGGCCGATAAAGGCCATCTTCAAACTTGACCTTCCTGCACGCAGTTTTATGGATGTTAGAGTGATTAGAACAGACCGACGGACGAACATGCATAGATCGGCTAATAATTTTAACCAGATCGAGAATATATACTTTATAGGGCCTCAAATGATTATTTCAATGCATTACAAACGAAAAACCAAGCTTAATATACACTCCACCCTATGGTGACGTGTATAAAAACTTGGGTTGGGCGTGGATTTAGTAATCCACCCCCATACAAACACGCTACTGTAAGAAAATAAAGAAAAACAGAACGACCCCAGCAAACGTTTAAAGAAACAGCATCTGGGAATCTGTAATGTTCTGAAATGTTCGGACTCTTAATAGGGAAGGTGAAGTTTAAGGGGTGACCTTCACTTGTAAAGCCCAAAAAGACATCTTTTCATGAAAAAAAAGCACGAAAAGACACAATACCGAAGAATAAATGCAGCATACTCTACAATCAGTATCAACGAACAGTGCAAAAGAAATTCCTCGGGAGAAAAGAAGAGAAACGCATTTTCCGCAGGAAATAGAGAAAAACGCGAAAGCGGGAGAGTTAAAATCGAAATGAACATGAGCCAGAATAAATTCGGAAAATTCTAACAGCAAGGTAATTTTTTGGTAATATCCAATATTAGCAAAGACGACGAATATACAACAGATCCAATCCCAGAAGATACCGCCCGGCAAAGATGAGGTAAAGACAGCAATAAACCGGTCGAAGAATAATAAGCCAGCAGGAGCTGATAGATTACCAGTCGAGCTATTCAAAACCGGAGTCGACACACTGATAAGGTGTATGCATCGGCTAGTTAGCATCGTCTGGCACCAAGACTGCGTACCCAGCGATTGGAATCTGAGTATCTTGTGTCCCGTCCACAAGAAAGGTGATGCTGGATGCTCTAATTGTAGGGGCATACGTCTGCTACTTATTGCGTACAACACAGTGTCAGGGATATTGTGCGAACGACTAAAGCCTACGGCCAACAAAATAATTTGGCCATATCAATGCGGCTTTAGATCTGGAAAAACATCATTGACCAGATATTTACGATGCGACACATTCTGGAGAAAACACATGAGATATAGACCGACCCTTACCATCTTTTTGTTATTTTTAGAACAGCAAATAGAGGAATTGAAATCATTTCGTTGTTCTAAGTAAGTAATATTTCCGTGAATCTTAGATAAAGTTCGATGATGGTTCTTACCGATCCCTTCCTTATGGTTGGTACCTTCCTCACAAAAGGTCAAAGAGTTTTGTTTAAGTGCACTTAAAGGGCTGATCGAGTATCCTTTGGAATTTTTTAACGAAGGTCTTTTAAACATAAAGGTTCAAATTTCTAAATTGTACGGTGACCCACTGAAATGACTGGTGAACGTGATATCTATCGAAAGGAATGACGCCTAAAATAATATTCACAAAAATGTAGCATTCCTCCTTTGAGCCTTAATCCAAATGCATATTTTTGTCGGAAATTTCATACGTCCAAAAAGGCCACTAAATTCTTAAATACAAAATTTTTGGGGAAAATAATTTTTATTGTTTAGTCGGCATTAAAATTGTCCATAGATGAAAATTTCAATTCACTCTGGCTGAGGGTATATCACAGTCGACAAAGCCGATTGACATTTTCTTACTTTTTAATTTTGAAATTCACAATTCCGAAGTTTTCTTATTATATGAGCGAAAACATTATTGAATAGAGATTGACAAATGTTTACGATAGGTCTCCGAGTGGTTGGTGGTCTAGCATTCAGAAGCATTAGTTTATGTTTTCTATGTAAGAATTCCTCTTAATTGCGCAGTTCAATGTTTCAGACTCTTAGTGCTCAGTAATAAATAATAAAATTAAGTTTATAATTTAATATAGTTTTTGTTGTTTTCATAATGTTCACTTATACTTACCATTTTATTATGTAGTCTCTATTCCTACCTTAGCTAGCCTCAAGCATTAATAAAACAATTTGAACAATTTATGTTTATTTTATTTGAATGGTATTTCAATTATTTGCTATCAGTTCATACATATTTTATGTTTGGTTTGTTGTTTTTAATTTAAATGTTATTTGCGTGTTATGTTTGTGTGTGTGTGCTGTTTTGTTTTCTAAATTTACACTGAAAAATTGATATTTATTGATGGCATATTTTCTGGTTGGAATATTTTGATTATTGCATCTCTAGTGAATTTTCAATTTAACATTTAAATCATGTCAATGAGCTTGTGTTCTTGTTGTTGCTACTTTTGTTGTCGAATTTGATTTGACTATGCTTCAATTTGGATTATGTTAAACATGTATATATTTTGGTTTTTATGCTTACATACATACATAAAAATAAAATTTTTAGTTTTAGTTATATAACTTTAGTTAAATGTATATATTGAATACATTGAATAGCTGATTTATGAAAAGTAAAAAAAAAAAATAAATGGTTGTCAGAATTTGGGGATTAATGGATCCCTAATAAACAGACTCTTATTGGAATTACTCTTTCGCATCAAACGCTTTTATACCTCTTGGTTCAGCTTTGTCAATGTAATCTCTGTCCTGCAACCCTTTGCAGATTCCTGCCTTTTGAACTTTGAAATATGCTGCATTCAAGACGTTAAATGCAATTCGCATAGTCTTTTTTCAAACTTACTATATCACCACAAAGATAGTATTATACCCACTTACATACTTGTTATTAATATGAATATGGCTTATTTTACTCAGAGACTAAAATAATTGTTATATTACTCTCTCTTTGTAAACTTTGTTATATACAATGTCTATTTTGTCAATATGTTTTTATTCACATATATACAATATGCTTTTAATCAATTGCTAGGGGTCAGTGGTATCGTTGTTATGCATAACTGATAAAGCTACACATTTAGAAATGTTCATATGTTTAACTTGTAGCTACCGTTGTTACATAATGTTATGTGTTGCTGTTGGCAATTAGAGACCACTTACTCGTACGTAAATTGCATAGATTATTCCCGTGAGGCTGCTTGCTACCATGAGCGTTTTAATACTTTTTGAACATTAGCGAGGGAGGGATATGGTATTAGATGTATTACATTTGCATTGTATAGATCTTTCGGTACAACATTTTGAAAGATATTCTATTTTAGCCGCTTTACATCATTCATCGTCAGTAATCTGAAAAAAAGAACAAACAAATAAAAATTGTTAGGTTCGGGCCATTTTATACAATCCGCCATAATATATTCTGAACTAAAATGAAATAAATAGTTTACTTCCATGTCCACAATTTTAGGTTGAGATATTTTTGACCACGGATACCCCAAATACCTAAAAAAGGTAAAAAATGGGTGGCACCTTATATGGGGGTTATATTAAAGAGTGGACTTATATTACAGTTTTTTGAAGGAAAAGTCAAATGTCAAATTACAGACAGTTGGGTCAACAAATGTAGCTAAATTCCTCTAAAAACCTGAATTGGGAGGTACCGTTATAGGGGGGCTATAACCAAACATAGATCTCTTTTTTCGATTTCTGGTGGAGAAGTCTTGTGGCAACTGTGGGCTATACAAAAACATGGAAACACATATGTTGACAATTTTGGTGGAGAAGTTTTGTGACCAATAGGCAGATCAAATGTCAAATTATAGGTAGTTCGGTCAAAAAATGTAGCAAAGATGCTAAAAATATTGAAAATCGAGAGATACCGTTATATGGGCACAATACCAAACCTATGTTAACAATTTTGGGGAAGAAGTTTTGTGGCCACTGGGAATCTCAAATTTTAAAATGCAGGTACTTCGGTCAAAAAATATAGTTAAAATTCTCAAAATACCGAAAATGGGGGTTAACCAAAAGGTAGACCGATATAACCCATCTTCGAACTTGGCCTGCCTATGAAAAAATACACTCGGGTGCAAAAATATGGCGTTATAGCTCGATTATTTTGGACGCTAGAGTGATTACAACAGACCGACAGACAGACGGTTGAAGACAGGTGACAATTTATAGACTCAGAATTTTATCCTGGTCCAATTTTCTGACCATTGAAATGCCAAATAATAAATCAGAGTCAATTCGTGAAGAAAATTTAGCTAAAAACTTTACGTTGGCCTATGTTCAGAAGATTTGACGGAGAAGTTGTTTGACAAAAGGGAATGCTTAATGAGAAATTACAGTCAATTAGAGCTGAAAATGTAGATAAAACATAAATATACCTGACATCGGACTGAACCGTTATATAGAGGCTATAACAAAACGTGGACCCATATAGCACGTCTTTGCACTTGACCAGCCTACAAACAAAAGACGCATCGGTGCAAAATTTTAGCTTGCTAACTTAATTTGTTCGAATGCTAAAATGATGAAATTTGCTGAACTTACATGGAATAATTTGGGTGACGTAGGGGATGGAAGATACCAAGGAACGGTCCTGACCGGTTTTAACATGGCAAACCCCAGGATTTAGCTTGGTCCCTCTTTCATCTCAAGTGGACACTGACCTCCCCGTGGTGTCACCTGGGGAACTGCCTTTAACACCCGTTAAAGGTAGGAGCTAACATGTGCCGCGCGTTCACCCATAAGAACGTTAAAAACTTGGGTTTGGGCGTCGGGTTTGTAACCCTCCCCTAGAAAAAACAGCCTACTATGAAAAAACGAAAGAAAAGAAAAACAAACCCCTCTAAAGTTGACGAACCCCGCAAATGTTTTAAGGACCATGATCTGCGAATCTGCACCTGGAATGTTCGCACTCTTTATAGAGAATGTGCAGTCTTCGCATTGGCAGACGTACTTGAAAAGTACAAGGCCGATATTGCTGCCATACAGGAAATACGATGGATTGGGAAAGGCGTCACAACAACACCTAAAGGTGACGCACTGTATTATAGCTGCCATGACGTAAAGCATGAGTTTGGTTGCGGATTCGTAGTTAGTCGGAGACTAAAACATCTGGTATCCAGCTTCACCCCAGTGAATGAAAGACTTGCTGCAATTCGAATAAAAGCTAAATTCTTCAACATCAGCTTTATTTGCGCTCATGCTCCCACAGAAGAAAAGGACGAACAGACCAAAGATATATTTTACGAGCGCTTAGAAGAAACATATGACCGTTGCCCTGCCCATGACATTAAAATCATTCTAGGCGATTTTAATGCCAAAATTGGAAAGGAGAATATCTTTGGGCCAACAGTCGGGAAATTCAGTCTCCACAGTGAAACATCTGACAATGGTATGAGGCTGATAGACTTTGCAGCTACAAAAAACATGGTAGTTAGCAGTACCAGATTTAATCATCTCGATATTCATAAGGACACCTGGCTGTCTCCAGATCAAAGAACAAGTAATCAAATTGATCATGTTGTGATAGATGGAAGACATTCATGCAGCGTGTTGGATGTACGATCGTTCCGAGGCGCAAACATTGATTCGGACCACTACCTTGTTGCAGCAAAGGTACGTACCCGTCTAAACGTTGCAAATAAAGCACGAACAGACACAACGCGGAAGTTGGACATCGATAGGCTGCAAACACAACAGATAGCCACAGCATATTCCACTCAACTAACCCAATTGCTTAACGCGAGCACTTCTTGTCCCGATAACATAACAACACAATGGCAAAATATTGCCCACTCCATGCAAACAGCCGCCAAATCCATACTTGGATACCAGAGCCCTCCGCAAAGGAATTCATGGAATGACCAGGAGTGTCGTGCTGCTACCGAAGAGAAAAATGCGGCATATAGAATTCTACCAAAGAGTGAAACATCAAACAGAAGGCTTTGGTACAGGCACATCCTCCTGTAGAGGCCAGCAAGGTAATCTGGTAACAGATACAGATAGCGTGCTCAGGATATGGAAGCAACATTTCTCCAATCTGCTGGTATCCAATAGTAGCGAAGACGATGATACCACAGAACCAATCTCAGAAGATGGTATAGAATGTATACCACCCGGCCAAGATGAGGTAAAAACAGCATTCAACCGGCTGAAGAATAATAAAGCAGCAGGAGCCGATGGCTTACCAGCCGAGCTGTTTAAAACCGGAGGCGACGCGCTGATAAGGTGTATGCATCAGCTAGTTAGCACCATCTGGCAGGAAGAACGCGTACCCGACGATTGGAACCTGAGCATCCTATGTCCCGTCCACAAGAAAGGAAATAAGACTGTATGCTCCAACTATAGGGGCATAAGTCTTCTCCCTATTGCCTATAAGATAGTGTCAGGGATATTGTGCGAACGACTAAAGCCAATGGTCAACGAAATAATTGGACCACACCAATGTGGCTTTAGACGTGGCAAGTTTACCATTGACCAGATATTTATAATTGTTCCACAAACATCCCAGACTGGATAAGGGAGACTTTTTTGTCGATTATAAAGCAGCATTCGACAGTCCCCTCCGACCAAAGGTATTCCATGCAATGTCTGAATTTGGTATCCCCGCAAAGCTCATCCGGCTTTGTAATATGACTTTAACTGATACTAGGTCCTCAGTTAAAATTGGAAAGAACCTCTCCGAAGAGTTTTGTACCAAAAGAGGTTTCAGACAAGGAGACAGCCTTTCGTGTGACCTACTCAACATTTTGCTGGAAAAGGTAACACGAGATGCAAATGTCAAAAGAAATGGCACAATTTACACCAATAGCCACATGTTACTTGCTTATGCTGATGACATAGACATCCTGGGACGATCAGTAAAGGAAGTACCTGATACCTTTAGGAAGGTCGAAGCAGAATCTGCGAAAGTGGGTCTGGCGGTAAACGGCGAAAAGACCAAATTGATGGTGTCGACGCGCAAAGCGTCCATAGAGCTCGGACCAACCGTGGAAGTTGGTACCTATAATTCTGAGGTAGTTGAAGACTTCTTCTACCTCGGCACTGCCATAAACACATCAAACAACATCAGTTGTGAAATAAGAAGAAGAATTGTATTGGCCAACAGATGCTAATTTGGCTTAAGTAAGCACTTTAAAGACAAAGCCACAACTCGCCAAACAAAAATAACGCTTTACAAAACACTGATGCTACCCGTGCTGATGTATGGTTCCGAAGCCTGGGTACTTGTGCAAGCAGGTAAGGCAGTACTTTGCGTGCTTAAGAGAAAAATTCTTCGAAAGATCTACGGGCCAATCTGCGTTGACGGTGAATACCGACGTCGTATGAACCACGAGTTGTATCTGCTATACAACGACATCAGTATAGATAAACGTATCGAGATGCAACGATTCCTTTGGCAAGGCTATATCATAAGAATGAGCGATGATGAATCCATTAAAAAGGCGTATGAATACATGGCACATGGCGGTGCACGCAGAATCGGCAGGGCTAAGCTTCGATGGAGCATACGAATGGATGAAGAAATGAAAAGGCCCGGTATTCCAGAAAGCGAAGCGGAAAACAGAGAGAATTGGAGATTTTTTTCTTAGTTCGGTCTATGGAACAAATGTTCCGTAATGGACCAGCTAAGTAAGTAAGTAAATGATACATCGGTGAGATTATCATTATTTAGTTGGCTTCTACTTTTATTTTGACAGGAAAATCATGAAGATTGTGGTTTAATCACAAATCGAGAGAAAATAAACAAAGGCACGTTGGCTTTAACCCATTTTTTAAATAAATATAGTCACAGCTTCCACGCAAATTAACTTTTAAGTCCAATATTTTTTCCAAGTCTAAAAACATTCCATTTTATCCAAAAGCATTTAATTTGTATGATATACAACCAAAATTCGCGACTTATAAAAGGGTAAACCTTGGCTTCAACTATGTTAAACTTTCAATTCATAAGCTTTCAGTTTTAATGATAACGTTTTATGGACTAAATGCTTTACAATTAAAAAATAGGTACCTTCTACCTCATTTCTTCGGGTCCATGGTTAAACCATGTTATTCATTGAGGATATTAAATATGTCAACAGATTTTGTCTGTAAACTTTCTTTTCACTTACGGACTTTGTCGGATTTGTTCGACCATTTATGCTGGTTAGGATTTATTATCGCCCATGTCCAATATCTTTATTCTAAAACGATCTAATTATATTAAATTTGAATTCTCCCGCTTATTGAGAATTATATGTTTTTAGTTTTTCATGGCTGATGGACCGTTGAACTTCACCATTTTAAGAGATTTGTAAATATATAGTTTTTCTTAATAGGGGATATATCGTGCTACCTTCGAAATTCATGTCTACATGTACCACGGTACATTCCACAAAATTTCGTGAAAATCGGTTCTTAGTTTTCGAGATATAACATTTGAGTTTATGTCAAAAGAAATCCCACCATGCACCGCTATAAAATCCCCTTACGAAGTGATATGGATAAACCATAGGTATTTTCGTCTTCTATGAACCCCAAAAATCGAATTGGTTCATGAGAAACCCTTCATTTTTTGACAACTTTTGTAGCACAGTGTAATTTAAAATTCCTAAATAAAACACTCACACCTACATATCGTCAGCCCTTTTATGAAACTATAGATAGGAAGTTTTTAAACAATTTATTTTTTAAATTTAATTTTCCCCACCTATACTCACGCCATGTATGTATTTATGCTGATATCTAGCCAAGTGGTCAAATGATGCAATTCCTTGCATTCAATGCAAAAGCTGACCTGATTGTAAAGAATTGGTCACTTGTTCTGAAGTTGTCGTTGTGCAGTATGTTGCTGCCGCTGGTGGATACCGATATCCGGCTACGTGTTGTCCATAGGCTGCAACTGCTGCTGCTGCCGAACTAAACGGAAATCCGTGTCCAAGTGCCTGACTGGCCAAGGCAGCCATATGTAACGGTTCGCCACTTTCCTTGCCCCACGAACACTTGACCAACTGTTGATTTATCTCGGTATTGTGTACGGCAACAATTGCATGTGTTGCAGCTTCCTTTGTTGCATAACTGAAATTGAGAGAAAATCAGACATTTTCAGATCCATATGCATTGGAATGTATGTACATGTGTATGTGTAATCAGTCCCATGGCAATGTGCGTGACTGTGTGTGTGCTTGTGTCGTATGCATATAAATGAAATTCATGTGGGCAATGCATGTAGTGGAAAAATGCATTCATATTTATGGGGGTGGCAGCTGGGGTGTGAGTGAGTGACCCTTACGTCTACACACACTATATTTGTATGTGCTCGTATGTATGTCCCATGTTATGTGCCTTGCAACATACTTTACTTAAAATCATGAAATAATGCAGGAAGTACTTTTCTGTTAAATGCATGTGACCTTAATTGATATAAAGTAAAGTCAAGATGATATTGCATGGAGCTGTAAAATTGATGGCACAGAATGCAAAAGTTCACTTAACACCATCATTTCGTTAATTGCATGATTGTTAACGATAAATGTAGTGCGAGCAAGATGAGTGTGAGGGAAAACGACTTGCATGCCTCCTGCCTACACACTTGTACACACGCACATACCCTCAATCGACTTAAAAGGCTACATGGAAAATCATATTCAAATAACGGTTCCATTTATAAGTATTTAAGTAAATGTATTTCGGAAAATTGCTATAAAAATTGAGGTATGTATCAGAATTTTTGTTAATCCATGCTAGTGTAATGGACAAATTGCAGAGCCTTTTAAAATACCATTATTGCTGTGGAGCTGTAATTTTAAAATTAAAGATGTAAAAGGGGTAGCTTCGGCTGGGCTGAACTCAACCCACCAGAAATAGAAAAATTCGGTATAATAGTAATTTTAATTATTTTCAAATTAAAGAACCACTAAAAAGTATTAAGTTCAGCCGGGCCGAACTTTTTATATCCTCCAATATGACATATTCTGAACTTATATGGAAAAAATATTTTTTTTTGGTTACGAAAGGATCCTCAATTTTAGGTGGAGAAGTATTTTTGACCACTGCAAGCACCACATGCTTAATTTTAGCTAATTAGGCCAGCTGAAAACTTGAAAATACTTAAACTCGAGCGGTACTGTTTTTGATGGAAAAGTTTTTAACCACTGGGAACCATAAATGCCAAAGCAATATTGCCACAAAATGTAGATAAAAACTAAAAAGAAACTGTAATCAGTGATACCGTTTTATGGAGACACACCGAAAGTGGACATATGTTGACAATTTTTGTTGGAGAAATTTTGTGACCACTGAAAACCTCAATGTCATGTTAAAGGTAGTACGGTCAAAAATGTGTCTAATATTTTCATAATATCTAAGATCGGGAGGTACCGATACATGGGGGCTATACAAAACCATGGACCAATGTTGACAATTTGTATACTCTCAACCACAATCTGGAGGCTATAATAAAATTTGTCATTCCGTTTGTAAAACATCGAAATATTTGTCTGTGACCCTATCCAAATATAAAATAGAATATATCATCATCTTTAGAACTGTTACAGATACAATCTCTAAATTTAGTATGTGTGAGGGAATTTGATGTAGAAATAAATTTACCGAATTATATTCAAATCGGTTCAGATTTGGATATAGCTCCCATATACATATATTTTCTGCCGACTTTCTTATTTTATGCACCAAACACTCTATGTATGTCCAATTTCAATGAAATTTGGAATGTGTGACGGAATGTGGTCTAGACATAAATGTACCAAATTATATCGAATGCGGCTCAGATTTGGATATTGCTCCTGTATATATTTTCGGCCGATTTCCTGTGTTTGATGCACCAAACACCTTACATATGTCCAATTTCGCTGAAATTTGTAATGTGTGACGGAATTTGGTCTTGACATAAATGTGCCAAATTATACGAAATCGGTTCAGATTTAGATATTGGTCCTATATACATATATTCGGCCGATTTCCTGTATTTTATGCACCAAACACGTTATATATGTTTAATTTCGCTGAAATTATGAATGTCTGACGGAATTTTGTCTAGAAATAAATGTGACAAAGTATTTCGAAATCGGTTCAGATTTGCATCCTAGATCCTATATATATTTTTGGCCGATTTCCTGTATTTTATGCACCAAACACGCTATGTATGACCAATTTCAATGAAATTTAAAACGTTTGACGGAACGTGGTCTAGAAATCAATGTGCTAAATTATATCAAAATCGGTATATATTTGCATATAGCTCCTATATATATTTTAGGCCGATTTGCTGTATTTTATCTACCAAAAAAATAACATACATATCCAATTTCAATGAAATTTGAAATGTGTGACTGAATTTGATCTAGACATAACTGCGCCAAATTTTATGGAAATCGGTTCAGATTTGGATATTGATCCTATATATATTTTCGGCCGATTTCCTGTATTCTATGCACCAAACACGCTACGTATGTATGTTCAATTTCAATGAAATTTGGAATGTGAGACGGGATTTGGTCTAGAAACAAATGTGCCAAATCATATCGAAATCGGTTCAGATTTAAATATAGCTCCCATATATATTTTCAGCCGATTTCCTGCATTTTGTGCACCAAACACGTTATGTATGTTCAATTTCATTGCAATTTGGAATGTGAGACGGGATTTGGTGTAAAAATAAATGTGCAAAATGATATCGAGATCTGTTCAGATCGGAATATAGCTCCCATATATATTTTCATGTTTTTGTTACGTATGTCCAATTTCAATGAAATTTTGAAGAGGCTTAGAAGTCAGAAGATGTCATCATTATATACATACATAAGTACTTATAGTTGGGAAGGAATTGACCAAGGCTACAGCTATTAAATATCATATCTTTGATAGACTTCTTAAGAATTATGTTTTATTATGATATATCTAAATCAGTATTTGAGTAAAAATTATCACTATAAGTGGGAGTTATCTTAAGATTAATTTAAGATATCACAACATGTTAATATGTATATGACCTGCAAAAAAATAAGTCCCGTGTATAAAATAAATTACAAATAATTCCCTTCGCCGGGATGAAATCATGATATTGGTAGCGATCAGTAAATTTTGCAAGCTGTCAGTGCGTTTTGTAAGCATTTTTCTCTGCAAAGAGGAAAGTGATGAAGTTAAGCCAATGGGGGAAACTCCAGACTCTTAAACAATCATATGATTGAATCTTCAACTAAAACAAAACAAACAAAAAACAGCGAAGGCTCGCGCAAAACGGAATTTTGTAAATAAAATTCCAACGACATACTCACAGGTAACTGTGTTGATGTTATTTCAACTTAACAGAAATCGATGATTTCTTTGTTGAATCGTGCTGTCAGCTTGCAAATATTTTGTTCTGGTGTTTTTTGGGAAAGCCGAAAAGTGAGCATCATTCTCATTAACATGAGAATACTCGATGCTTAAAGAGTTCAGGTTTTCACTAAAAAATCATCATTTCAAAAACTGAAAAGCCAATTGATAATTCCCTTCGCCGGGATGAAATCATCATATTGGTAGCGATCAGTAAATTTTGCAAGCTGTCAGTGCGTTTTGTAAACATTTTTCTCTGCAAAGAGGAAAGTGATGAAGTTAAGCCAATGGGGGAAACTCCAGACTCTTAAACAATCATAAATTACAAATATTTTATTTAAATTCGCTCCAAGTCCAATCTGTAGAAATAAAGAGCACTCTTTACTCTTCTTCATATCTCCTATAGTTATACGTTAAAATATTAAAAAAAAAAATTAATATAATTACAGCATTCCATTTTATTTTATCTTAGTCGGGGTAGCAAGCCGCACCGGGTTCAGCTAGTAAAGTATATATGATGATTTCTGTGTGAAATCAAAATGAGGTTTTTGATTTCCTTTATTTTTTGCTGTGGAGATGCTGCTTATTAGCAGTATGTTTTCAGATTTTTTTTGACTAACCGTTCCAATGAAAGACTCATAACTTCTTTAATATAGGTTCAATTTGAAAAAATCTTTATACCACTATATGAAAAGGGTATTATAAGTTTGTTTTGGGAAAAAATCATGTAACAACGCGAAATATTCGTCGGAGACCCCCAATGCGGTATACCAATCTTCATATCTCGACGAGATAAAGCGATTTTGAGATGTGTGTCCGTCCGTCCGTCTGTCCATTATAAATTGTAATCAAACTTCAGGCCGCAATTATGAACCGATCGTCACGAAATTTTGTATGGAGGTCGGAAAATGGAAATGGACCAAAAACATATTATTTATCCAATTTTGTAGCGGCTCTGTAGGTCGCAATAATAGTCCGATCAACATGGAATTTTAAATAAGGTAAGAGTATATGACAATGAAGAAGCTTGCAATTTGAGAACAGATAATATTTAGAGGGTTAAATAGACCACAACTTTTGTGTGAAAATTCTGAAAATTTGTAATATACAGTTTATATCTTTGTTCCTGAAAGACACATTCCTTCCTCGTGAGTTATATTTGGAAGACGATCTCTTGACCTTCCCAATGATGTCAATTATGTGGATGTACGTGATCAGATAACTGAGTTAAATCCTAATATATCCAGTTTTTTTGTTTGTAGTGCAATCATAAACACGTTATTATAGCTCAATTGGTCGCTATTACGGCTCAATAGTCACGAAATTTTGCACGAGTTAAGAGTTTAGTTTGAAGAAAATGCCTATAATTTTGCATGATGATCTGATATTATTTAACGTGTGAGAAAAACATACAAATTTGATTTTTGGGTCAAATTTTAATTCCTGGAGGGCACCCAGCAAAATATGACGGAAGGGGTTCTTTTCGATGACGTGATTTCATGTCATCTTTTGCATTGGTTCAAGGGAAGTCGTGAAAGATCCGATCTTTTCATTAGGATTTGAACCAATGCAAAGGAAGTCGTGAAAGATCCGATCTTTTCATCAACATTTGTACCCATTCCATCGATCCAATAGAGATGATGTTTGTGTTTTTATTTACACACCTGTTTATTTTCATTTTGGTATGTTCCAGTACTGCAAAAATCTACTAATTTTTACTAGTTTTTCCGATAATATAAAGGAAAATTGTTATCGTAGTAAAAATAAGTAGATTCTTGCAGTTTCTGGAACAGACCAAAGTTGTTAGAACTGTCGTCGTGATGTTGTCTTACATTTCCTGCATATCAAACAACTAAAACTTCTAAACAATTGGTATTATATGAGGTCCCAACCATCGAGCTAAAAATAGAATCGGACTGCACATATTGCTATTTTAAAAGTTCCCTTGTCTGTTCTAAATCTGACATAAAATGAAATCAATCAAATCTCGCTTCTTGGAATTTGAAAAAAAGTCCGAAACGAAAAGGAACAAGAATCTGAAAATAAAGAAGAAACTACTTTTGGAAAGAAACAATTAAAAATAAATAAATTAAGCATAAATGGTATTTTCCATAAAAAGTCTCTCCTCCCCGTTCGTTACATTTTGTTCTTAGAGATCCCTAAAGCAAGCCGGGTTGTAGATCCCTACATATTTCCGTCACTAAACAAAAGAGTATAAATTACCAAAATGTTGTTATAAAATAATAAAATTATAAAATATTAAAAAAAAATTGAAAAAACCTTTTGTAAGATGAAAGAATATCAGTTGCGGAGAACGGAGGAAGTAATCTTTTGCGTTGCAGCGGTGGTGATTACATTGCAATTTTGGATGTAAACTTTTGAAAAACTAAACTGATAAATTAATTGTAGTTATTTCATGAATTCGTTTGAATTAATAAAGAGTTTTGTTTTTCATGAAAACCATATTTCAATACAGCATTTCCATTTTCCAAACAAGACATGAAAATTTCATGCCAAGGGGTTGGTGAAAATGACATGCCAAAGCATTGGTTAAAATGACATGTCAAAGCATGGGTGAAAATAACGTGTCAAAGCATTGGTGAAAATGACATGTCAAATCATTGGTGGAAATGACATGCCAAAGCATTGGTGGAAATGACATGTCAACGCATTGGTTAAAATGACATGCTTAGGATCCAGAAAAGAACGTCATCTTTTGGGGTCCACGCTCATATAAAATTCATCGATGAAGATGCTAAAAAGATGACATGCTAGATCACTTGCACCCATGATTGAATGTCATCTTTGGCATCGAACATTTTGCTGGGCATATACCGGCAATATAGCCTACATATGGAAAAATAACTACTGACCTTCCACCCTGATGCAAATTGCAATAACAAATCTGTTAGATAATGGGCCTACTGCCTAATATATAATGGATTTTGTGTAGAGAACCACAATTTCCTCCCATGATACAAATTGTCCCCATAATGACAGAGAAATTTTCAGTTCAATTGTCCAATTGGATTTTTTATACAAACATTGCAACATGGGTTCGCCTCGCCACCTATTTTATACAAGGATTTAGAGTAAAGGGGATACAAACAAAATACTACCAAAGATGTGTCTCATCGAAATATTGATTTTATGCCCAAGTATATTTGGACGAAATTCGTTTCAGACAATTTGGAGTATATTTAGCGCTGTCCGTTCATCTGTCTCTCTTAATGTCTAACTGGCTGGTGTGCACGATAACTCTCGAACGGATCAACCGATTAGAACCACATTTTATACATCGTTATATTTTGCCCAAACTTTGTTTAAGTTCGAATGTCGGCTATGTCGGTCCAAACCTCCCCCAAAAAAGTTCAAAATTGTTTTCGAAAAATTGTGGGAACGATAACTGGCGAAGTGAGCAATCGATTTGTCCAAACTTTCCATACATTATTATGCCTTCCAGATATAGATCGGATAAGACTATATCGGTCCTTAGAGTACCTCCCACACAAAATTCGGAAAAGGGAAATTTAATAGTCGTCTCGAATCGTTTTGAATTTTTTTCAGCAGATTGTACTTGCGCTGCAAATCCGCAAGTTAACTCCCAAGGAGATTTTCTGATTGGTCGAAATTTTACACATCGTATTATTTCATCCAGTCATGTGTCAGGTGGGAATATGGACTATATTCCTTCGAGTACCTCCCACACAAAATTTGGGAAAAGTGCAGTTTGAGGACCCGTATCGGATCTATTTGATAATTATTTTCTTTTTTTTTTGAAGAAGGTTCTTTTTACGGTCTCTATTCTGGTCCCTTTCTCGAGGTAAGTCATACTTCCTGAGATAATAGCCAACAAGTTCCAAAAACCCCTGCCGGCTCCAACTAAAATTACAAATCGTAAAAAATAATTCTCAAATATTTCCAAAACTCAGAATTTAGCTTACTAAAATTGATTTGGTATAGCCCCATATTAGGATACCTACAGATTCCACATATTTTGAAGCAAACTCGTGTTACAAAATAAATATATTTTTAGAGGCTGAAGGTATGTATATCACAGTTAGCGCAGCTGACTTATACTATCTTATATTTGGAGAAATAATAAACTCGAAAAACTACATTTACTGCCTCAAATTTCAAAATATATGCAAAAAATAAACAATTTTTATACATTTCGCACCGTATCTCCAAAACCGTTAATTTTTTCTGAATATTTTCTTTTGGAAAAATATTCCCTAGAATGTTATACACAACTCTTCAGAACATGTCATTGTTGTAAAATGCCTCTATGCCGTTGTTTTCAGTACATTTTTCAATGACGACTTAATAAAAATGCCAATAATGTAGTGAAATCCGAAATGCGAGAAAAAACTGTTGATGTGAACTGTGTTTGAAATACGTGTTGTAAAAGATATGATGCGAAATACCGCTTAAACCACATGAAGTAAGCATTTTAGAGTTTCAGAATGTTCTAAAGAATTGTTGAGAACTTTATTTGGAAGATTTTTGCAAAAGGTTACTTGGTTCAACTCCCAAAAGCTTAGTCGATACTGACCAGAATTTCAGCAATTATGTGAATTTTTCTGTATTTTATAGATTTTGATTCCCTAGATGGAGTTTTTGTTTTGTGGTTTTCTCAAAAGATAAGTTCTACTAGTTTAGGGCTACAATATTGCTAAAGACAGCATGGCCAAATTCCTATTCGTTTCTGAGATAAAGGCCTGATAAATGCAAAAAGGTGTAGATTTAGCCCGGTTTAGATGAGGCCATAAAATCCGAACTGGATCTGACAGGACAAAACCCTACAAGGGTTTTTATCGTCTAAGTATGTACTTTCAAAAAATGCATACGAGAAGTTGTTTGCATTTTCAGTATTGCGTAGTGTAATTCAATATGAATAATTTTGGGATTTACAAATTTGTTTGCATGCAAAATTTTTGAATTTCTATTCATTGTTAGTTATTTCTACCGGTATAAAATATATTTTTGATATCACAATATATGCCCACAATGAACGATTTTCGAACCATATGTGAGGTACAAGTGTACAATTTTTGGACGATAGATCTTCATTAAACTCGCAATTTTCCCAATTATCAAATATATCAAATTGCATGGTACCTGATATTCAAAGCCAATTTGAAGTTGTAGCAGGAGGGGCTAATCAATTTGAATTTTCCAATTTTCGAATATTTTGGAGAAATGTATAATTGTTTCACAAACATCCAAGTAGGGACAAGGGAGGCTTCTCAATGGATTCATATTAAGTTATTGATATATGACCTAGTTTTTATCGCCGAGTCCGAACGGCCTGTCCTACGTTGCCACTTGTAGAGACGTTTTTCATGGCTGAAATACTCAGGAAATATCACCAACATTACTAAGGGGTATTTTTTTAAATTTGATGTGACAAGGCCTGGGAATCAAATCCGGACATTCAGCGTGCAAGGCGGTTGCACATAACAAATTCCTAAAGGTTGTGGTGTAGAGTATCACATGGTCGGCCCCGTCCGATTATATCCTTTGCTTACTTGTTTTGTTATTTATTATTGTCTTTTCAGGACGAAGGTCATTATTTATGAAAGTTTTTAATTACTTAATTGAATTAATCGAGCTAACATGGCCTAAGGAGTTTGTGTTGAAAAATTAATTCTAGCAAAGTACCACACACCCAACCAAGATGCTACGATCGTTTCACTGGTGTTTTAAGTCAGCTCATCAGGCATATTTGAAAGTGAAATGGCTAGAAGACAAAGGCTGATCTTGATAACTTATATTTATATAATTAGTTTTACGAATTTGTAGACATGAAGTATTTTTTCTTTATCAACTCAACCTAGTGTCTGTCTAGGAATAATTTTCTCTATACATACGCATGTACAATCGAAGCTAGGTTTCCTTCATGAATTGTAATGCCTTCCATTTCGGAAGTCTTTTTTAATATTAAATCAAGAAGTTTGATTCCTAGGCAATACACTAGGGTGGTAAACAAACGCAAAATTAGGTTTTTACTACTAGGATGTTTGGTATTGAAAATGGGCTCCCTTTTGTTATAGCCCCCATACAACGCACAGTCGACGCTGCCGTTGGCCATAATTAAAAAATGAAAGTCTACTCTTTGGCACCTAAGGGGTTACATTTCTCTAAAATAAATTTGTTGTGGATTACTATTACCGTATCCTTTAAGATGTGCATTAAAAAGAGGGAATTAAGATGATGGTTTTCGAGGTGAATTCAGTGCAAACACCTTTTAAATACATAGAGAGTTATGTGGATGTTATATCTAAATCAGGGTTTCGCAATCGAGCCATTTTTCCTTCGACTTCAGGCAAGTTTTTTCACATCTTATATGTTGCTTTCCATAAGGTATTTTGTAATGCGTGTTTCATATTGATTCTGCTGTATCTTACATCGAAAAGTAGCAACAAAAACAAGTTAGAAAGTTAAAACGCTCAGATTACGCTCAGATTATAATTTTAAAATTCGGTTGGATAAAAATACTGTGTCAAATTTGAATAACCTACCTTAAAGCTCTATATTGATTTCACTTGTCAAGTGCGACGGTGAATATTTCACCAACTGTTTATCGCTTTTATAAAAGCTTTTGAAGTAGACAGGCTTTGTTCAGGAATGTGAGATATGGCAACAAAATCTTCTTTGGATTGTTTAATGCAAATGACAAAACTTATAAATTTATGTAAGTGTAATCCGGATCATAAGTACTACATGAGGTAAGCAATTCAATACCAGATCTTAAACTGGATGTTGAGGGTATAAAACGGTTCACCTGAAATATGTCGTTGTAGGTCCACTTTTTCACATAGCAACCATAGAACGGTATCTGCATATTTTCGGTATTTTGAAGGTTGTGGCCTCAATATCCAACGGAAATTAATGAGATTTATTTGGGAGTATACAATTTTCTAATTGAAATTTGTCGAATATAGAATGTTGCCTCCCGGTATTTTGAAGAATGTGGCCTCAGTCCAACCAACATCGCTCAATTTAAGTATTTAGTTTTCGTTGGGGGTATAAAACTTTCCTCCTGAAATTTGTCGGTATAGGTCAACGTCCTCATATAGCTGCCATTGAGTCGTTCTCTCCGATTTTCGATATTTTGAAGGCTTCAATGTCATTATCAAACCGAAACGGGTGAAATTTGGTACTTAATCTTCTACGGGGGTATAAAACATTCAACAAGAGCTGTACTGGTATAGGTCCACAATTTAATATAGCCTCCATAGAACGGGACACCGATTCTCGGCATTGTGCCACATTAGCCAACCGTTGGCCGATATATCCCATCTCCGAACTTGACCTGTCTATGGAAAAAATATACTCGGGTGACAAAAAACGTTCTAGCTCTATTATAGTGGACGAAAGACTAATTACAACAGACGAACATGACTAGATCAACTCAGAATTGTTTCCCTATCAACAATATATATACTTTATATGGATGCAATGGATTTGTTCAATGCGTTAAAAAAACAAATTGAGTACAAAACAAGTAAGAAAAGTCTATAGTCGGACGGAGCCGAACATGGGATACCCTATACCACTATCCCTGGACAATCGCTCTCCACGGAACTTCTTTTCAACGATTGTGAAAATTTAATTATCAAATATCAGAGATGTAATGTATAATACTTATGACCAAAACCAAAAAGTTATCTAGCATGACAAAGACATTTTTGTAGCAGGAAAGGAAAAATTAGTTCACACAAACTAAAATGTAATGAAACCCACTTATGTAGTACTACTACTTCCGTTGTTTAACCGCTACGTTATTGAAATTTTTACCAATTTCACACAAAAGTTTCAGTCCATTTAACCCGCTAAGTATTATCTGATCTTCTCGTTGGTTTGTACGCTTCTTCTTCATCATAAACTCATAATTTGTTTAAAATTTTGCGGGTTATTATTTTGACCTACAGAGCCGCTACAAAATTGGTTAAAATTTTGCTTTTGGTCCATTTCATTCCCTGAACATTTCACGATCAGTAAATAATTGCGGCCTTAAGCTTGTTTACAATTTTAAATGGACGGACACACATCGTAAATAGCTTTATCTCGTCGAGTTAACTCCCAAGGAGATTTTCTGATTGGTCGAAATTTTACACATCGTATTATTTCATCCAGTCATGTGTCAGGTGGGAATATGGACTATATTCCTTCGAGTACCTCCCACACAAAATTTGGGAAAAGTGCAGTTTGAGGACCCGTATCGGATCTATTTGATAATTATTTTCTTTTTTTTTTTGAAGAAGGTTCTTTTTACGGTCTCTATTCTGGTCCCTTTCTCGAGGTAAGTCATACTTCCTGAGATAATAGCCAACAAGTTCCAAAAACCCCTGCCGGCTCCAACTAAAATTACAAATCGTAAAAAATAATTCTCAAATATTTCCAAAACTCAGAATTTAGCTTACTAAATTGATTTGGTATAGCCCCATATTAGGATACCTACAGATTCCACATATTTTGAAGCAAACTCGTGTTACAAAATAAATATATTTTTAGAGGCTGAAGGTATGTATATCACAGTTAGCGCAGCTGACTTATACTATCTTATATTTGGAGAAATAATAAACTCGAAAAACTACATTTACTGCCTCAAATTTCAAAATATATGCAAAAAATAAACAATTTTTATACATTTCGCACCGTATCTCCAAAACCGTTAATTTTTTCTGAATATTTTCTTTTGGAAAAATATTCCCTAGAATGTTATACACAACTCTTCAGAACATGTCATTGTTGTAAAATGCCTCTATGCCGTTGTTTTCAGTACATTTTTCAATGACGACTTAATAAAAATGCCAATAATGTAGTGAAATCCGAAATGCGAGAAAAAACTGTTGATGTGAACTGTGTTTGAAATACGTGTTGTAAAAGATATGATGCGAAATACCGCTTAAACCACATGAAGTAAGCATTTTAGAGTTTCAGAATGTTCTAAAGAATTGTTGAGAACTTTATTTGGAAGATTTTTGCAAAAGGTTACTTGGTTCAACTCCCAAAAGCTTAGTCGATACTGACCAGAATTTCAGCAATTATGTGAATTTTTCTGTATTTTATAGATTTTGATTCCCTAGATGGAGTTTTTGTTTTGTGGTTTTCTCAAAAGATAAGTTCTACTAGTTTAGGGCTACAATATTGCTAAAGACAGCATGGCCAAATTCCTATTCGTTTCTGAGATAAAGGCCTGATAAATGCAAAAAGGTGTAGATTTAGCCCGGTTTAGATGAGGCCATAAAATCCGAACTGGATCTGACAGGACAAAACCCTACAAGGGTTTTTATCGTCTAAGTATGTACTTTCAAAAAATGCATACGAGAAGTTGTTTGCATTTTCAGTATTGCGTAGTGTAATTCAATATGAATAATTTTGGGATTTACAAATTTGTTTGCATGCAAAATTTTTGAATTTCTATTCATTGTTAGTTATTTCTACCGGTATAAAATATATTTTTGATATCACAATATATGCCCACAATGAACGATTTTCGAACCATATGTGAGGTACAAGTGTACAATTTTTGGACGATAGATCTTCATTAAACTCGCAATTTTCCCAATTATCAAATATATCAAATTGCATGGTACCTGATATTCAAAGCCAATTTGAAGTTGTAGCAGGAGGGGCTAATCAATTTGAATTTTCCAATTTTCGAATATTTTGGAGAAATGTATAATTGTTTCACAAACATCCAAGTAGGGACAAGGGAGGCTTCTCAATGGATTCATATTAAGTTATTGATATATGACCTAGTTTTTATCGCCGAGTCCGAACGGCCTGTCCTACGTTGCCACTTGTAGAGACGTTTTTCATGGCTGAAATACTCAGGAAATATCACCAACATTACTAAGGGGTATTTTTTTAAATTTGATGTGACAAGGCCTGGGAATCAAATCCGGACATTCAGCGTGCAAGGCGGTTGCACATAACAAATTCCTAAAGGTTGTGGTGTAGAGTATCACATGGTCGGCCCCGTCCGATTATATCCTTTGCTTACTTGTTTTGTTATTTATTATTGTCTTTTCAGGACGAAGGTCATTATTTATGAAAGTTTTTAATTACTTAATTGAATTAATCGAGCTAACATGGCCTAAGGAGTTTGTGTTGAAAAATTAATTCTAGCAAAGTACCACACACCCAACCAAGATGCTACGATCGTTTCACTGGTGTTTTAAGTCAGCTCATCAGGCATATTTGAAAGTGAAATGGCTAGAAGACAAAGGCTGATCTTGATAACTTATATTTATATAATTAGTTTTACGAATTTGTAGACATGAAGTATTTTTTCTTTATCAACTCAACCTAGTGTCTGTCTAGGAATAATTTTCTCTATACATACGCATGTACAATCGAAGCTAGGTTTCCTTCATGAATTGTAATGCCTTCCATTTCGGAAGTCTTTTTGATATTAAATCAAGAAGTTTGATTCCTAGGCAATACACTAGGGTGGTAAACAAACGCAAAATTAGGTTTTTACTACTAGGATGTTTGGTATTGAAAATGGGCTCCCTTTTGTTATAGCCCCCATACAACGCACAGTCGACGCTGCCGTTGGCCATAATTAAAAAATGAAAGTCTACTCTTTGGCACCTAAGGGGTTACATTTCTCTAAAATAAATTTGTTGTGGATTACTATTACCGTATCCTTTAAGATGTGCATTAAAAAGAGGGAATTAAGATGATGGTTTTCGAGGTGAATTCAGTGCAAACACCTTTTAAATACATAGAGAGTTATGTGGATGTTATATCTAAATCAGGGTTTCGCAATCGAGCCATTTTTCCTTCGACTTCAGGCAAGTTTTTTCACATCTTATATGTTGCTTTCCATAAGGTATTTTGTAATGCGTGTTTCATATTGATTCTGCTGTATCTTACATCGAAAAGTAGCAACAAAAACAAGTTAGAAAGTTAAAACGCTCAGATTACGCTCAGATTATAATTTTAAAATTCGGTTGGATAAAAATACTGTGTCAAATTTGAATAACCTACCTTAAAGCTCTATATTGATTTCACTTGTCAAGTGCGACGGTGAATATTTCACCAACTGTTTATCGCTTTTATAAAAGCTTTTGAAGTAGACAGGCTTTGTTCAGGAATGTGAGATATGGCAACAAAATCTTCTTTGGATTGTTTAATGCAAATGACAAAACTTATAAATTTATGTAAGTGTAATCCGGATCATAAGTACTACATGAGGTAAGCAATTCAATACCAGATCTTAAACTGGATGTTGAGGGTATAAAACGGTTCACCTGAAATATGTCGTTGTAGGTCCACTTTTTCACATAGCAACCATAGAACGGTATCTGCATATTTTCGGTATTTTGAAGGTTGTGGCCTCAATATCCAACGGAAATTAATGAGATTTATTTGGGAGTATACAATTTTCTAATTGAAATTTGTCGAATATAGAATGTTGCCTCCCGGTATTTTGAAGAATGTGGCCTCAGTCCAACCAACATCGCTCAATTTAAGTATTTAGTTTTCGTTGGGGGTATAAAACTTTCCTCCTGAAATTTGTCGGTATAGGTCAACGTCCTCATATAGCTGCCATTGAGTCGTTCTCTCCGATTTTCGATATTTTGAAGGCTTCAATGTCATTATCAAACCGAAACGGGTGAAATTTGGTACTTAATCTTCTACGGGGGTATAAAACATTCAACAAGAGCTGTACTGGTATAGGTCCACAATTTAATATAGCCTCCATAGAACGGGACACCGATTCTCGGCATTGTGCCACATTAGCCAACCGAAGTTCCTCCAGAAATATCACGGCTTAAGTCTATGTATTTCGAGGGTTTTTGTTCTTTTGATGAGAAAATTATGGTCAGATCCAAGAGAAACGACGTGTTGGCAAATATCAAATTAAAGATAGTTCTGTAAATCTGAAAATACCGAAAATCAAGAGGTACCTTTATACGGGGGCTATACTAAAACGTTGGCCGATATATCCCATCTCCGAACTTGACCTGTCTATGGAAAAAATATACTCGGGTGACAAAAAACGTTCTAGCTCTATTATAGTGGACGAAAGACTAATTACAACAGACGAACATGACTAGATCAACTCAGAATTGTTTCCCTATCAACAATATATATACTTTATATGGATGCAATGGATTTGTTCAATGCGTTAAAAAAACAAATTGAGTACAAAACAAGTAAGAAAAGTCTATAGTCGGACGGAGCCGAACATGGGATACCCTATACCACTATCCCTGGACAATCGCTCTCCACGGAACTTCTTTTCAACGATTGTGAAAATTTAATTATCAAATATCAGAGATGTAATGTATAATACTTATGACCAAAACCAAAAAGTTATCTAGCATGACAAAGACATTTTTGTAGCAGGAAAGGAAAAATTAGTTCACACAAACTAAAATGTAATGAAACCCACTTATGTAGTACTACTACTTCCGTTGTTTAACCGCTACGTTATTGAAATTTTTACCAATTTCACACAAAAGTTTCAGTCCATTTAACCCGCTAAGTATTATCTGATCTTCTCGTTGGTTTGTACGCTTCTTCTTCATCATAAACTCATAATTTGTTTAAAATTTTGCGGGTTATTATTTTGACCTACAGAGCCGCTACAAAATTGGTTAAAATTTTGCTTTTGGTCCATTTCATTCCCTGAACATTTCACGATCAGTAAATAATTGCGGCCTTAAGCTTGTTTACAATTTTAAATGGACGGACACACATCGTAAATAGCTTTATCTCGTCGAGATTTGAATTTTGGCATACCAAATAAGGGGTCTAGGACGAATATTTCGTGGTGTTACATAAACTATTGGAGAGCCAAACCAAGGGCAGTTCGGAAACTTCTTAGCCTAGCACAAAAAGTGCGGTATATACAGAAAAAAGTTAAGTGTTTTGGAAACTTCCATCTCTGTTATACACATGTTAAATTTTGTTTCGATCTGGCAACTCCTTCATATAGAAACAGGTGTTCAAAAAAGACGCATCCACAATTTTTTTACAATGGAAAAATTAGAAATGCGTGCTGTCATTAAATATTTACATAATTTATCGGGACAAGAAATTCATAATGATATGGTGAATGTGTTAGGTGGAAGTGCTCCTTCATATGCAACAGTAAAAAATTGGGTTGCTGAATTTAAACGTGGTCGTACAAGCAAGCATTGAAGATGAACCACGTAGTGGACGTCCAAAAACAGCAACAACAACAGAAATTGTAGCCAAAGTGCATGATATGCGTGAAATTGCTAATATCATGGGCATCTCAAATGATCGAGTCCATTTAATTTTGCATGAAGAACTACAGATGAAAAAGCTTTCTGCAAGATGGGTGCCGCATTTGTCAACAGTCGATCAAAAACGCATAAGAATGAACATTTCTCAAGCTTGTTTGGATCGTTTTAAGCGATTTTAAGCGTCGTTTCATAACTGTTGATGAGACATGGATCCACCACTATACTCCAGAGATAAAAGAACAATCCAAACAATGGACTGAAGCTGGAGGAAGTGCCCCAAAGAAGGCAAAAACAATTCAATCGGCTGGTAAGGTTATGGCAACGGTTTTTTGGGACTTCAAAGGAATTTTATTGATTGGCTATCTGCAAAAGGGTAAAACAATAAATTCAGAGTACTATTGTAACCTTTTGGATCAATTAAATGTACAAATTCGAGAAAGACGTCCTGGCTTACAACGCAAAAAAATAATTTTTCATCAAGACAACGCACCAGCGCACAAGAGTGTTTTAACAATGGCTAAAGTCAACGAATTAAAGTACGAGTTGCTTGACCACCCACCTTATTCTCCTGATTTAGCTCCCAGTGACTTTTACTTGTTCCCAAATCTAAAAAAATTCCTTGCTGGCAAGCGCTTTACCTCAAATGAAGATGCAATTACAGTTGTAAACCACTATTTTGGGATGGAATTGCTAGAAAAGCGTTGGACTAAGTGTATTGAAGTTTCAGGAGATTATATTGAAAAATAAAAATATTTTTGAAAAACTAACTATTCTCTTTCATTGATAGGCTAAGAAGTTTCCGAACCGCCCTCGTATGTAGCATGGGATAAAAATGTGGTTCTATACACAGAACCCATTATATATTAGGCAGTAGGCCCGTTATCTAGCAAACACTTTATTGCAATTTACATCAGAGGAAAGGTCAGTAGTTTTTTTCCGATATGTAGGCTACTTTGCGAAATATATATGTCCTCAAGGAATTAAAATATCGACCAAAATAAAATTTTTATATTTTTCATACAAAAGTAATGGTCCATTTCACCCGCTAAAGAATATCAGATCATCATTCAAAATTGTAGGCATCTTTTTCGACCTATACTCTTACCCGGTGCAAAATTTCGTGACTATTGATGTATAATTGCGACTTCTAGCGAGTTTATTATTACACTACAAACAAATAACGGAATATATTAGGTTGTAACTTTGTTATCTGATCATGCAAACCAACATAATTGACATCAATTGAAAGGTCAAGCGTTCCACTTTCAAATATATCTCACTTGTCGGGAATGTCACTTCCAGGAATTAAGATATAACCTGTAAATTAAAAATGTTCACAATTTTTACACAAAAGTTTTGATCCATTTAACCCTCTTAATATTATCCGATCACCATCTCAAATTGCAAGCTTCTCATTTGTGATATACTCTTACCTTATTTAAAATTACGCGTTGATCGGACTATTATTGAGACCTACAGAGCCGCTAGAAAATTGGATAAATATTATGTTTTCGGTCCATTTCACCCGCTAAATATTTCAGATCATCACCAATAAGAATAGGGATCTATTCGTGACGATCGGTCCATAGTTGCGGCCTGGAGCGTGTTTACAATTTATAATGGACAGACGGACGGACGGACGGACAGACACACATCTCAAAATCGCTTTATCTCGCCGAGATATGAAGATTGGTATACCACATTGGGGGTCTCAGACGAATATTTCGCGGTGTTACATGAATTTTTACCAAAACAAACTTATAATACCCTTTTCCATATTGTGGTATAGGGTATAACAAGTAAAGAGGGCTATAGTGGGACGGGGCCCTGAAATTTATTTATATGATTGCAAAGTCTCCCTTTTTTCTTCGGGAATATTGTGGAAATATTATTATTATTATTATATTATTATTTTCATTATTTCGTAATGGGCAAATGGACCATTTTGGCCTCATGAACATACATATTTCTTCAAAAAATTTAGAAATAGTTTTTGGTGACTTTATACGATTCGATCAATGAAACAGATCAATATTCCGAGGTATTATATTACTTTTAATCAAAGATAGCATAAAAACTTCAAAACCCCGTACAGCATCGAAATTTTCATCAATTTGAAAAAAAATTGAAATTCTTTTATCATGATTTTATTACTTTTCTATCATGGTAAACGTAATTCCCTCCTCGATGGATTGTCATCTCAAGCGCGATGGGGAGGTCTAGTAAGCGTGAAGATCCTAAGAGCGATACCGGCGGTAGCGTAGCTACTGGTAGGGCCACCCATGCCGGTAAGGTCGATGGTGAACGCTGAAGCTAAGAACAATCCACAACGTGGGAAGTCAACGGTACAAGTTATATGCAACTGCGGCGGATGAACTGATCACAACAATGCGACGTCTGTCTCATATTGAGCGGTCACAAACAGCGTCTGAACTCCAGGAGGAGCGGCTGGATATAGAAAAGGACCCTTCAGATGGCAACGGGAAACCACTGAAGTAATCTCCCTGGAAAACCATACAATTATGAACACAAACCAAAATACACGGCCCTTAGTCTCCGGCAATACAAGGGTGCTAAGAATCCCCGGAGGTAAAACTAAAACAAAACTTAATATTGGTACATGGAATGTACGCAGTCTTTACGAAGCTGGAAAACTAGCTAGTACCTTAACTGAAATGCACAGACTCCAAATTGATATACTTGGAATATGCGAAACGTGGTGGCCAGATTGTGGAGAATTTATATCGCAAAACTCGAAAATGTTTTACTCAGGCAATCTCAACAAAACCCATAGGAATGGGGTTGGTATAATTGTAACAGACCGTATAGCAAAATGTGTTACAGGATTTGTACCAAAATCAGACAGAACCATGATGATAAGAATTGATGCCAAGCCAATTACAATTAATGTTATTCAAGTTTACGCGCCAACGTCGGACAAAAGTAACGAAGAAGTAGAAGCATTTTACGATGAAATCGAAGAATTGCTACAACTAACAAAACAGCATGAGATAACCATTATACAAGGCGACTTTAACGCAAAGGTTGGACGAGAAGTAGTGGCCGGTGTTACTGGACAATATGGATTAGGAGAAAGGAATGAGAGAGGCGACAGGCTAATCCAATTCTGTCAGGAATATAAAATGAAAATATCAAATACCCTGTTTTGCTTACCACCTAGAAGACTCTACACCTGGAAATCCCCCCAGGACAGAAATGGAAATATAATAAGAAACCAAATTGACTTTATTATTGTTAATAAACGCTACGCTACTTCAATTGCGAAAACATCAACATATCCTGGAGCAGACGTACCATCAGATCACAATCTTCTTATGGCAAACATATACACCAAACTTAGTGCACCAGTGAAGAAAAACCAACACCGTAAACTTGACATTGGGAAACTTGACGACCCAGCTACTAAATCAAGCATAAGAGACCTCATAAACTTAGAATTGAATAACGTTAATAGGAATGATGTGGAACATATTTGGGGCGAAGTCAAAAATACTCTTCAAACCATAGGACAAAACAATCTGGGAAATTACAAAAGATCAAAACACAAAGGCTGGATGACAAATGAAATACAAGAACTCCTTAGCGAAAGACGACGATACAAAAACTCGAATTACGAAACGTATTGGGAATTAAACAGGGAGATTCAAATGAAAATTCGAGCTGCAAAAATCAGACATATTAATAGCCAATGCCAGGAGATCGAAAAATTACAAAACTTACACGATGATTTTAATTTACACAAGAAATTGAAAGAAGCAGCTGGTATATATCATAGAACTATGTCGCCAGTTCTGTATAACAATAATAATGAACCAGCTTTTGAGAATGCAGAGAAACAAGCAATTTGGAAGAACTACATTCAAAGCCTATTTACAGACATCAACAGATCAAGTTTTAATACCCAATCAGCACAAGCGATGACTGGAACAAACATTACTAAGAGCGAGTTAGAATCTGCGATCACATCTCTGAAAAATAGGAAAGCAACAGGACCGGATGAAATTCCTTCAGAAATGCTAAAACTCATAGATGAAAATAATATTGACCTGCTAACAAGGTTAATGAATCATGTATATAATACAGGACACTACCCTCAAGACTGGCTAAAATCAACTTTTAAAGCAATTCCTAAGAAAAGTCATGCGAAACACTGTGGTGACCACCGACTCATCAGCTTAATGAGCCACGCTCTTAAAATATTCCTTAAAATTATACACAACAGAATTTATAAAAAATGTGAACAAGCTATGGGTGTAAATCAATTCGGCTTCAAAGAAGGCATGGGGACGAGGGAAGCATTATACTGTGTTCAGGTCCTTATTCAAAAATGTCGAGAGGCTAACAAGGACATTTTTTTATGCTTCATCGACTATGAGAAAGCATATGACACAGTGAACCATGACAAATTAATGGAAATACTTTCGTCAATTGGGATAGATGACAAAGAACTCAGGTGCATTCGGAGTCTGTACTGGCATCAAACTGCACAGATTGATGTCAACGGCAATCTTACCGACGATATACTGATATCAAGAGGGGTCAGGCAAGGCTGTATCTTATCTCCGTTGCTGTTTAACATATACTCAGAGAGAATTTTCCAAGAATCCGTCAAAAATATAAAAGAAGGAATAAAACTAAACGGTACTTATATTAACAACATCCGATATGCAGATGACACCACAGTATTAGCCGATAGTATATCCGGACTTCAAAAACTAGTAAATGCACTCACTTCACGCAGCGAATCATATGGTCTTAAAATTAACACACACAAAACAAAACTGATGATTGTTAGTAAGAAAAATTCGCACAATGAAACAATGTTAAAAATAAACAACGCACACGTCGAAAGAGTACAAAGTTTTAAATACCTCGGGGTTCTAATTAATGACCAATGGGATCCCTCAAAGGAAATAAGATGTCGTATAGAAATGGCAAGAGATGCATTCTTCAAATATAAAAAAGTTTTGACCAACCATGATATAAACATTGAGACAAAAGTACGATTTATTAAATGTTATGTATGGTCAGTCTTATTATACGCTGCAGAAGTCTGGACCATTAAAGCTGCTGACATAAAAAGACTAGAAGCCTTCGAAATGTGGATTTATCGAAGAGTATTAAAAATACCTTGGACTGCACACGTCACAAATCTCGAAGTACTGACAAAAATGAACCAACGGAGAGAACTTGTATCTGTCATCAAAAAACGAAAAACGGCATACTTAGGACACATCATGCGACATGGAAAGTATAAGCTCCTGCAGGCAATACTTAAAATGACCATTGAAGGACGCCGTACCAGAGGCAGAAAAGAGATGACTTGGATAAAAAACATAGAAGACTGGACAAATATCAACAACACGGCTAATCTTCTCAGTATATCAAGAAAATAGAAGCAGTTTTGAAAGAATTATCAATAATTTATAAATGTCATGAAAAAAATATCACATTTGTAATCTATGTAATTGCAATGAAATATGCTACAATTGTATGGTCGCTTATATTCGAATACCGAATTTGCAAATAAAGAAGAAGAAACGTAATTCTTTCCAAAACTATAAAAGAAAACACACTTAGGAACACACCTAAGAAGTTTTTGCGGATTCTGACACTATAATGTTCATAAATGAGAAAATGAAAAAAAAAAAAACAAAAAATCGACGGAGCAACATTTTGCTTGGAAACCGCAAGTCCTATTGAACTGGGATTAGAGTAAATATTGTAGCTGTGAAAATTCTCTACAAGATTGACCTTTATGACTTTTTTCTAGGTTTTACCACTTTTGAGATATAGAAGTTGAAATTGGGACAATGCACTGACTGTATCGCCTCCTTACAAAGCAATGTCATGCTCGGAACGCCTTAACTAACTTTAAGTGGAAGGTGCTTACACCTGGCAAGTTTTTGCAGATTCTGAAACAGCAATGTTCATAGATAAGAAAGATCAGAAGTAGGAACAAGGTCCTCAGGTCGCTGGCCTGCAGCATTTGGGGTGCTGAAATAGAAACCTTGTTGACTTACAAAACAATAGGCCGGTCTGTGAAAAGCTATGTGGCCCCAGCGTGGTATGCTAATGCTAACTCTACGCAGTGGAAAAATATTCTAACTAGCCAGAATGCCAACCTGAGGACTGAAACAGGGTGTATCATCTTCATGAGGAGACGAAGGTTTTACTGGTGTATCAGCACAAGAGGATGTTGTCTACGCAGTACCTGCTAGGATGTAAGCATCCTTGTCAAGATTTAGTCGACAGGCTTCCCCCACCCAGACATGATCCAGAAAGATAGGTCCAAAGGTAAAAACGGGAATCTCTAGACCAAGGAGCCTATCAGACAGGCTTGGATAGCATTCACACTCATGTGGTCGCGTAAGCAGTATGGAGATGCAGTGTGAGTGCCGTACATGCAGACTAACTGGTCTAAGCCTAGTAAAGATCCGGATGATACAGACGCCTACATGTGGATTGGGATCAGCGTGTCGGCATTTGTTTGCCTCTAACTTGTCTCCACTTTTTTATTGGTAGAATTTTTGAGTCTGGATACTGAAATGATGAAGAACGAACATATTTGCGTTGCTACATCAACAACAACTGGTCTTAAAAAAAAATTGTGGACATAGGTCCATTTTTTGGTACAGCCCCAATATAACGGTAATAAACGATTTCGGGTATATTAACGTTTATTAACGTATATTAAATTTTCTAACCGAATTAGCTATAATTTGAGGACCATTTATGGTTCGAAAAATTTGTTTCACCAAAAATTGTGGACATCGGTGCATGTTTTGGAATAGCCCTCGTATAAGGATAGCACCCGATTTCAGGTATTTAATCGTTTTTATTTACATTTTCAGACCAAACTATCTGTAATTCGACATTTAAAGTACCCACTTGTCACAAAAGTACTCTCCCAAAAAGTCGCCCCCATTAAGGTATCTCCTTATTTTAGGTATTTTTTAGTTAGCCCCCTATAACGATACCTCCCGATTTTAGGTATTTTGAGGTTTCTGGCTACATATTTTCAACTGAACTTGCTGTGATTTGACAGTTGAAGTTCCCAGTGGTCAGAGAAATTCTCCACAAAAAATTGTGAACATAGTTCTATGTTCGGTAGAGCTCCCTATAACGATATCTCCCGATTTTGGGTATATTGCGGATTTTGACTACATTTTTCAACTGTATTTCCTGTAGTCAGAAAACCGCTCTACCAAAGGTTATCGATATAGGTCCATGTTTTGGTGGTGCTCCGTACAACGTTACCTAAAGCATTACGGAATTGTGAGGATTTTATCTAAATTTTTCAACGGAACTAGCTGTAATTTGACAGCCGAGGTTTTCAGTGACCGCATAATTCATTAAAAAAATTTTTTTAGGCGTTAGCGGTTAGCCATGGTCATAAAATTCTACACCTAAAATAGATTCTACACCATTTTAGTTCAGAATATTTCATGGTGGAGGTTATAAAAAGTTCGGCCCGACCAAACATAACGCTTTTTAGGGCTAAAGAAGGTATATACATTTTGATACGATATGTTTGGACGAAATCTGTTTCAGACAATTTGGAGTCGATTTAGGAATGACCGTCCATCTGTCTGTTTGGCTAAGGGGCACGATAACTCTCGAACGAAACAACCGATCGTGTCCAAAATTTGGCATTAGTAATATTTTGCCCAAATTTAGTTTAGGTTGGAAGATAAGCCATATCTGTCCATGCCTCTTGGTACCACACCCACAAAAGTTTAAAAATATTTGCTAAAATGGTGTGCACTACAACTCTCGAATGGAACATAGGCCGACTTCGAATATGGATTATATCGGTCCACCCCTTCGGGTACCTCCCACACTAAATTCGAAAAAAAATGTAGTTTAAGAGCTCCTCTTGGATCGATTTAAATTTTTCTCAGCAGGTTGTCCTTACGACCCCCTTTTACGACGGTACAAATTTTTTTCGGGAGCAAGTCCATACTTCCTGAGATAATGACTTTAAAGCTCCAAAAAACATTGACGACACACAATGTCGCGAGTTCATATTAACTGTGACCAAAAATGGAAGGAGTTGTCGTAGGTGCATCAATTTTGGTACACGTACCTATTATTGACTTACAATCTTCAGGAAAAAAAATTGGGTTGGTCGGTCCGCGTTTTGATATAGCCCCCATAGAACCGTACCTCCCGATTTTCGGTATTTTGAATGTTTTAGACACAATGACCAACCGAAACTATTAAAATTTTGTGGTTAGTCTTCGGCAAAGATATCAAAAATTCCAACAGAGAATTGTGGGCTTAGGTCCACGTTTTGATATAGCCCCCATACAACGGTACCTCCCGATTATCGGTATTTTGAAGATTTTAGCCTCATTATTACACCGAAATTGCTGAAATTTGATATTTAGTCTTCTTAGGGGGCATTATAGCTTCACCTTGAAATTTGTCTGCATAGGTCCACGCCTTCATATAGCCCCCATAGGACGGTACCACCCGATTTTCGGTATTTTGGAGGTTTTAGCCTGATTATCACACCGAAATGGCTGACAATTGGTATTAAGTCTCCGTTGGGGGACGTATAAGCTTCCACCAGAAATATGTCGGTATAGGTCCACGCCTTCATATAGCCCCCATAGGTCGGTACCTCCCGATTTTCGGTATTTTGGTATTTTGGTTTTAGCCTGATTATCACACCAAAATGGCTGAAAATTGGTATTAAGTCTCCGTCACTATCCCTGGACAATCGCTCTCCACGGAACTTCTTTTCAATGATTGTGAAAATTTAATTATCAAATATCAGAGATGTAATGTATAATACTTATGACCAAAACCAAAAAGTTATCTAGCAATTTCACACAAAAGTTTTTGCGGGTTATTATTTTGACCTACAGAGCCGCTACAAAATTTGTTAAAATTTTGCTTTTGGTCCATTTCATTCCCTGAATATTTCACGATCATCACCAAAAACTAATCATTTTTATTCTGGCCCGAACCCAACCTCCTTAAAAAATTCTTTACAATCGGTCCATAATTGCGGCCTTAAGCTTGTTTGAATTTTGGCATACCAAATAAGGGGTCTAGGACGAATATTTCGTGGTGTTACATAAACTATTGGAGAGACAATATGTAGCATGGAATAAAAATGTGGTTCTATACACAGAACCCATTATATATTAGGCAGTAGGACCGTTATCTAGCCAACACTTTATTGCAATTTACATCAGAGGAAAGGTCAGTAGTTTTTTCCCATATGTAGGCTACTTTGCGAAATATATATGTCCACAAGGAATTAAAATATCGACAAAAAATAAAATTTTTATTTTTGCCGTATTAAGGCGAAGGTAATTTATAGTGATATTTAATTAATTCTCTTTCGAGTTGAGCTTATTAGACCTATTATATACATTGAAAAATTAGGAGTCTACCGAAGTCCCACGCATTCAACCATTACGCTACGTTTCACGGGTGGTTAAGCCGATCTTCAGGCGTATTGAATGTTGTTTTTGTGGCAGACGAAGGCAAAGCTTGGGAACTAGTATATATATCGCACTTCATTAAATAAAAATGGGATTACCAAGCAGGACTATAGGAAAAGTTTGGAGTTTCAATTAACTGACATAATTTCGCATATGCATTTATCTAATGAAGTGCGAGATACATATATACTAGTTCCCAAGCTTTGCCTTCGGCCCCGTACCTACTATAGCCTTTTCTCACTTGTTGAAATTTCTTCCAATTTCATACCAAAGTTTCAGTCCATTTAACCCGCTAAGTATTATCTGATCTTCACGTTGGTTTGTACGCTTCTTCTTCATCATCTATATATATAAAAGAGCAGTGAAGTGAGGTATTCACTGACTGACTGATTCATCACCGCCCAGACGAAACCGCTGAAGCTAGAAAGTTGAAATTTTGGGTGTAGGTTGCTGTTGGTGTGTAGGGGTGAGATAAGGCTGGGTTTTTGGAAATTCGACCGAGAAGTGTACGAAAAGTACTAAAAGGTACTAAATATGGTACCCTTTGTATTAGGGAAACGGTAAGAGCTAGAATTCTGAAATTTGGAATGAGGGTAACTGATGATCTAGAAAGATGTACCAAAGGGTTTTTGGAAAATCGACCTCTAAGTGTACGAGAAGTACTAAAATTTATAAAATTTAGTACCAATTGTATATTTTGAACGGATATAGCTAGAATCATGGAATTTGGTATGGAAATCAAGGTTGGGAAGTGGTGTTGATGTAATTAAATGTTTTTGGAAAATCGTACTAATTTGTACGAAATGTACTAAATGATACTAAATTTAGTACAAATTATATTTGGGTGAACGGATAAAACTGGAATCCTGAAATTTGGAATTAAGATTACTGTTGAAGTGTATGATTGAGACATGAGGGTGATTTTGGAAATTCTTACTTATGTGTACCAAAATTACTAAATGGTACTAAATTTAGTACAATTTGGATTTGTGTGAACGGATGGAGCTGGAATCCTGACATTTGAAATTACGGTCAATTGTGGAGAGTAACGAAGAAAACTTTTTGGAAATTCGAACAATAAGTGCACGAATAGTACTAAATTTAGTACAATTTGGATTTGGGTGAATGGATAGAGCTGGAATACAGACATTTGGAATGAGGGTCACTGATAAAGAGTAGCAATAAAAGGTTTTTGGAAATTCCAACTATAAGGGTACGAAAAGTACTAAATGGTACTAAATTTAGTACAATTTTGCTTTGGGTGAACGGATTGAACTGGAATACAGACATTTGGAATGGGGGTTACCGATGAAGAGTAACAATGATAGGTTTTTGTAAATTCGAACTATAAGGGTAAAAGTACTAAATGGTACTAAATTTAGTACAATTTGGATTTGGGTGAACGGATAGAGCTGGAATCCTGAAATTTGGAATGAGGATCACTAATGAAGAGTAAAAATGAAAGGTTTTTGGAATTAGAACTATAAGTGTACGAAAAGTAATAAATGGTACTAAATTTAGTACAATTTGGGTTTGGGTGAACGGATAGAGCGGGAATACAAACATTTGGAATGAGGGTCACTGATGAAGAGTAACAATGATAGGTTTTTGGAAATTCGAACTATAAGGATACGAAAAGTACTAAATGGTACTAAATTTAGTACAATTTTGATTTGGGTGAACGGATTGAACTGGAATACAGACATTTGGAATGAGTGTCACTGATGAAGAGTAACAATGAAGGTTTTTGTAAACTCGAACTATAAGGGTACGAAAAGTACTAAATGGTACTAAATTTTGTACAATTTGGATTTGAATGAACGGATAGAGCTGGAATCCTGAAATTTGAAATTAGTCAGTGGTGGAGAGTAACAAAGGAAGGTTTTTGTAAATTCGAACTATAAGTGCACGAAAAGTTCTAAATGGTACTAAATTTTGTACAATTTGGATTTGGATGAACGGATAGAGCTGGAATCCTGAAATTTGAAATTAGTCACTAATGGAGAGTAACAAAGAAAGGTTTTTAGAAATTCGAGCTATAAGTGCACGAAAAGTACTAAATGATACTAAATTTAGTACAATTTGGATTTGGGTGAACGGATAGATCTGGAATCCTGAAATTTGGAATGAGAATCACTGTTGAAGAGTAAAAATGAAAGGTTTTTGGAATTCGAACTAAACTTGTACGAAAAGTACTAAATATAGTACAATTTAGATATGGGTTAACGAATAGGGCCGGAATCCTGAAATTTGGAATGAGGGTCACTGATTAAGAGTAAGAAAGATGTACCAAAGGTCGAAAAGTCCTAAATGGTAGTGAGTTTAGTATGATTTGGATTTGGATTTGAAGAGCTGGAATCCTGAAATTTGGAATTAAGATTACTGTTAGAATATAGAATTGAGATATGGAGGAAGCTTCGGAAAATGGTACTAATGTGAACGAAGCAGTACTAACTGGTACGGAATTCGCTGTATTTGAGTGAACAGATTACTGTTGGAGTGAGGATTGAGGTAGTTTTGGAAATTCATACTTATGGAAAAGTGCTAAATGGAACTACATTGGCTATAAATTGGGGTTAGGTGAACGGATAGAGCTGAGATATGAAAGTACATTTTGGAAAATCGTGTACGAAAAGTGCTAAATGGTACAAAATTTGGTACCTTTTGGTATTTGCTATATGGTAGAGAATTTTGTACAATTTGTGACTTTGTAAAGGGTAGAACTGGAATTTTGAAATTCGGTACTAGATTAGCAATTGGTGTTTAGAGTGGAGGTAGGGAGGAGGATTTGAAAATTCGTACTTATTTATACAAAAAGTACTAAATAGTACTATAATGGGTTTCAGGAGAACAGATAAAGCTGGAAAAGTGAATTGGGGTTATGATATATGTTGAATATAAGGAAATAATCTTTTAAAATACACTATGTCGAGAGGTACCGTTATATGGGGATATACGAAAACGTGGATTTTTTGGTCATTTTGGATTTTTATGGCCATTTTGAATGCCGAAAATTTAACGGACCTATTCGGGTTCTAGGGAAACCGCTAAAGCTAGAACCTTGCATTGTAAATGTGCGTGATTGTTGTTGTGAAGGCGTGAGATAAAGTTTAGTGTTTGGAAATTCGTACTGGAAGGGAATGCTGTGTTAGTGAAGGGTTAAAACCAGGAGTCAAATCTGAAATTTGCAATATGATACGTAGTTTTGGAAATTCGAAATAAAAAATATGGTAGTTGTGTAGGGATGCGATACTTCAGATTTTTTTTGTAAATTCTGACTACAATCGAAAAAAATATTGGTAATAAAAATAGGTCTTAGTACAACAGAATCTCCTGTATTCACTATTCCCGTATTAAATATTGTTTATATATATTTTGTTCCCTTTCCGCATACGAAGTAGCGGGCATTTGCTAGTAAACTCATAATTTGTTTAAAATTTTGCGGGTTATTATTTTGACCTACAGAGCCGCTACAAAATTGGTTAAATTTTTGCTTTTGGTCCATTTCATTCCCTGATCATTTCACAATCATCACCAAAAACTAATCATTTTTATTCTGGCCCGAACCCAACCTCCTTAAAAAATTCTTTACAATCGGTCCATAATTGCGGCCTTAAGCTTGTTTACAATTTTAAATGGACGGACACACATCGCTAAATCGCTTTATCTCGTCGAGATTTGAATTTTGGCATACCAAATAAGGGGTCTAGGACGAATATTTCGTGGTGTTACATAAACTATTGGAGAGACAATATGTAGCATGGGATAAAAATGTGGTTCTATACACAGAACCCATTATATATTAGGCAGTAGGCCCGTTATCTAGCAAACACTTTATTGCAATTTACATCAGAGGAAAGGTCAGTAGTTTTTTCCCATATGTAGGCTACTTTGCGAAATATATATGTCCTCAAGGAATTAAAATATCGACCAAAAATAAATTTTTTATATTTTTCATACAAAAGTAATGGTCCATTTCACCCGCTAAAGAATATCAGATCATCATTCAAAATTGTAGGCATCTTTTTCGACCTATACTCTTACCCGGTGCAAAATTTCGTGACTATTGATGTATAATTGCGACTTCTAGCGAGTTTATTATTACACTACAAACAAATAACGGAATATATTAGGTTGTAACTCTGTTATCTGATCATGCACAACAACATAATTGATATCAATTGAAAGGTCAAGCGTTCCACTTTCAAGTACATCTCACTTGTCGGGAATGTCACTTCCAGGAATTAAGATATAAGCTGTAAATTTAAAATTTTCACAATTTTCACAAAAAAAGTTTTGGTCCATTTAACCCTCTAAATATTATCCGATCACCATCTCAAATTGCAAGCTTCTCCTTTGTGATATACTCTTACCTTATTTAAAATTACGCGTTGATCGGACTATTATTGAGACCTACAAAAAATTGGATAAATATTATGTTTTTGGTCCATTTCACCCGCTAAATATTTCACGATCATCACCAATAAGAATAGGGATCTATTCTGATCTGAACCCGACCTCCATACAAAATTTCGTGACGATCGGTCCATAGTTGCGGCCTGGAGCGTGTTTACAATTTATAATGGACAGACGGACGGACAGACACACATCTCAAAATCGCTTTATCTCGTCGAGATATGAAGATTGGTATACCACATTGGGGGTCTCCGACGAATATTTCGCGGTGTTACATGAATTTTTACCAAAACAAACTTATAATACCCTTTTCCATATTGTGGTATCTATCTATATATATAAAATTGAAATTTGTTTGTTTGTTTGTGCCTTATAGACTCGAAAACCGCTGAACAGATCTTACTGAAATTTTTAGGGTACACTGCTACATGGCCTGGAATGAAAATAGGCTATATCATTTTTTGAAACTTCGCGTTGATCTGGAGATATAGCATCAAAACCGGAGGTACCTCCAAAAAATTTAGATTTTGTATGCAAATATCTTTAGAACCGTTACAGATACAATCTCCAAATTTTGTATGCGTGACGGAGTTTGATGTAGAAATAAATTTACCAAATTATATTCAAATCGGTTCAGATTTGGATATAGCTCCCACATACATATATTTTCGGCCGATTTCCTTATTTTATGTACCAAACATGCTATTTATGTCCAATTTCGATGAAATTTGGAATGTATGACGGAACTTGGTCTGGAAATATACGTGCCAATTTATATCAAAATCTGTTCAGATTTGGATATAGCACCCATACACTTATATTTTCGGCCGACTTCCTTATTTTATGCACCAAACACGCTATATATGTCCAATTACGCTGAAATTTGGAGGGTCTGACGAAATTTGTTCTAGAAATAAACGTGCTAAATTATATAGATATCGGTTCATATTTGAATATAGCTCCCATATATATATTTTCGCCGATTTTCTGTATTTTATGCACCAAGCACGCTATATATGTCCAATTTCGCTGAAATTTGGAATGTGTAACGGAATTTGGTCTAGGCATAAATGCGCCGAATTATATCGAAAACGGTTCAGATTTGGATTTAGCTCCAATATATATTTTCGGCCGATTTTCCACATTTTATGCACCAAATACGCTGTATATGTTCAATTTCGCTGAAATTTGAAGGGTCTGATGGAATGTGTTCCAGAAATAAATGTGCTAACTTATATAGAGATCGGTTCAGATTTGAATATAGCTCCCATATATATTTTCGGCCGATTTTCTGTAGTTTATGCACCAAGCACGCTATATATGTCCAATTTGGGATGTCCGACGGAATTTGTTCTAAATATAAATGTGCCAAATTCTATCGAGACCGGTTCAGATTTGGACACACTACATATGTCCAATTTCACTGAAATTTGGAAAGCGTGACGCAATTAGTTCTAGAAATAAATCGGACAAATTATACCGAAATCGGTTCAGATTAGAATATAGCTCCCATATATATTTTCGGCTGATTTTCCGTATTTTATGCACAAAATTTGAATGTAAGACGGGATTTGGTCTAAAAATAAATATGACAAATTATATCGAGAGCGGTTCATATAGGAATATAGCTACCCATATATATTTTCGGTCGATTTAATGTTTTTGTTACGTATGTTCAATTTCAATGAAATTTTGAAGACTTAACAGTCAGTAAAAGTCATCATTATTTACAGAAGTACTTATAGTTGGGAAGGAATTGACCAAGGCTGTTAAGTATCATATCTTTGAGAGACTTCTTAAGATTTATGTTTTATTATGATATATCTAAATCATTAGGAATACTTATAGGCGGAAAGGCTCTCGAAGGAGTGTTACCTCCTGAAACTTAAAAAAAATACCATAGTAGCTCCATAACAACCCTGAATAGGAATATAACTCCTTCATATCTCCTATATTTATTCGTTAAAATATTAAAAACGTTAATATAATTATGGCATTCCATTATATTTTATCGTAGTCGGGGCAGCAAAGCGCGCCGGGTTCAGCTAGTAGGGTATAAAAACAACCCGAATTGCATAAATGTTGGCCATAAATAGCGTGACTGGTGCATTAAATATCTAAAAACGGGCGAATGTAAGGGAGCTATAAACAAATCTGAATAAATAGTGTTCAAATAAATAGCATTTGTCCTATGCGTCTCGCTTCATTTCGCATGTTACATAAAACGCAAAGACATAACAAACAACCTTACAACAGTGTGGGTTATAAAAATGTACATTAATATCCTTTAACAGAAAATACCCAAAAGACATTTTATTTAATTCAGCAACAAATTATTCGCAATTCACAACAGTTGTCTATCAGAAGTTATAAAACAATTTGCCAAATGTTATCAAAACTCACACACACACATAGAAGTATTTGCCTTTGCAAACAGTTTCTGTCTTCGAAATTTTATTTATTTTTCTTAATTGTCTGCTGTTGCTCTACGGGCATTGGAAGCCATTTCATTTGTGTCTTGTGAATGCAGCAACCACTTATATGTACTGCTCATGTCTGTGCTGTTTACATTCACTTCGCTTGTAAGCACAAATATTCTGAGGCATTTGTTTTCAATTTCACGCATGTTATTTTGTTACAAAACACTCGACATTCATTACTCGTTGTCAGTAAGTCCCATAGCTCATTATTCTTTGACAAAACCAAGCACATACCCACTATCCTCACGAACAGTGCAAGTGACGTTTGCAACGCAGAACAATTGGCATTCTCAAAGCAAGAATTTGAAAAAAATGTTAAAGATGGTATGCCATGATAGACAACAGGGTTAAGTAAATTTGTAATTTAATTCTAATTAATTTTTTTGGGGGGAAATACGAGGGGCACTAAAAAACCTTCTGGCCTAGGCAACAGGCAGTGTCGTCATGCGTCACTTGAAATTTTTTGGGAAGTTTGACACTTTTTAGCCTAAGCATACTAAGAACAGTTTGACATACGACCATAGGTTGGGTTGTTTACAGTGGCTGGATTTTGATTGAGACACGCCCAAAGCATGGTTTTTAACGGTTTTACAACATCTACTGGCGACGAAAATCGTTCACCACGCCTTTTTATACCCTACACCACTATGTGGAAAGGGTATTATAAGTTTGTTTTTGGAAAAATTCATGTAACACCGCGCAATATTCGTCGGAGACCCCCAACGTGGTATACAAATCTTCATTTCACGACGAGAGAAAGCGATTTTGAGATGTGTGCCGTCCGTCCGCCCGTTCGTCTGTCCAAGATAAATTGTAATCAAACTCCAGACCGCAATATGAACTCATCGTCACGAAATTTTACAAGGAGGTCGGGTTCAGACCAGAATAGACACCTATTGTTATTGGTGATGATCGTGAAATATTTAGCGGCTGAAATGGACAATTGCTTTTGTATGAAAGATATACAAAATTTAATTTTGGTCCATATTTTAATTCCTGAAGGGCATACTAAGGACACTGAATTTTCTGGGCTAGGCAACACGCAGTGTTGCCAGGCGTCATTTGACATTTTTTTGGAAAGTTTAACAGTTTTTAGCCTAAGCGTACTTAGGACAGTTTGGCATGTGACCATATGTTGGGTTGTTTTCAGTGGTTTGATTGAGACACCTCCAAAACATGGTTTTTGAACGCTTTTATAGCATCTTCTGGCGACGAAAATCGTTGACCACGCATTTTTTCTTGATGTACTGCAATCAAGAGAAATCATATGATCCCTAGTCAGGGCTGTACGCGCATGACCCACCAATTCAACGTTTTGTCCTGTCAAACAGGCGCTGGTTTGAATCGAAGTGTGAGAGCTCGCATTGTAATGATGCAGAATGATTCGATTTCTCTTGTTCGTTTTTCGAATTTCTCAGGAGACTTCAGGCAAACAAATTGTAGTGTAACACTCAGAATTAACCGTCCAACATATATCAAGCCGTATAGTCGATACACGGTCATTTTTGTCGAAGAAACAGGTGACCATTCGCTTCGAAGGTCTTCGTCCATGAATAACTTTCGTTAGATTGGGCTCGCTTTCGAAGACCCAAATGGTCTATTCCTGTTTTGTTTCGGGCTTAAAAGCATAGATACAAGGTAAAATTAAAACGCAAAATTTTGAATGAAAAGTTCAAGTAAAAGTTGACAACACTCTTGCTATCGATAGAACTTTACGACTGCTTTTTATTCGTCGCTAACTTACCGAAAACATCGGTAATTACCGAAAATACAATCATTTTAATTTTACCGACAATTGTCGGTAACTGTAAAATGAGTTTGAGAATCGCACTACGGAAGGTTTTTAGTGCCCCTCGTAAACCGGCAAATTAGCGTACATATGAACAAGTAAAAAAGTGTCAGTCGGCTTTGCCGGCAGATATATACCCTTAGCCAATATGAAGTGAAACTTTCACCTACGGACAGATCGAATGTATTTAAGGTCTCTTCTGAATTTTGTGGCCTTTTTGAACATTTGAACATGCAGACAAAAATGTGGATTAGAAATTAACTGCAATAAGACACAAATGTTGAACCTTTTTGGGGGAGGTACCCTTAGGGAGGACCGATATGGACCATTTTAGAAATTAAACAAAATTTTGACAAAATATTAGGAGATCCAAAGTTTGGACCAAATTGGTTGCCCTATTCAAGTGATATTGTCCTAGCATTTTAGTGGCATTTTTAAATATTGTTGAGAAGTACCGGAATTTGTGGACCGGTATTGCCGCATGAAACTAAGTTTGGATATAACATGACGAAGACGAAATATTGGACCAAATCGGTTGAACAGTTCGAGAGTTATCGTGCTCTCCGACAGCCACATATGGTCACATAGGGCTTTCTAACACCTTACGGGCTGTTTTTCTAAGAAATATAGACTTGACCCTGAAAAGACTTTTACCGTCGTAATGGCGGTAGCGAATGCAAATAGCTTCAACAAAAATCAAAATGATTCAAGAGCAGGTCTTAAAGTAAACTTATCCGAAAGTTTGTGTGGGAGATACCCGATCTATATCTGGAACCTGATCTATATCTTGTAAATATATTAGGATGTGTAAAGTATGGACCAAATCGATCACTCCCATCCAGGGTTATCGTGCGCACAATTTTTTCGAACATTTTTGAACTTTTGTGGGGGAGGTACCAGAAGGAGTGAACCGATATGGCTTATCTTCGAATTTATACTATGTTTGGACAAAATATTACGAAGGCCAAATTTTGGACCAACTCGGCAGATCCGTTCGAGAGGTATCTTGCGCTCCATCCACTACACACGGTGTTATAGGGGCTTTTTGCAACTTTCAGGCTATTTTCTCAGGAAGTATGAACTTGCCCCTGATGGAACTTGTACCGTCGTATGGGGGGCAATGAATGCAAGTTGTTGCACCAAAAAACAAAGCGATTCGAGAGCAGATCCTAATCTGAACTTATCCGAAATTTTGTGTGGAAGGTAACGAAGGACTGGACCGATTAAGTCCATATTGGAACCTCATTTGAGTCTGGTAGAAATTTCAAGATGTGCAAAGTATGGACCAATTCGGTTACTTCCTTCAAGATTTACCGTGCGCACAAATTTTCAGAACATTTTCGAACTTTTGTGGGGGAGGTACCGGTACAGATTTTTGGTACAGAGGTCAGGGGAAAAATTCTGGTTTCAAATATGTTCGCGTTCACAAAATTGGTCGATGCGCGCAAAAGTTATAGTGGTTTTTATTATCTTATAAAGAAACAATATTTTAAAATTTCTTATTTGTTGTATTAAGAAAATGTATGTATATATCAGTAACAGCATTTGATATCCATCCGTAGATGCACAATAATTTCTAAAATTTGTTTTTATTTTCGCGTAAAATTAAAAAAGAAATTAAAAAAAATCTGGGTCCGTATAAACCTCTAAAAAATAAATTAAAAATACGTACAAAAAACTAGACAACGCGTATAAAAATATGAAACCAAAATTATAAACATTGGCTTTATAAATTGCATATTATAGCAACAACAAAAGAGAAACAACTTATTGTTGGAAAATATTGTTACAAATATATTTTTTGGTTTGTTTAGAAAAAAAATATTGGGGAATTCTCCAACTATAATTGTTCCACAAACATCCCAGGCGGGACAGGGGAGACTTCTCTCATATCAATAAGTGCACCCCGATTCATATTAGCTCAATGATATGGGACCTACTGTTTATCGCCGAGTCCGAACGGCGTGTCTAAGACACCACTTGTAGAGAAGTTGTACAAGGCTGAAATACTCAGAAAATGTCGCCAACATTACTAAGGGGTATTTTGCCACCGTTGAAAAGTGTTTGATGTTGACTGGCCGGGGAATCGAACCCACGACCTTTAGCGTGCAAGGCGGGTGTGCATACCATTGCACCACGGTGGCACCCAACTATTTCGCTAAAATCCCATACAATAATTAATGTGTACTGCGAAAACTTCATCAAGAAATATGGTTTACCACCGTGAAAGCTTATTTGCTTACTGTGATAACTTATAAGGATAGGAAATTAAGAGTAATATTGAAATTACAATCATTAAAAAAATTTGGAAATTAAAAAGTCTATTATTCTCGAATTAGTTAAAATCAGTTGATGCGCATCCGTTTAGGGATACAGCGAATCAATGTCATTCAATATCTCATTAGATCCGTCGCGTAAAAAAACTAAATTCACGCGGGGTACAAAAGAAATTAAATTGCACTTGTAAATTTTAAACGCAAAAATATTTTTTTTTTTTTTAAATTCACGCATCAAATATTGGTCTGTAGACTCCAATTACTAGGATGCTGTTAGGAGCACACTCATAAGATATGCATCAATCGACGTAAATGAAGTTCTATAATCCTATTTTGAGTTTTGAATACTATCTTGTTGCGCGTCCGAATTATTAAAAAAATTCGAAAAACCCCGAAATTCCGGCTTCAAAATGTCAGCATCAATTTTAGGTGGATGCAGTGGATATATCGAAAAATGATACACTAGTATCATATTGCCCATGAAGTATTCTTTGAGTCTTTCTTTGGGCATATGGTAAATTTCAAATTTCCTTTACAATTCCATCGAAAAAAAAAAATAAAAAAATTTTGTACAAGCACATTCACGATTTTTGGTACAAGGGTTAAGAAAAAAATCGTGGTTTCAAATCTGTTCGTGTTCACAAAATCGGATGCTGCGCCCAAAAGTTAGGGGCGATTTTATTCCCTTATAAAGAAAAAATTTTTAAAAATTCCCTTTGTGTTGTAATAAGAAAATTAATATATAAAGCGTTAACAGCATTTAATATCTATCCGTAGATGCCTAAATATTTACTAAATGTATTTCTATTTTCGCGGAAAATCAAGAAATACTGAAAAAATCTTGGAGTAAATTTAATTTATTCTAATTTAGAGTCCAAATAAAACTCGAAAAAATAATTTAAAAATACGTACAGATTCTGGACAACGCGTAGAAAAATATGAGACCAAAATTTTAAAGATAGGATTTATAACTGCCATATTACAGCAACAACAAAAGACGAAAACTTATTGTTGGAATATAATTTCAAAATTTTTTTTTTTTTTTGTTCAATACGAAAAATAGAAAAAACATTTTTGGGAGTTATTCTACTACTTCGCTAAATTTCGATGCAAGGACTGACTGACCTTGCTGAAACTTCTTCAGGGAAAATGCGATGATAAACCAGAAAGTGTATTTGCTTACTTTGATAAACAATAGGATTATGAAATAGAAAGTAATATTGAAATTACATCCAAAGAAAAAACATAAAAGTTAAAAAACGTATAATTCGCGAATTCGTTAAAATCAGTTAAGGCGCATGCGCTTTTCAGATACAGCTAGTGCATCTCTATCAATATGTAGCGAATTTTACACTTTTCATTCAGCGGCCAAAGTGTGCTGTCAGCTGCATCTTACTGTTCAAAAAACCTTAATGTGGGTAAAAATTGCGCGATCTACATAAGATTATAAGGCGCATCCGATTTCAGTGACCGCCTATAAAAAATACGTCATTATAACAAATTTTAAACAAATTCTTCAAGAACCGCGGATGTGCTACCAAATTCTATTTTATATGGGATACGAATATTACTCCAGAATCTCGGTAATTTATGCCACACGGTTTTGGAAAAAAATATCATCGCGAATAAAAGGTTCCATTTATGTAAAAATAACCAAAGAAAATCGCGGTCCAATGCGCGGAATCATCAAAATATAATTTTGCAGAATTTCCCACTTTCAACGTATCTATAACCGCCATTTTAATGGATGGATTTGAAAGCGGAAGGGTTCATTAGATCCGGCGCGTAAAAAAACTAAAATCACGCGGGGTTCAAGGGTACCTAAGTCACAGTTGTAAATTTTGAAACCAAAAAATAGGTTTTTAAAGAAAATTTACGCACCAAAATCTCGACTTTGGACTTCTATTACTAGGAAGCTGTATGAAGCACATTCATGAGATATACATCAAACGACGTGGAATCACGAGTTCTACAATCCAGTAAATAGTTTGGGTAATTATCTGGTTGCGCCCTCCAATTATAAGAAAAATTCAAAAAACCCAGATTTCAAAACTTCAAAATGTCAGCATCGATTTTAGGGGGATGCAGTGTATATATCGAAAATTCATACATTAGAACCATGTTGCCCAAGGGGTATTCTTCAATTCTTTCTTTAAGCTCAGGTCTAAATTTTCCGTGGTTTGACCAGAAATCAAGAAAGAACACAAAAAAACTTGTAAACTTCAACACATTTTTACCCATTTTTTAATATTATCACCAACACAGCTTCCACATAAATTAATTTTTATGTTTCATTTTATGCGACCCCGGCTAAAACACTTTAATTAATATAAATATATTCATATTGTATAAAATAATTTGACAGTTCGCGACTTATTAAATGGTGAACCTCAACTTCAACGATTGTAAAACATTTTTGAATATTACCATATGTCTATAAAATGTAAGGTTAAATCAGAAAACGGAAGGGAGCATAAAAAAACTTGTTGGCTTCAACCCATTTTTACCTATATTTCTACATTGATGCCAACACAGCTTCTACGTAAATTAATTTTTGACCTTATGGGATTCCTCCTAAAACACTTCATTTAAAAGAATTTCAATCATACTATATAGAATATGTTCACAGTTCGCGAATTCTGAATAGGTGAAACTCGGATTCATCGATTGTAAAACATTTTTGGTTTTCGCCTTATACCCTCGTTAGCATAAATGCTGAGGGTATAAAAAAGATCTGCGAGATAACGGGCCTACCATGGTACAAATTGTCTCTATCATGACAGAGAAATTCCCTGTTCGGGCATTATTGAAAATTACATGGAGCCTCAGCGTAATCATTGTCCAATTGGATTTTTATACATATATTATATTGCAGCATGGGGTCACTTAGCCAGTTTTTGCAAAATGTACTTGGTGTAGCTGTCGTTAAATTTTTTTAGTGTTAATTTTGGTGAAGTTTTAATGGTGGCAAAGTACCCCTCAGTAGTGTTGGCGACATTTCCTGAGTATTTCAGCCATGAACAACTTTTTCACAAGTGGAGTCTTAGGACACGGTAGAATCCACAAAGTTATTTCTTACAATAAGTTTATTTGTTAAATAAAGGAATTTTGATGTGCTAGTAGCTAATTGCAGGGGTAGTGGTGTATGATATCACATGGTCGGCCACGTCCGACTATAGCATTTACTTACTTGTTTCTTGATGTGCTGGAATCAGACGAAGTCATTGGATCCCCAGTCAGGGCTGTATGGCGTATTACTCATCAATTCCACATTTTGTCCGGTCAAATTGGCTCGGATTCGAATCGATGTGGGAGAGCTCGCATTGTCGTGATGCAGAACGATTCGTCTCCTCTTGTTCGTTTTTCGAATGCCTCAGGAGACTTCAAACAGACCCAAACATTCGATTCCTGTCTTGTTTCGGCTCCTATCGTAGATCCAAGATTCTTATAAATGTCGTTTGAAGCACCGCGAGTGTTTTTACTCAAAATTTCTTTACACCAATCCACAAGATCCTTTTTTTGAGCGATTGACCAATTTTGCTGGATCTAGCGAGAAAAGTCCATTTTTGCTGCCAGGTGTTCATGTAATATCAAATGTTAGCTGGTGGAAGAAATGCCTAAGGATGCCTATAGCTCACGGTTTATAACGTGGCGATCCTGCTTTATCCGTTCACGAACGGCTTAATTGTTTTCTGGCACAACGGCTGACTTTCGGCGACCATCAAGACCTTCTTTTTTTGCGAGTGTAGGCCATGATTGAATTCATTAAACCAGTTTTTCATAGTGATATAAGATGTCCCTTTATCCACATACAAAGATTTAATTTGATCGATGCACTCTTGTTGTGATTATCCACGTCGAAAATTGTAAGAAATTATCGGACAAACATTTTCACAAGTAAATTCCATTTCTTTGCAGAGTGATTTTTCAAGTCACTGTAAACAACCCAACACATGGTCGCATGTCAAACTCCTCTGAGTACATTTAGGTTAAAAACTGCCAAACTTTCCAAAAAAAATAAAAAAAATGTCAAATGACGTCTGGCGACATTGCGTGTTGTTTAGGCAGAAGGTTTTTTGGTGCCCCTCGTACTTGTTCTATGTGTCTTTTCATGGTATATATGGAGCACTGTGGTACTTTTAAAAAATATATATTGAATGTCATAAGAAAAGCAACCCTTGTCTATATTCCATTCTTTCCAAGTTATATATCCTTATAATATACACACATGCTTTAAAAATGTATGCTAATTTTCGTGGAACTTCCCTATTTTAAAAATATGGTACAGAGGTCAAAAGGTTCATTGTTGCACTGAAAGGCCAACTAGAGTATCACTTATACCGCCACAATAGATGGGGCTAGTTTGAATAAAAACATCACCTATTGTTAAAGGTTCGATATACCTATTAACAAATAATGAAAGAAATATAATTACAACTCGCTGGGGGAAACATAAAAATTTCTATAGTCCTCCCTCAATCCTTATATCTACTATGTATATAACGATTGAGGGAGGACTAATGAAATTTATACGTTTTTCTTTTTTGTGGTCGCTATTGGAGCATTATGTGGCACGTAATTAAAATGCATTAACACAAACCGTTAAGTGGTTTTCTCACTACCCCATTCGACGTGAACGTGAACCTAACTGTTAACCAATCATGACTGTGATAGCGGTTTCCGTTTCCTGTAATGAATATACACACAAAAAGCGGGTTGAAAAAAATAATATAAAACACAACTAAAATGCAAGACAAAGGGTTAACAAAAAATAAATTATATCCGGTTTCCTTTTTACCTAAACTACGAGCTGGTCGAGAATGTTTTTTTTTTTTTGCATCATTTCTTAAATTTAAATTTATCTCATTTTGTTGTTGGGTTTATTTTGAATACATTATGGTTTTACATTAAGCATATTTTCTTTTCTTAGTAAGTAAGGAATATCTGGTTTATCTTCTTATGAATGCTTGGGCTTAATAAAATAAAGTAACACTAAATGCATTAAAAATAAGTACTTATTCCCTAAAATTACAATATACCTACAGTAGTATATTAATGAAATTGTTTCTAACAAGATAACGTGTTTAATATTCTGCAAATTGTAAATCAAATACCTGAATTTATGTTATGTGTTCATTTTTATACCCTCCGAGATAGAATAAAACGGATATAAAGTTTGATTTTTAGCCATATTTAAGGGTTTCTGAGTGAAATCGGATACATGTTCAAAAATTCGTTTTTGATTTTCTTTATTTTTTGCTGTGGTGATGCTGGTCATCAGCAAAACATTTTAGTTTGTTTTCAGATTTTTTTGGCAAACGGTTCCATAGATTTTTGCTCCTTGAAAAATTCGAATTCTGTAAAAACTATATCGAAAGAAATCCTAACTAGCAAAAATTCGGATCCGTTAGTCATTGCGTAACCCCTTACAAAGTGATGTAAACAAAAATATCTACTTATTTTACCCCTTACCAAGTTATGAGTACGGTGGCACAGAGCGTATGTGTCCGACTACAAATCAGAGGATTGTACGTTCAACGCTCACCGCCGGCCGAGTACTTTTTGTTAAAAAAAAAAAAAAAACAAAGAACAGTTGGTGGTGCACATGCAATCGCATATGCAAAACCATAATATTCGTGTGCGTGGCCTAGTGTGTAGTGTGTTTGGCTACAAATCAGAAGTTCGCAAGATCAAATCTAGCAAGGGGTGAAATAAAAATTAAAATCTATATATATAAAATTGAAATTTGTTTGTTTGTGCCTTATAGACTCGAAAACCGCTGAACAGATCTTACTGAAATGTTTAGGGTACATTGCTACATGGCCTGGAATGAAAATAGGCTATATAATTTTTTGAAATTTCGCGTTGATCTGGAGATATAGCATCAAAACCGGAGGTACCTCCAAAAAAATTAGATTTTGTATGCAAATATCTTTAGAACTGTTACAGATACAATCTCCAAATTTTGTATGCGTGACGGAGTTTAATGTAGAAATAAATTTACCAAATTATATTCAAATCGGTTCAGATTTGGATATAGCCCCCACATACATATATTTTCGGCCGATTTCCTTATTTTATGTACCAAACATGCTATTTATGTCCAATTTCGATGAAATTTTGAATTTCTCACGGAATTTGTTCTAATATATTTTCGGCCGATTTCCTTATTTTATGCACCATACACGCTATATATGTCCAATTTCGCTGAAATTTGGAGGGTCTGGCGGAATTTGTTCTAGAAATAAACGTGCTAAATTATATAGATATCGGTTCAGATTTGAATATAGCTCCCATATATATTTTCGCCGATTTCCTGTATTTTATGCACCAAGAACGCTATATATGTCCAATTTCGCTGAAATATGAAATGTGTAACGGAATTTGGTCTAGACATAAATGTGCCGAATTTTATCGAAATCGGTTTAGATTTGGATATAGCTCCCATATATATTTTCGGCCGATTTTCCGCATTTGATGCACCAAACATTTCCTGTATTTTATGCACCAAGCACGCTATATATGTCCAATTTCGCTGAAATTTTAATGTGTAACGGAATTTGGTCTAGGCATAAATGTGTTAATTTATATCGAAAACGGTTCAGATTTGGATATAGCTCCAATATATATTTTCGGCCGTTTTACCACATTTTATGCACCAAACACGCTGTATATGTTCAATTTCGCTGAAATTTGGAGGGTCTGACGGAATTTGTTCCAGAAATAAATGTGCTAACTTATATAGAGATCGGTTCAGATTTGAATATAGATCCGATTTTCTGTAGTTTATGCACCAAGCACGCTATATATGTCCAATTTCGCTGAAATTTGGAATGTGTTACAGAACTTGGTTAGAAATAAATGTGCCAAATTATATCGAAATCGGTTCAGATTTGGATATAGCTCCTGTATATATTTTCGGCCGATTCCCTGTATTTTATGAACCAAACTCGCTATTTATGTCCAATTTTTGTGAAATATGAAATTCGTAACGGGATTTGGTCTAGACATAAATGTGCCAAATCATATCGAAATCGGTTCAGATTTGGATATTGCTCCTATCTATATTTTAGGCCGATTTTCTGTATTTGATGCTCTAAACACGCTATGTCGCTAAAATTTGGGATGTCCGACGGAATTTGTTCTAAATATAAATGTGCCAAATTCTATCGAGACCGGTTCAGATTTGGACACACTACATATGTCCAATTTCACTGAAATTTGGAAAGCGTGAAATTTGCAATTCGTTCTAGAAATAAATGGGACAAATTATACCGAAATCTGTTCAGATTAGAATATAGCTCCCATTTATATTTTCAGCTGATTTTCCGTATTTTATGCACAAAATGTGAATGTAAGACGGGATTTGGTCTAAAAATAAATATGACAAATTATATCGAGAGCGGTTCATACAGGAATGTAGCTACACATATATATTTTCGGTCGATTTAATGTTTTTGTTACGTATGTTCAATTTCAATGAAATTTTGAAGACTTAACAGTCAGTAAAAGTCATCATTATTTACAGAAGTACTTATAGTTGGGAAGAAATTGACAAAGGTTGTTAAGTATCATATCTTTGAGAGACTTCTTAAGATTTATGTTTTATTATGATATATCTAAATCATTAGGAATACTTATAGGCGGAAAGGCTTTCGAAGGAGTGTTACGTCCTGAAACTTAAAAATACCATAGTAGCTCCATAACAACCCTGAATAGGTATATAACTCCTTCATATCTCCTATATTTATTCGTTAAAATATTAAAAACCTTAATATAATTATGGCAATCCATGGGTTCAGCTAGTAAAATATAATGAAATTGGAAAAAATTCCACCTCAAATGTTCTAAAAATAAAAAAAAATTGTTTGTTTATAGCTTATTTTTCAACTTCCAGTGGCCATGGAATAACTGGTTATTCTAGTGGTCATAGAAGGGGGAATTGTAAGTAGTTACGGCTGCCAAAAATCCCTTATAAAACCCATTATTTTGGGAGGATTATTTTTCCATGGTCATAACTACTTCAATATTGGTCCAATTTGAAAACATTTTTTGTATATTTTGTTGTTTTTGTGGTCCATTTAACCCTCTAAATATTATCTAATCATCTTCTCAATTTGCAAGCTTCTTCTTCGAGGCGATCGGACTATTATTTTTTATGCGGCACCATCCTAAAATGTTTAGTTTTGTTAAGAATTAAGATTGCCAAAGTTTGAGCTCAATCGGAATATGTTAACACGTGCCACTCGAAGTTTTCATGGGCCCTATATATAGCTAATATTAAAATCTGACCCGATATTCGAAATTGTTTGTAGAATTACTTGTGTAGCTACAGAAATGTACTCGTAAAAATTTTTCATTGATTGGACAATAAATGTGGCCTGTAGAGCGATTTCGTGAAAATTCGCCTTTGGCCCCATACAAATTTGTATGGGACCAAAGTCGATTTTTCACAAAAACACTCTACAGATCACATTTATTATCCAATCGTTGAAAACAGTTTACCAGTTCTTTGTAGTGGGTCAGATCTTAATGTTAGCTATATATTGGGCCCATGGAAACTTTAAGGCCCAGTGGCACGTGTTAACATATTCCGATTGAGCTCAAACTTTGGCAATCTTAATTTTTAACGAAACTAAATATTTTAGGAATGTGCCGCATAAAAAAAAATCCGACATCGATTTTTTCGCTTTGAGTTAAAACCAGTCCAGTATATACACTTTCATACGGGCAAAATGTGCCTCATCGAAATAATTGTTTTAGCCCCCTAGTATGTTTGGGCGAAATCCGTTTCAGACAATTTGGAGTTTAGCTCGTCTTTAACGAGAAATTAATTAAAAAAAAATTGGAGTTTATTTTAGCTATGTCAGTCCGTCTACCTTGCTGGTTGGAGCGCACGATAACTCTCGAACGGATAAACCGATTCGGTCCAAAATTTGGCTTTCGTAATATGTTGTCCAAAATTAGTTTAAATAGACTGGAAACTGCAAAAACCCCTATGACACGGTGTGTAGTGGTGGGAGCGCAAAATAACCCTTGAGCGGATCTGCAGAAATTTGGCATTCGTAATATTTTGTCTAAACTTAGATTAAGTTATATATTATATTTGTCTACTCCTTCGGGTACCTCCCACACAAAATTCCGTTAAGTTCAATTTAAAACCTGCTCTGATATCACCTTGATTTTGAGTATATTTTCAGATTATTTTTGACTAACGGTTCCAGATATATCGCGCCTTGAAAAAGTCGAATTATGTAAAAACTATATGCAAAGAAATACTCATAACTTCTGTAATATTGGTCCAATTTCTAAAAAAATCATGTTTTTGTATGTTTTGCAGTTTCATTCTGCTATTCAATAAAAATAGAAGAAATTTTGCACAGACTTGGGTGTAATTTTCGCGATTTAATGAAATTTTTTTGTATTAAACTACGATCAATTACAAAAATTTTAAGTCCCATTTGGTAGTTGGATTCGAATGATTACTATACTTCTTATTTTTCTTTTTAATTTTTCCATTCAATTTATTGTATTTTTTATTAGATAGCTGTAAAAGAACAAAAAATATTTGGACCAACATTAAAGAAGTTACTTTTTCAAATGGCGATATAAACCTTGATGTGTTGCAAACTCAATGACAAAGATAATTATATCCAAATTTTTAACAGATAAATAGTAACTGGAACTTATACGTTTTGACACACCGTACATACTATAACCAAACCACCCGATTCGGATATTTTAAGCACATTTTTAACCGATTTATCTGGCATTAAGATGTAGTATACCACAAATGGCCGTTTTTTTGAGTTCGATGTCCTTTCAATTCTCTCTATATTCTCTTCTGATATGTGAAAAAATCTTAAATCTGATTTGTCAAAAAAAAAAATCTTAATGTTTTCTGGTGCCTGCTACGGAGCGTATGGATATTTTGTATTAATAGTTAATTGCACATACGCCACTTATTTCCTCCAATTGCTTTGGGCTAACTTTTGCTTGTGTAAACGAATGTTTTATTATACATATGTTAATTTCTTGAAAAAAATTGAAGATGAACATTGTTGGTATTTGTATTTAGCGCAATACCATTGATTTAGCAGTCTGACGAACGTCAGTCGTAAAATATTGTGTTGGAAAATGCTGTCCATATTGGTTTTATTTTTTTATTATACCTTCCACCATAGTATAGAGGGTATATTATTTTTATTTTTCTGTTTGTAAAACATCGAACTAATAATTTGCGCCCATATAAAGTATACATATATATTCTTGGTCTGATAAAATTCTAAGACGATCTAGCTATGTCCGTCTGTTGCAATCACTTTAGCTTTAACGCTAAAATTTTGCACCCGTGTGTCTTTTCCCTATAAACAGGTCAAGTTCGAAGATGGGCTATATAGGTCCACGTCTTGGTAAGGCCCTCATATAACGGTACCACCAGATTTAAGATATTTGGATATTTCAGCCTAAATTTTTTTGACAAAACTAGCTGAAATTTGACATTTGCGGATCCCAATGGCGAAAAAATTGCTCCACTAACATTTTCAAAATAGATTCACGTTTTGGTAAAAAAAGCTGTAACTCTACATTTTAAATATTTCGAGGCTTCTAGCTAAATTTTTTTTACAGAATCAGCTGAAATTTGACATTTGAGGTTCTCAATGACCAAAAAACTTCTCCACTAAAAATTGCCAAGGCAGTCGCACATTTGGGTATAGCCTTCTTATAACGGTACTTCCCGATTTTCTGACCGAATTAGCTGAATTTTGACAGTTTGTATTCCAATGTCCAAAAAATTTCTCCACTAAAAATTACCACCGTTTTTTATAGCCCCCATACCAACAGCAGTACCTCCCGAATTAAGGTATTTTGGGGATTTTAATTTTTTGACCGAATTAGCTGTAATTTGACATTTGAGGTTCTTAGTGGTCACGAAACTTCTCCACCAAATAACGGTACCCCGATTTTCTGTATTTTAAGGATTTTAGCTACAAATTTTAACCGAACTAGCTGTTATTTGACATTTGAAGTTCGCTGTAGTCGCGAAACTTCTCTATTATTAAACGTCAATATAGGTCCATGTTTTGGTATAGCTCCCATAAAACGGTACCTACCGATTTTCGATATTTTGAAAATTTAAGCCACAATTTTTAACCGAACTACTTACTTTCTTACCTGTCCCATTACAGAACATTTGTTCCATAGACCGAACTAAGAAAATATCTCCAATTCTCTCTATTTGTTGCTTCGCACACTGGAATACCGCTCCTTTTCATCTCTTCATCCACTTGTTTGCGCCATCTCTTCCTTGGCCTGCCAATTCTGCGTGCACCGCCAAGCGGCCCGTATTTATACGCCTTTTTAGCGGATTCATCTTCGCTCATTCTTATGATATGCCCTAGCCAACGCAATCGCTGCATCTCGATACCTTTAACTATATTGATGTCGTTGTATAGCAGATACAGCTCGTGGTTCATGCGACGTGTATATTCACCGTCAACGCAGATTGGTCCGTAGATCTTTCGAAGAATTTTTCTCTCACACACACCAAGCACTGCCATGTATGCTTGCGCAAGTACCCAGGCTTCGGAGACAAACATCAGTAGTATCAGTGTTTTGTAGAGCGTTATTGTTGTTTGACGAGATGTGGCTTTGTTTTTAAACTGCTTACTTAAACCAAAGTAGCATCTGTTGGCCAATACAATTCTTCTTTTTATTTCACAACTGATGTCGTTTGTTGTGTTTACGGAGGTGCCGAGGTAGATGAAGTCTTTTACTACCTCAAAATTATAAGAGCCAACTTCCACAGTTGGTCCGAGCTCAATGTACGCATTGCGTCGAGACCATTAACTTGGTCTTCTCACCGTTTACCGCCAGACCCACTTTAGCAGATTCTCCTTCAACCTTCATAAAGGTATCAGTTACTTCTTTTCTATTGGTGTATATTGTGCCACTTTTTGACGTTTACCTCTCGTATAACCTTTTCCAGCAGGATGTTGAAAAGATCACACGAAAGGCTGTCTCCTTGTCTGAAACCTCTCTTGGTACAATACTCTTCCAAGAGATGCTTTCCTATTTTAACTGAGGACCTCCTGTCAGTTAAAGTCACTTTACAAAGCCGGATGAGCTTTGAGAGGATACCAAATTCAGACATGGCTTGGAATAGCTTTGAAATCAGCGGGCTGTCGAAGGCAACTCTATAATCGAGAAAAGGGTGGTGGGTGTCGATCTGCATCTCTTGGGACTTCTCCAGGATTTGCCGCAGGGTAAATATCTGGTCAATGGTGGACTTGCCACGTCTAAAGCCGCAATGGTATGGTCCAATTATCTCGTTCACCATAGGCTTTAATCGTTCACACAATATCCCTCACACTATCTTGTAGGCGATAGGCAGAAGACTCTATAGTTAAAGCATACAGTCTTGTATTCTTTCTTGTGGACGAGGCACAGAATACTCAGGTTCCAATCGTCGGGTACTCGTTCTTCCTGCCAGATGGTGCTAACTAGCTGATGAATACACCTTATCAGCGTGTCGCCTCCGGTTTTGAACAGCTCGGCTGGTAAGCCATAGGCTCCTGCTACCTTATTATTCGATTTATTGCTGTCTTTACCTCATCTTGGCTGGGCGGTATACATTCAATACCATCTTCTGGGATTGGGTCTGTGGTATCTTCGTCGTTTTCGCTGCTATTGGATACCAACAGTTTTGAACAATGTTCTTTCCATATCCTGAGCACACTACAAATTACCTTGCCGGTCTCTACAGGAGGATGTGCCAGTTCCAAAGCCATCAGTTTGATGTTTCACTCTTTGGTAGAATTATCGGACTTAATTATGTCTCCTGTACATCTCGATTTCTTCACACTCCCGCTTTTCCATTTATCTCTTTTTACTGCGGAAAAGACGTTTCTCCTCTCTCCTTTTCACCCGATATCTCTCTCGTGCGCTACGTGTTGCTACGAATTGTAAAGTAGCCCTATATGCCGCATTTTTGTCTTCGGTAGCAGCACGACACTCCTGGTCATACCATGGATTCCTCGGTGGGGGTCTCAGGTGTCTTAGTATAGGTTTTGCGGCTGTTTTCATGGAATGGGCAATTGGGCCAGTTGAGTGGAATATGCTGTGGCAATCTGTCGTGATTGCAGCTTACCGATGTCTAAATTTCGTGTTGTGTCTGTTCGCAGTTTGTTTGTTACGTTTACGTGATCAATTTGATTTCTTGTTTTTTGATCTGGCGACAGCCAGGGGCCCTTATGAATACCGAGAGGCTTAAATCTGGTACTGCTAAATATTTCTTGCAGCTGCAAAGTGTATCAGCCTCATACCATTGTCAGATGTGTCACTGTGGAGGCTGAATTTCCCGACTGTTGGGCCAAAGATGTTCTCCTTTCCAATTTTGGCATTAAAATCGCCTAGAATAATCTTAATGTCATGGGCAGGGCAACGGTCATATGTTTCTTCTAAGCGCTCGTAAAATATATCTTTGGTCTGTTCGTCCTTGTCTTCAGTGGGAGCATGAGCGCAAACAAAGCTGATGTTGAAGAATTTTGCTTTTAATCGAATTGCAGCGAGTCTTTCATTCACTGGGGTGAAGCTGGAGACCAGATGTTTTAACGTCCGACCAACTACAAATCCGCCACAAAACTCATGCTTTGTGTCATGGCAGCTATAATACAGTGCGTCACCTTTAGGTGCTATTGTGACGCCTTTCCCGTTCCATCGTATTTCCTGTATGGCAGTAATGTCGGCCTTGTACATTTCAAGTACATCTGACAATGCGTAAACTGCACCTTCTCTATAAAGAGTGCGAACATTCCAGGAGCAGATTCGCAGATAATGGTCCTTAAAACGTTTGCGGGGTTCGTCAAATTTAGAGGGGTTTGTTTTTCTTTTCTGTTGTTTTTTCATAGTAGGCTGCTTTTTGTGGTGGAGGATTACTAGCCCTGCTCCCAAACCCAAGTTTTTAACTTTCTTATGGGTGAACGCGCGGCACATTTTAACTCACTACCTTTAACGGGTGTTAAAGCCATCTACCCCAGGTGACACCACGAGGAGGTCAGTGTCCACTTGAGATGAAAGATGGACCAAGATAAATCCTGGACCTTGCCATGTTAAAGATGGTCAGGGCCGTTCTTTGGTATCTTTCATCCCCTACGTCACCCTAGAGATACATAAGATACATAAAAAATTAAAAAAAATAGAGCTAAACTCGACTAATTTCTATACTAAACCTCTATTTTAATTGAAGAACGTAAAAATGGACCTTACATTTATTTACCCCGAAACATCTAAATTAAAATAACTTATAGATAAAAAAACGATTTTATTTATTTAAATACCATTACGTTATATCAAAAATACAAAAGATTCCGCAATACACACAGAATTCACACGTCTATCGCAATTTTACAGCTAAAAAAGGTCATCGTTGACATTGCAAAAAATATCAATTTTAAATGTACCGTTATTCCGTTCTAACTAACTAAATCTAATTAGTACATATGCCACTGAGTACCGTCAACACTCTAGTTCAATACCATAATAGAGTTCCAAAGTTAGCTTCACGTCAATTTTTCGATTTTCTACACGCTTAATCGGTATTTTTTCCACTATGCATTGGTTTCAAATCGTAGGGTAAAGGTTTTTCTTGCTAGCTATTCGAAACTAACTAAGCAGTACACCTTATCAGCTTATCGAATTTGGTCTTACTGAAGTCGACTGGCTCTTGTAGCCTTTAGCCATCTGATTGCTATTGCGCCTCTAAATTTTTTCAGTGATTAGTACAAAATTCCTTGTCACCCGTCGAGTTCCTCGGAGGTCTTTGGTACCCACGAATGGATTTCTCTATAGGGAGGTATATTAAGTTTGTTTTCCCGTGTGTAGACCAGTCAAAATAGATATAAGTATAAGAGGGAAGTTGCAAAAATTCACACATCACTGAAGTTTGGTGGAGATTTTGGATTTTTCATTAGAACTACCCTAACAAAACTCCCCTTCGGGAACTTTGGCCCTTGTAAAAAGTAATGTCTTAAGTTTTCTTTTATTGAAATAGGTTAGCCCTATCAACAGTTAATAAAGCTAAATAGTGATAAAATGTTCATATCAAACTCAATTTCATTCAAAGTCATAATTCTCATGAAAAATATCAGCACATTTGTTAAATTTTTACAACAAAACAAAAATATCTTCATTAGGCATCGACTGTGAAAATGTTCTTATTACATTTAAATACAGGATTTACGTCTTTCGTCCGTTTGCGGTTATATGTATGTATGTATTTTAAGCAACACAACAACGATGACGATGATGACGAGTGCAGCAACAACAACATTTTTCATACTATTTTCCGTTATTTTGCTGTGCAAGGAAGGGCATCGAAAATTATAATTTCAATTTCACATAAAAGGTAATTCGTGCGAATCAAACGTGATTCATGTCGAAATGATTGCAAGTGCCACACAACCCATTGAATTGCATTGTGAATCTGTGTACCTGTGTCCTTGTTCGATGTGACTCAGTGTGTGTGTGCTGGTGAATGAGTATGCATTTGTATGCAGAGGTAAACGAACAGAAATAGCTATTGCAATTTTAAGCAATAACAAGAACAACAACACCACTGCAATGCAATGCAATGTTTTGTTGTTAATAACGTTGGAAGACTTGGTACCGCATCACCACCTAGTGTTTCTACTCATTCTGAATCACTTACGTGCATACAATCATACAAACATACATACGTATATCCCAAGTAAGATGTGATACGTGGTTGCGGATTTTACTATTCGAAAGAGCTGACATCGAATACGAAATAATGGCAATTGATATGATGCTAATGTAGCGTTTTCTTTCTTCTTAAACGGTTTGATACTCTATTTTGAAGATGATGAAACGGTTTGAAACTCTATTTTGAAGATGATGAAAGTGTGAAACAAAATAGATGGGCCGTATCGGTCTACTAATTCTTCCATATAAGTTCGATCATTTACGCCAAAATGGCGCGCACGACAACTCTCGAACGGATCAAACAAACTGTAATTCTCGTAATATTTCTTCCAGACATATATTAGAATCGAATATGGGCTATATCGTTTCACTTTTCCGGGTGCTTCCCATACAAAATTTCAAAAATTTGTGCACAAGTGCAGTTCAAGGACATATCTCAGATTGTTTTTTTCCACAGCAGACTTTGCCAACCACCCGCAGTACAACAGTAACTTTTTTGGGAACAGGGCCTTACTATGAGATAATAACCTAAAATGAATGGTAATAAATAATGATGGCCAGATGGTGCTGACTAGCCTATAAATACACCTAATCAGAGTGTCGCCTCCGGTCTTGTCTTATGTTCCTATTATTTGAGTACTAACTTAGTGAACAACTCGGCTGGTAAACCATCGGCACCTGCGTCTTTTTGTTCCTCAGGAGGTTTACTGTTGCATTTACCTCATCTTGGCCGGGCGGTATACATTCAATACCATCTTCTGGGATTTGGCCTATGGTATCTTCGTCGTCTTAGTTTGTATTGGATATCAACAGTTTGACAAAATGCTCTTTCCATAAACCGAGTACGGAATATTTTAAAAAATTACATTTCTCTTCTCTACATACCGACATGTCTGTACCAAAGCCATCAGTTTGATGCTTCACTCTACGATAGAGCTTTAGGACTTATTTCTGCCTCCTGTAAAATTCAATTTTTCCCACTTCCACTTGTTCATTTCTTTCTTTTTCTTGTGGAGGTAACGTTTTTAACATGTGTTCCTTGGTTGTTGTTGTTGTAACAGTGCCTTAATTAAATGTTTGTTAGTTCATTCTTCTGCTTAATCTGGTTCTTGGTCTATCTACAGTTACATGGGATGTAACCACAGATGTACTGGAGTTAGCTGAGTAGTTTGGCAGGGCAGTTGAACAGGTGAAGTGAGTCGTGCAGGTCTGTGTTGCATGCTGGGGAAATATTTTAAACGGTGTCATTGATCGTTGCTCTTTTGGAACTTAGACGCCGCATCATCCCGAGCGTTGTTGGCAGCTGATTCTCTTCAGTTGTTTATGGCATCTGCGACTGCATCCGTGTGAATAAAATTTGACCTGCTTGATAGGCTTATTGATCTAGGGGTGCTCTCTTGTAATATTGGACTTCTCTTTCTATGTCCTGAAGACCCCTACTGACGGAATGCCACAACTCATGATGAGCATTAAAGTCCCTTAAGACCAGACGGTTATGACCTTCCAAAAGCATGCTAATTTTGGGTCTATAACCTGGAGTAAAGCTGATTATCAGCGGAATGTACACGTTCAACAACTCCACCTCGGCTGTTCCATATCTTACTGCGACCCACCAACGTTCCATGTACGGGTCATTAGAGTTAGGCTCAAGCGAGATAGGTGTGTGTTGAACAGACTGGGAGATAGGTGTGTGTTGAACAGCTTTCCGATGTCCATCTTTCGTGTTGTGTCCATTGTACTTTATTTAGAACGTTCAATCCGGAATTTACCTTTGCGGACTCAAGGTGGTGATCCGTGTTAACCCATTTCGTATTTGATGTTCGATTTTTTGAACAGTAAAATCACTTTTTTCAAACAAATATTTATTCATGAAAAATGTAAAATTTTAGACAAGTTTTAGTAAGTCTCATCTGTCAGCAAATAAAAAAATCTTCCCTTGAAAACTCCCCCCTCGATGGTAGGGGTACAATTTTGAAACCTATATTTTTGGATACTTTTTAATTTAATTTAAAAAAAAAATTATAAAAAATTAAATTTAAAAAGTAATCATGGGGAATTATTACCAATATATGTAACCATTTCACAAAATATAAAGAAGATGACTTACTTATATCGGGAGGTACTGTTCTACTGAGGCTATATAAACATGGAAGGCTAAATATGTATAAAGTTACAACCATTTCTGCAGGATAATGCTGCTAAATCCCTGGAAACCCCGAAAATCGGTCGGTAGTGTTCGCGCCAGTGTTCGAAATTTCGAAAACAATTTTCCGGGAAAACGAAATATCCAAAATTTTTGAGTATTTTTTCACATCAGTGGGTCTTAATTACCCTAAAAAAGTATTTTTTTTTTTAATTTTTATTTAATCATATGTAGAAACTCGTCACACTATGATACAGGGATATGTATGAGGTTGTAAAACAGACATAACCCTACTGTTCATATCCGATGTAAAAGAGTCCGGCCTCTAATATATATCCGTGGATTTCTACGTTCATGGTACCAGTTTTAGTCACACTATGGAATTGAAAAACACCTCTATTGGCAACATTGTTTTCATGTCGCAACTGCAAGCAACTCCTTCGTCACACTTGAATCATTTTGTTGTAAGGGGAGTTTGATTCGTTTTCAGATGTTTTTTCTGTTGGTTACAACGAAATTTGTTCACAATCGGCGGCGGAAGTAATCTACGTGAGCGTGCTCTTTAATACGATGCAAAAAACAGCTACGTTTTCATATTTATACAATTCAGTGGAAAACGGTGGAAAATAAAAATGCAGAATTGAATCTCAACAAGGAAATTATGGCAGGAAAATGCACTCATTCCAACATGAATACATCTACTCAAACACCGTATGTATGAATACAGAATAGTTTTGTTGTTTAAATATCCAATTTATGTATTTCGTAAAAATAAAATCTGTCACTTGAATTTTTTACCTTCATTAGACGAAATTAGTAAAGGGAGGAATGATTGGAAACTCAATATTATTTAAAGAAACTCTCTCGGATTAGTGCACATATGGTCGATAACAAAGAAAAACTTTGGGTCTACCACAGCCAATTTCTCAAATAGTGAATATAATTGTCCTTATTCTATATGCGAATAGATTTCTCTTCATGTTGTCCTCTGAGATGACCAGACATTCACTTGGAGAGATTTACATTCTGCCGATTGTGGTGAGTGTGATGTGTGTTGAATGAATCGAAGTTAAGCTTTGATGTTCGCTATTATTAAACATATTGAATGACAGCTAGTAATCAGATAGCATTGCAACTATAACATAGTTTTAAACAGTGTTTTGAATAAAGAGGAAGATTTACAGTTAGTAAACGGACTCTTTTATTTGCATAATGACAAACATATAATGAAGACATTCAAAATATAATCTAGAGACAGAAGGACTTTATCTACCATTTAGGGTTTTTATAGACAGAAGATCATCAATAATTCTTCTCTGATCAGAGAAATACCTGTAAGTCTTTTAGAGGCCAAAGACGTTTAAGGCCGTGTAGATACCTTTAATGCGAAAAAGACCTGTAAACGGACGACCTTCTAAAAGTCTTCTCTAGATATAAGACTCTCTAAATGATCTATTGGATCTTATTAAAGGGCTTCTATAGAGTGAAAACCATTAAAAATGGTTTTTAAACACTGAAAACTACTAATGGAATTTTATAGGCCTTTAGGAGGCCTCCAAAGGGCAATTACATAGAAAATACTTTTTAAAGCACTTTTGTAGACACTAGACATTCTGAAGGCATTCTATTGAGAGTATACCTATAAATTGTCTTATGTAGATAGTAGACCTACAAAGGGTCTTCCATTGACAGAATACCAACTAAAGGTTGTTTTTTTATAGAAAGAGCAGACCTTCTTAAGCCTTCTATAGACGGACGATCTTTTAAGTTCTGCAATAAATAGAAGATCTGTTACGATCTTCAACATATAACAGCCTTCCTTAAGTGGTGACCTCCACTTGTAAAGCCCAAAAAAGAAAATTTTTCAAGATTTTTTTCCAAGAAAACTACCAAGCATTTTGATAGATTTTTTTTTTGTTCTGAAAGAGCACATCTTTATCTAGTATCCGATTTTTTTGTATTATGTGGTGTTGTGGCAAATGACCATCCACGAAACTCTTTTTTTGTGAAGGCGTTTTGCGGTGCCAACTCTCACTGGAAAACGAATTACACGATCATCATATATATTTTTGTAGGCTTATTTGGAACAGTCAGTCCTTCATCGATTTTTTAAAAAATATTAGATTTTACTCAAACGATGGACTAAAAATCTCTGGTCTAAAACGGACAAAAAAAAAATTAAAAATAAATTCGATCGATGAAGGACTTGATTTTGATGTCCTTGATAACCCCACAAAATTGTAAGACAATTAGTTCATTAGATTTCGAGCTAGAGTTGGCACCGATTTCAAAATGTCACTTCGAGAAAAACATGTTTTTAATTTTTATGTTGCATACAAAACACTATAAATTTTTCGCTTCCAAAGCTCATATCTCAGGCAATATTGTTCCGATCGACTTAAAATTTTCAATTTCCACATATTCTATGCTACTTCTACTTTAAAATAAGCCAATACAAATTTTTCGATTTTCTGAAATTTACAAGTGGGGGTCATCCCTTAAGGTCTTATACAGAGAGAAAAATATCTAAAGGTCTACTATAGACAGCAGTTCTTTAAAAGGACTTTCGTGCATATGCAGAAGTCTTGTAAAAAGTCTTCCATATGGAGAAGACTTTCCAAATGTCTATAAACATCTACTATAAAAATCTTCTTTAGACAGTTGACGTTCTAAAGGTATTATCTAGAAAGGAGAACTTCTAACTGTTTTCTATTAGCAGAAGGCCTACAGATAGAAGACTTTCTTAAAGTCTGTTATAGACTAAAGACCTTCTTGAGGTCTTCTGTATTAAAAAGACATTTTTCATGGTATGTATAGCCGGAAGACCTACTAAAGGTCATCTATAATAATATAAAAGGTCATCTATATCTATTGTCGTATCGCAACACAATACACCTTTATACACTTTTATGATCAAGATGGTGAAGGAGTTGTGCCGAGAATCTGAATGGGCGATAAGTATGTAAAGAAGTCTGGTTGCTAACAACTCCCCCTCGATGAAAAGGCACTGGTCGGAGGTACTTTACGGCACACTCGTGGATACAAATGAAAATATGATTCCCGAAAAACAAACCCCTCGGTAGCAGTCTGTCAATTACCCAACTAATTGCTAAGTCGTCCCGAAATATGGACAAACTAAGGATCCCAACAAAAAGACGAAGCCCATCCAACGTTGGGAAAACCCAAAATCGCAAAGAATGCTGCAAATGGTTAAAATGAGTTAAAATATCTCAACGCGACGACCGTCCAACTACTTTTAAGCTAGAATGTTGCCGCAAAGAAAAAGTAAAGCGCGCTAAGAGGAAGAAACTGAAGCACAACTCAACTGTCTCTTCAGCAAAAGCAACATCTCTTCAACGAATTCGTTAAGGAAAAACCGACAAGAAGAGGAAACTAACCCCTATCACCGCAGTAGAAGTGGGGTAAAGTAGAAACAAAGTTTCCCGAACAAGTTATGGAACATATTTTTACAAACGAAGATTTTATTGTCCCGAATTTCGACTCTAGACGCATAGATGAGTTCTGAAAAGGATTTCTGGAAAAATTCATAGCTAACCTCGGCGATACTTTGGTTGTCTAAAATAAAATACGACGAGCCAAAGCAACCCAAGAACTACATGGGTCTAGTTCTCTCGATAACAGAAGCTGGAGGGAGGCACTGGAGTGACTGGAAAACAACAGGTTATTTTTCATAACGGATGCAAAATTTAAAGCCCTAGAGAAGACAACGTACATGAAGTCAACCAACAAGCTGCTGGACAACCTTCATATAGGGGAGCCACCTACATCATGGTTCCACCAAAACTGAGATGGTGATATTCGCTAAAACAATATATGTAATTGCTAATCTACCACGAGTAAGTGGTCAAGAAATACACCTATCAGATCACGGCAAATATCTAGTCGTTATCATTGACTCAACTCAATCTGCTCATGAAGCATCCTTAACGCAAAATATTTGAAGGGTGTTGGGGCCTTAAACCTAAAATTACGCACAAAATAATTTTAAAATTTGAATTTATCAGAATTAAGGGCAATTTTTGGAAGTCACTGAAAAACTTGAAAATAAACTTTAGAGCCATATGAGATAACCCTGACATAACATAACAAAACTGACAACATTTGTTTCTCACTAATTTTCTTAAATTCTGAGAATCATAAAAATGACGATATAATTTTCTAAAAGTTGTTTCTACATGACCTTTTTTCAATATTTAAAAGGAATAAACGTTATTTTAGTTTTTAGTAGGCCTAAGCTTATTCATTCGTGCAACAGGATATACTTTTTTAGCTTTTTTTCATTACATACAATTTTTCAAAAAAATATTTTTTAAAATCGATTTGTGTGTGAACTTTTTTATATTTCAATGGAATAAACGTTATTTTAGTGATTATTAGGCAAAAGTTCATCCATCTGTGCTAGAGGAAATCATTTTTGGGAAAAAATTTCAAAAAGCCTAATGTACACGAGCATAATTAGACTCACATATGGTGGCCAACAGCTGACAAGAAAACAACACAGAAAACCATTATGCAGTGTGCAAAGATAAACATCCATCGGAATAACAAGGGTAATGCCGGTTTGTGCGCTTTTTGTAGTCAAATTTCCAAGCAAGAAAGAATGGAATAACGAACACTACTGACGAATCACGACATCACGGTATACACAGACGGCTCTAAGATGAATTCTCTGAAAAAAAAAAAACAAACATATCGATATCCAAAAACCTGAGTCTGCACCTGTCACCTGAGTACTGCAGTGTTTCTCAGGCGGATATACTGACCATAAAGAAAGCTTGCAATATAATTCTACAGCATCTCACATCAACCTCACTAAAAATTATTGTACACAGTCAACCGGCAAACTCAAATAATGTCACATCAAAACAAGTGAAAGAAGAACATAGGAAGTCTGACCAGAGTAGTTCTTAATAAGATCCCAGGTCATAAGGGACTTGTTTCTATCGAAAATGCTGACGAAATGGTCAGATTAGGATATACCTCTAACGAACTCCCACAGGCATCACTCGCAACACTAATGGGAATAGTTAAGGGAAAGGATTAGCTAAAACCGACGACACCTGGGAAGAGTTATTACGCTGTTAACTGGTCACTGGGCAGTTGGTAACCATGCAAAACGCGTAAATCTACCACGTAACTGTCGCTGCCTAAACGAAAAAGAGGAGCAAACGGTTGGACACATCCACTATTCCTGCCCGGGAGGGATCAGAAGGGCCTTTAAGGCGTTCAAATCGCCCCCACCTTCGCAAAAACTTCGCAGATGTATATGGGTATTCATATAAACTTAGTTAAGGCGCACCGCACATAACATTGTTTTATAAGGAGGTGATAGAGTCAGTGCATTGTTCCAATTTGAGCTTCTATATCTTAAAAATGGTTAAACCTACGAAAATATCGTAAAGGTCAATCTTGTAGAAACTGTTTACAGTAGGGGTGAGCACGCCTGTGTGCTAGCACACAGGTAAATTGTGAAAACGTACTCTTAATTTTTTGTGAACCATAAACAATTAAAAGTTTATGAAATTTTTTATTTATATTTTTTAAAAATTTGCATTGTGGACGATTTTAGGCAACATCAATGTTTAAAAAATGTTGAAATAAGTAATGAAACATCAAGACAAATTAAATATTAATTTTCTTTTAAATTTGCCTCTCTCTCGATTTTGCTCAGCTCTGGTTTACAGCAACAATATTTTCTCTGATCCAATTTCGATAGGACTTGCGGTTTCCAAGCAAAATCGTGAAAACCTAAAAAACCATAATAATGTGAACGTTGACGGCAATTTATTTACAAAGTGCTCCTGCGATTTTTTTTTTTTTTTTTTGATTTTTCTCATCTATGAACATTGTAGTTTCAAAATTTGCGAGGACATCTACGATTTTTTGCATAGAGGTTAAGGAAAAATTCTGGTTTCAAATCTGTTCGCGTTCACAGCGGTTTTTAGTACCTTATAAAGAAACAAGTAAAAAAGTATCAGTCGGCTTTGCCGACGGAGATATACCCTCAGCTATGTGAATTAAAACTTTCATCTACGGACAGATCGACACAATTGATGAACTTCTGTGGGGGAGGTTACATAAAGATAAGATAGATATCGGCCATTTTAAAAGTTAAACTAAGTTTGGACAAAGTATTAGGAGATCCAACGTTTGGATAAATTTGGTTGTCCCGTCCAAGGGATATCGTGCACACCATTTAGTGACATTTTTTAAATATTGGGCTGTTTTCTCAAGAAGTATGGACTTGCCCCTGAAAAAGCATTTACCGTCGTAATTGATAAACCTGATATACACTTGGCAGGTGTATTAGATGTACATATGTGTAAAGTATGGACCAAATCAAGAGTTATCGTGCGCACAATTTTTCCGAACATTTTTGAACTTTTGTGGGGAAGCTACCTGTAGTTGTGGACCGATATGACTTATTTTCGAAATTATTCTAAGTTTGAACAAAATATTACGAAGGCCAAATTTTGAACGGAGTCTGCAGATCCGTTCAAGAGTTATCGTGCGATCCAGCCAGACAGACAGAAGGACGGACAGCGCTAAATCAGCTTCAAATTTTCTGAAACGGATTTCGTCTAAACATACTTGGGGTGTAAAACCATTATTTCGATGAGGTAAATTTTGCCCGTATGAAAGTGTATAAGGTAAAAACCAAATTTCATTTACAATTCCATTTGAAAAAATTAAAAAAAAAATTGCGAGCACATCTACGATTTTTGGTATAGAGGTTAACGAAAAAATTGTGGTCTCAAATCTGTTCGTGTTCAAAAAATTTAAAATTTCTAATTTGTTGTATTGAGAAAATATATGCATAAAATTTGTTTCTATTTCGCGGAAAATCAAAAAAGAAAATTAAAAAACTCTGGAAGCAAATGTAAATTTTACTACCTCAGAGTCCATATGAACCTCTAAAAATAAATTAAAAACACGTACAAAATCTAGACATCGAGTAAAAAAAATATGAGACCAAAATTATAAACATTGGCTTTATAAATTGTATATTATAGCAACAACAAAAGAGAAAAAACTTCTTGTTAAAATATTATTCCAAATATATTATTTGATTCCATTAGAAAAAATATTTGGGAATTCTCCAACTATTTCGCTAAAATCCCATACAATAATTAATATATACTGCTAAAACTTCAACAAGAAATATGGTTTACCATCACGAGAGCTTAACTGCTTGCCGTGAGAACTTTTAAGGATAGGAAATTAAGAGTAAGTAATATTCAAAAAATATGAAAATTAAAAATCCTGTTATTCGCGAATTACCTAAAGCCGGTTGATGCGCATCCGATTTAAGATACAGCGAATCAATCTCTTTCAATATCTATGCATATTTCGATGTTTCACTCAGCGGCCAAAGTGTGCCATCAATTGCATCACAGACTGCAAACAACGTTAAAGTGGGTAAAAGTAGTACAATGTGCATATTATTTTGATGCGCATCCGGTTTCATTAGCGCCCATCAAAAATACGTCAATATACACCTATTTGAAATAGATTCTTCAAAAACCGCGAATGTGCCTTTACATTCTATTTTTGTTAAAAAATCCATATTACTCACGTATCTCTGTAATTTTCGCAAATATTATAATCGCCTATAAAGGATTTTATTTATGTAAAAAATTGCAAAGAAAATCGCGGTTTAGTACGCGGATTTGTCATAAAATATTTTTGCTGATTTTCCTATCTCCAAGGTATCTATATCCGCGGTTTTAGTGGATGGATTCGATCGCTGAAGGACTCATTAAATCCGTCGCCTAAGAACGTAAATTTACGTGGAATTCAAAGGAAATTGTTTTTTTTATACCCTACACCACTATGTGGTAAGGGGTATTATGTGTTAGTGCATTTGTATGTAACATACTAAAGGAAGCGAGATAGACCCATAGTTCCTTCTAGGGATATACATAGAATCACTTTCTGAGTCGATTTATGCATGTCCGTCCGTCCGTTCGCAACATACAGGTCGCATTTGTTGACCGATTTCGCTGAAAATTGGGGAATACCAATTTTTTAGCCGTCGGAAGATCAAGTTCGAAGATGGGATATATCGGTCCACGTTTTGGTATAGCCCCCATATAACGGTACCCCCCGATTTACGGTATTTTGACGTTTTCAGCTACATTTTCAGAGCGATTTGGCTATAATTTGACATTTAAGGTTCTTAAGTGTCAATAAACTCATATAAGAAAAGTTGTGGACATAGGTCCACGTTTTGGTATAGCCCCCATATAACGGTGCCCCCCGATTTACGGTGTTTTGACGTTTTTAGCTACATTTTCAGACCGATTTAGCTATAACTTGACATTTAGGGTTCTTATGTATCAATAAACTTATATAACAAAAGTTGTGGACATAGGCCCCCGTTTTGGTATAGCCCTCATATAACGGTACCCCCCCAATTTACGGTATTTTGACGTTTTTAGCTACATTTTCAGACCGATGTAGCTATAATTTAACATTTAGGGTTCTTAAGTGTCAATAAACATATATAACAAAACTTGTGGACATAGGTCCACGTTTTGGTATAGCCCCATATAACGGTACCCCCCGATTTGCGGTATTTTGACGTTTTTAGCTACATTTTCAGACCGATTGAGCTATAACTTGACATTTAGGGTTCTTATGTATCAATAAACTTATATAACAAAAGTTGTGGACATAGGTCCCCGTTTTGGTATAGCCCCCATATAACGGTGCCCCCCGATTTACGGTGTTTTGATGTTTTTAGCTACATTTTCAGACCGATATATCTATAATTTGACATTTATGGTTCTTAAGTGTCAATAAACTTATATAACAAAAGTTGTGGACATAGGTCCACGTTTCGGTATAGCCCCCATATAACGGTACCCCCCGATTTACGTTATTTTGACAGTTTTAGCTACAGTTTCAGAGCGATTTAGCTATAATTTGACATTTAGGGTTCTTAAGTGTCAATAAACTTATATAACAAAAGTTGTGGACATAGGTCCACGTTTCGTTATAGCCCCCATATAACGGTACCCCCCGATTTACGGTGTTTTGATGTTTTTAGCTACATTTTCAGACCGATTGAGCTATAATTTGACATTTAGGGTTCTTATGTATCAATAAACTTATATAACAAAAGTTGTGGACATAGGTCCCCGTTTTGGTATAGCCCCCATATAACGGTGCCCCCCGATTTAAGGTATTTTGACAGTTTTAGCTACATTTTCAGAGCGATTTAGCTATAATTTGACATTTAAAGTTCTTAAATGTCAATAAACTTATATGACAAAACTTGTGGACATAGGTCCAAGTTTTGGTATTGCCCCCATATAACGGTTCATTTAAGTTCATATTTTCGTATAGCCCAGATACCTCCGAACTAGCTGTTAATGACATTTGAAGTTCCCACGTTATGTACCGATTTTCGATATTTTGAAGATTCTAGCTAAATTTTTTAACCGAATTAGGAGTTATTTGACATTAAAGGCTCCCATCAAAACTGTCAACATAGGCCCATATTTTATTATAACCCCTATATAACAGTACCTCCCAATTTCTAGCCCACCAAAAATTGTCAACATCATAGTTAGATATAGGCACCATAAAAAAGGGCCTGCCGAATGAAGCATAAATGTACATAAACATTATCTGACATTTTAACGTACCCACTTAAAGTTGGGGACAGCAATGAAAAGTAATCATTCCATTTTAGTTTAGGATATTTTATGGAGGAGGGTATGAAAAGTTCGGCCCGGCCGAACTTAATGCTTTTTACTTGTTTTTTTTTTTAAGAAAATTCACGCATCAAATGTTGGCATTTAGACTTCAATTACTAGAAAACTGTAAGGAGCACACTCATGAGATATTCATAAGACGACGTAAAATCACGAGTTTTAAAATCCTTTTATGAGTTTGAAATATTATCTTGTTTCGCGCCCGAATTATTAAAAAAATTAAAAGAACCGAGATTCCGGCTTCAAAATGTCATCATCAATTTTAGGTGGATGCAGTGGATATATCGAAAAATCATACGCTAGTAGCATGTTGCCCACGGCGTATTCTGTCATTCCTTTTTGGGCATAGGTCTTAAAGGAAGGGAACATAAAAAACTTGTTGGCTTCAACCCATTTTTCTACATTAATACCAAAATAGCTTCCGCGAGTATTAATTTTTATGGTCGACAATATGGGATCCCTCCTTAAACACTCCACTTTAAAGAATTTCAGTCATAATATATAGAATATGTTAACTGTTCGCGAATTCTGAAAGGGTGAAACTCGGATCCATCGATTGTAAAACATTTTTGGTTTTTACCATATATGTTCTGTTCATTGAAGCAAATTACCTTTTCAAAATACAGCAACAAAATTAAAATGGTAAGTACCAAATAGCAAATGTTATTTCCATATATGTATGCAGTTTCTTTGCAATGAGTTGTTCCTTTTCTTGTACGAACGACTTTTTAAAGTCAAATGTATGTTTTATTTTCAAATAAGCGCATTTACAAATTTGTTTTACAGCTCTAAATCTTTGGATCAGTTCATTACTGTCTTTCTCTGAGAACGGTTCTCTTAAAATAAAGCGGCATTGTAGTTTACTACGAAACTTTATAAAACAAACATTTTTAAAATATTTTTGCGTGATTGAAATTTTTTACTTGAACTAAGTGCAAATCAATTACACAAAAAATAACAAAACACCTCAAAAAAATGGCCCCAGGGGCCAAAAATTCGTGGAAGACTGCTGGTAGGTCTTCCAATATGAAAAGGCCCAAAATATCATTACCAACCAGCACATCACAAACTATTGCGTCAACTTCAACCAATAGATTCAGTATTTTATCAAATCAGCAAGATATGGATTTGGAAGAAGAGTCAAATATCGTGGAGACGAAGCAACCAAAACCACCTCCTCTTGTGGTAGACTCAATCACTCCACTTACCGAACTTAAAAACCTGTTTGGTAAAAACTGTATCTACAAACGTACATCCATTGGTACAAAAATATTTCCTAAGGACCAGGAAACATTGGAGTCATGCAAGAAAACACTTTTGGAAAAAAATATTCAATTCCATACGTTTAGTTCCAAAGAGGACAGGCTTTACACTGTATTCCTCTATGGTTTACCCAAAGTTTCCACGGAGGATATAAAAGCCGACTTAAAGGAATACAACCTAACACCGACAACTGTCACGGAAGTTAACACTCAATATAGCAACGTCCATAACGCTGTCTATAAAGTTCAATTTAGTCGTAAGACTTTCAACCCAAAATCATTACACAATGTAAGAACTGTTTGCGATATTGTTGCCACGTGGAAGAAGTACAAACATAAGAAAAACGATCGTCCGACGCAATGTTGGAATTGCCTCATGTACGGACATGGCGGTGATCACTGCCATCGTCGGTCAGCTTGTATGATTTGTGCTAATCATCATCCAACTAATGAATGCCCACTCACAAGAAATGAGAGAGCTCCAGCAGTCTACACTTGCTTTAATTGCAAAACTAATGGCAGAGATAGAACTGATCACTCTGCAAATGACGTTCACTGTCCACTACGTGCTCTCTATCTAGAGAGAAGGGCGAATGCCACTACAAAGAATAATCGTAATAAATCACAACAAAACAAAATCCAATCGAGAGAAAAACAACAACGTTTTATTTACGACTCTCCCAAGAACAATAACATGCCCATGACGAATAACAATTTCAGTGGCAATCAAACTTACTCATCTCGTGTAAGAGATACGATCTCTTCAATATAGATGAACTCTTTAATATCTTTATCTCTGCTCTCAATGACCTTCAAAAATGTACATCAAAAGCAGAGCAACTTCAAGTAGTTATGGGTATGGTTCGATATGCCTATGACCTCCGGTAACTATGAAACACTAAATTTACTTCACTGGAATGCAAATGGCATCTCCAACTTTTCTAACCTAAAGCAGTTTGAATTGGTTTTAGAAAGAGAAAATATCCAGGTTGCATTAATAAATGAGACGTACTTCAATGAAAGACATAAACCATATCTTTCCAATTTTATTATATATCGAAACGATAGAGAAAACTAGAGGGGTGGTGGGGTAGCCTTGTTTGTACGTAAAACTATCAAACACAGAGTCTTAAACCCAATCAGCACCCATCGTATTGAAAATTTATCTGTGGAAATAATAATAAACCAGAGACCTATAGTTGTTACTACGGCATATTCCCCAAAATACACACGTCTATTCGCCGAAGATATTCTTAAGCTGACTGGCAATAACAATGAATTTATAATTTTGGGAGATCTGAATGCTAGACATTCTTCCTGGAATTGCTTTTCAAATAACGCGGCGGGAAACAGCCTTTTTAATCTACTACAGTCTAGCAACTTTTACATAATGCATACCAATGAACCAACACACTACCCTCATCAGCAGGACCGAAACCCTTCAGTTATTGACATCGCTATTAGTAACACAACCCTTGATATGTCCTTAAAGGTATTGGATTACGACATTCCCTCCGATCATCGTCCTGTAATATGCAACATAAAGCGCTCAACTGTAAGTGTCATAGACTCAAGCCATTATGATTATAAACGCACTGATTGGTCTGCTTTCAAGCTTTTTATTCAAGATAGAATAACAACAAGATCTGATAACTATAGATCTTTACATTCTATTGATCAAGAAATACACAAATTAACAAAACTCATGCTAGATGCAACAGATGCAACCACACCCAAAGTCTCAAGTTCGAATAATTATTGCTTATCAAATGATATCATCAAGTTAATTCGGACGAGACGTTTTTTAAAAAGGAAAGCTCAGCGTTCAACATCTTATGCTGACACTAATTTATATAATCAATGCGTTAAACAGTTGTCTACTATTATAACTGAGAGAATCAACATTGAACGCAATAGGAAATGGAACGATATGCTCTCAAAACTGGCGCCAGGAGATAAATCGTTCTGGAAAATAAGCAGAAAGTTAAGAGGCAAATCCAATAACAGTATTCCAAACTTTACGATTGCTAACAAATGTATAGGCTCTGATTACGATAAATCTCAAATTTTGGCAGATACTTTTGCAAATGCTCATGAGTTAACAACTGATTATAAACATTCAATTGATATCACTGTAAATCGTAAAGTAAAAAATGTTTTAAACAGCGACAGTAATCAGCAAGATGTTGTATACACGTCGTTTAATGAGGTATGCGAAATTATTCACAATTTGAAAACATCCAAATCACCTGGACTAGATAATATATCTAATTTACTATTAAAAAATTTACCCGAAAAAGCTTTACACGTTTTGGTTATGATTTTCAATAGCTGTATAAAATTGCGTTATTTTCCAAAACAATTTAAACAAGCCAAAATCATTCCAATTGCTAAGCCTGGCAAGCCAAAGAAGGATCCTACGAGTTACAGACCTATAAGCTTACTTAGTAATATTGGAAAACTATTTGAAAAAATATTACATAAACGAATCTCGGATTTCGCAACACAAAATGCCATTATTGCAGCCGAACAGTTCGCCTTTAAAAAAGATCACAGTTGCATACATCAAATAAATAGAATTAGGAATATGATAACTTCGAACAAACAGAAAAAGCTTTCTACTGGCCTTATTCTTCTCGACATCGAAAAAGCTTTCGATACAGTGTGGCACAATGGCCTCATTTACAAATTAATAAATTTTGGAGTCCCAACATATCTTTGCAAACTAATCGCAGACTTTCTTCATGAACGAGCATTTGTTGTATCAGTAAATGGAGTATTATCTTCATGGAAAAATATATCGTCAGGACTGCCCCAAGGGTCCATATTGTCACCAGTTCTATACTCAATGTATACATCAGACTTTACCCCTCCCGCTTTTTTAAAAACTGCATACTACGCTGACGACACCGCGCTAATAACTTCCAGTAAGCTTACAAAAGCATTACTTAAGAAAATGGAAAAGGGACTGGTATCATGCAGTAGATATTTTTACAAGTGGAAAATCAAAATAAATCCTGCAAAAACCCAGGCCATTATATTCCCTTATAATAAATCACCTAAAAGAGAACCGACTCGACAACTGGTATTTGGAAATGACACCATTCCTATCAATAATACTGTCAAATATTTGGGAATACTCCTTGACAAAAAACTTACTTTTAAGCATCACATCGAGGAATGTTGTGCTAAAGGTCTAAAAACAGCAAGATCGTTGTGGCCTCTGCTAAACAAACGTTCATATTTAAATTCACGAAACAAAAATCTTATCTATAAATCTGTAATTAGACCATCTCTCACATTTGGCTGCCCTATATGGTATAAAGCAGCAAAAAGTCACATGAAGAAACTTCAAATAATCCAAAATAAATGCCTTAAAATCATTAACAAAAAACATTGGAGATATTCTACCGATGTTCTACACAACGAAACTGGATACGAACTAATATTCGACTTCGTCTTGAGATTTACAGATAATTACCTTGCTAAAATAGAAAATTCTTCTAATCCATTGATTAAAGAATGTATTGATTTAACATAATTGTATGAACAAGCAAATTAACAAATAGAAAAATATACATTTATGTGTTTATTTGTCCTTAAACTACATAATATGTATATATTTTTCATAAATATTTGATGTAAACTTTAACGTTAAAGAAGGGTTTTATCCTAAATTTTCCCTTAATACAATTTAAATTGAACTTCTACTTTTATATTTCTATAATACAAATCTTAGTCGTTGTAATATAATTTTATAAAATCTCGTAAATATGTATGTATATAACTAATCATAACAAAAATAAAGATGACCATATAAATTGAAAAATTGAAAATCTTTGGATCAAAGGTTTAACAAATTCTTTAAATAAGTGTATGGCAAAGGTATGCTTTCATTAAAAGTTTGTTTTCCACTTTAAAAAGTTAAAAATAAATAATTTTGTCATTCAGTTGACCATGTCGTAGTCAACCAACACATTGATATTCACCTAACTGTTCATTTTCAATTAATGTTTATTAATAATTAATAACATATTGCATTTGTCGACATCCCCTTGCGTTAAAAGCGATAAAAATAAATCTTCGTTCGTATTTATTATTTATAATATTTTCCATTAAAAGGCGGAATAAAATATGTTGCATTACTCTTGACTGTAACGCTGAGGTCGTTTAGTAGGTGTCTTTCTAAGTGTCCGGATGCCTGTTGTTGGTCACAAGCATCTATGCATCGATCCTATATGTCTACAAGCTTCTTCTTCCTGTCTGTCCATGTGTGTACACATGTGGAAGAGATGTCTCAAACATGTTTTCTAAGCAATTTACTTTTTAAATGATTGATAAACTTTTACTGCAGCAAAATAGAATTTCAAACATCCCAACCAACCAACATTCACTTGTCGATAGTAAAATCTCTACAGCAATCGAATTGTATTGAGAAAACTAACAACAACTACTACAATAATAATAGCAGTAACATCTATCCCACTAACATCAACAACACAAATAGCCAGCCAAACACAAACTATAACAACAACAACAAAAACAAAATCTAAAATAAATTGACCTGCTTGGTCTTGGTGTCGTTGTCGTGTCAAAGACAAGTGTGCAGTGTAAAATTCAACGTAAAATAGGATTAAATACTGTAGACTGAATAAACAAACTGGTGGGGGATTCGTATGTGAACCGTGGGATAAACCTTGAATTTTTAAAGAACATTTAAATATTTTCAACATACTATATTTTCAAAACAGATAATATTTGAGAACGTGTCTAATTTTTTTTTTTCGAATTATAAACAAGTAGTTCTTTTTTGATGCCTTTTCAATCCGAAATTCTAGAATTTCTGACCCACGGTTTGTACACTACGACTGTGATAACAGCTTAGCATTGTGTGGACCGTTGTTTAAACTGAATTTGAAGTTGCTGTTTGTTGCGTGGTGCAATCGAATCGCTTGCTTGTAATAGCTAACCAAACAGACAACGTAAATACATATGTAGTATGTCTTGATGTGTGTGTGTGCATAGCCCATGGTTCATAGTAATACAAATACACCGTACGAAACAATGAATGCCATGAAATGGACATGGATTTTATATAACGGCATAGGCGGATTTAACGTATTTTGAAGGATTACATTGCATAATTACCCAGCAAAAAGTTTGCCTCCAAAGATGAAGTTAAATCATATGTACAAGTGATTTGGAAATACATCAAATAATGCATTTCCAGTTAAGATCCGGACAATGCAGCCACATCAATTCGTATTGGACGCGAATTGATGCAACGATATCCAACATATGCCAGGCATATGGTTTGAGCCACACGAAACACTGCATTTGTTTAGCTGCCGAGCAAACCCCACCCACCTGTCTCCTGATCCTTTATGTACGCAGCCAGTCCCAGTTGCAGAATTTTTGAGTCTGGATACAGAAGAACCAGAACCTGATAACTGAAATAATACACGAACGAACATATATGCGTTGCTACAACAACAACAGAAATAAGTCTGGATTTCTTCTGAGATCTCTCAAGCGCACTAATTTGAAACTTTTGCGGAGGAGCCACCTAAAGGAATGGACCGACGCACAGTGGTTGAGTATGGGTTTTTCCTGATCAAACTTCTGAACTTTTTCAACGGATAGAGATATTTTCATAATAATTTTTTTGTTCGACAGATAACACAATCACCCTTCCGGAGAATAAAAATAAAACAGTCAAATTCGGTAAATTCGATAAATTCACGGTCAAAGTTAAACTTTAGAGTTGTTTACTATTGTTCATCAAAATATGATTGTTTTTGTGTTTTAGTTTAGAAAATCCATTTCTTAACCACCGTGCGACGTAGACCACATGGTCTTGAACACGAAGAATATTACGTCGTTATAAACTGGGTTATAAGGAGTACCTTCGGTAAAAAATTCAAAATCGAAAATCAAACTTTTTTGAAGGAAGTATCCGAAGTTTTTGCCCGATTTATACCTTTTTGGAACGTTTGGAAGACATTGTAGGTTGTGCAAAGAATCGGCCAAATCAGATACTTAGTTCATTGTTCCTGACCATCAGTCATTTTAGTTGACGGCGCGAACTTTTATTGCTTTTGTGTCATTCGTTGTCTTAGGAAATATGTGTCCGTAAGAATAACCTTACACAAAAAAATAAGCGGTAAGAAATGATCAAAGTCGGGCGGGCCGAGTATATAAAACCGTACACCACTGTTAATATGTAAAATATATGGGAGCTATATTTCAATCTGAACGGATTTCGATATATTAAAACAAGAAAACAAATGCTATAGTTGAACGGGCCGACCATGTGATTCCCTACACCACTAAACCTGCAATTAGCTGCTAGCAAATCAAAATTCTTTTATTTAACAAATAAACTTATTGTTAGAAATAACTTTGTGGAATCTACCGTGTCCTAAGACTCCACTTATTGTTGTTCATAGCTGAAATACTCAGCAAATGTCGCCCATATTACTGTGGGGTATTTTGCCACCATTCAAATTTTATGTTGCCTGACCTGAAAAATTCATATTCAATTGTACGTCAGGAGGCTGTGGCCTTCGCCTTCACTTTAACGACAGCTACACCGAGTACATTTTGCAAACATTGGCTAAGCGGCCCCATTTTGCAATATATGTATAAAAATCCAATTGGACAATTAATACGCTGAGCCTCCACGTAATTTGCAATAATGCCAGAACTGGGAATTTCTCTGCCATGATAAAGACAATTTGCTGCATTGGAGGAAAATGTGATTTTCTACCTAAAACCCCCTATATATTAGGGAAGAGTAGGTCCTTTAATTAGCAAACACAGGGGAAGCGCCAGTAGCTTTTTCTCCATATGTAGAGTTTTACTAATGTTGGCCCCGTAAGGGCAAATCCATTTTGCTTTTAAAATACAGGGGAAAGTCTCTAGTTTACGATAAAAAGAAATCCAGCTGCCACCATCTGCCACCCTGTAAGTTATTCCCCTTATACCACGCCAAAATTCCGAAAATAGTGAGGTACGTTTATATGGGCGCTACCGAAAAGTAGACCTATATTGAATATTTTTTGCAAGAAGGTATGGTGTTCCCTCAGAACTTAAAATGCAAAATTACAGCCAAATCAGTTGGAAAAGTTGGCTGAAATCATCAAAATAGCGAATATCGGGAGGAACGTTTATATGGGAGCTATACCTAAACCTAGACCGAATATAGGGAGGTACTTTTATGTGGGAGCTATACCTAAACAGGGACCTATATTGAACATTTTTTGCAAGGAGGTATGGTGTTCCCTCAGAACACACAATGCAAAATTACAGCCAAATCGACTGGAAAATTTAGCTAAAATCGTCAAAATATAAAAAATCGGGGGGTAATCGGATCCAGCAAAATTGGTCAATCCCCACAAAAAAGGCTCTTGTGGATTTGTAAAAAAATTGTGTATAAAAACAATCGCGGTGCACAGTGGTCACTTGTATGGAAAGGAGTGCCAAAAATAGTTCTAATTGAGTTAACGCCTCGAAATTTTAAACATAGTTTTAAAACGAGCCCAAAAGGGAGAAAAAAAATTTAATGGATGTAGGTCCACATTTAGGTGTAGCCCCCATATAAAGGTACCCCCCGATTTTTTTATATTTTGACGATTTTAGCCAAATTTTCCAGTCGATTTGGCTGTAATTTTGCATTTTGTGTTCTGAGGGAACAACATACCACCTTGCAAGTAATGTTCAATATAGGTCCCTGTTTAGGTATAGCTCCCACATAAACGTACCTCCCTATATTCGGTCCAGGTTTAGGTATAGCTCCCATATAAACGTTCCTCCCGATATTCGCTATTTTGATGATTTCAGCCAACTTTTCCAACTGATTTGGCTGTAATTTTTCATTTTAAGTTCTGAGGGAACACCATACCTTCTTGCAAAAAATATTCACTATAGGTCCACGTTTCGGTATAGGTTCCATATAAACGTACCTCCCGAGACTTTCCCCTGTATTTAAAAAAAATATGGACTTACCCTTACGGGGCATACATTAGTAAAACTCAACATAAATTTACAGTAATGATATTAAAAATAGCACAAAAAGTAATTTACAAAAAAATATTTTTTTAGGAACTTAGAAAACGAATTTTGAATTTGTTTTTTCGTCAGAATATTGTCAATGCCATCAACTATAAGTTTCATTTTCGAAATTGCACATTAAACTCTAATTTTTTTTTTAAATTTCACTCATAAGCTACGAATGCTTTGCGGATCTTTTTTTCGTTTTTAAGGTACCACATACAAATCTCAACTTCTTCGACTTAACTTGGCATATTACCGCTGTAAATTGGCAAAAATAATACGGGATAATAAAAATTTAATGTGTTTTGAGAATATTTATTTCACTCACAATTAAATTTGTCGACATACATTCTTCGATTTTTGTCCACGGGCGGAACCACAGTGCGGTGCTTCAAATGCCATTTATAAGATCGTCACAGACGACGAATTTTGTATCTATGCTTAGGAGCCCAAAACAAAACAGGAATCGACCATTTGGGCCTTCGAAAGCGAGCACAATCCAACGAATGTTGTTCATGGAACTTCGAAGCATATGGTCCCCTGTTTCTTCGTCAAAACTGAGAAAATCGACTCGTTCTGCATCATGGCAATGCGAACTCTCACATATCGATTCAAACCAGTGCCTATTTGACAGGACAAAACGTGGAATTGATGGGTCATGTTTCGTACAGTTCTGACTGGGGATCCAGTGAATTCATTTGATTGCCGCACATCAAAAAAAAAAAAAAAACAATTTTCGTTGCCAGAAAATGCTGTAAAAGCGTTCGAAAACCATGTTTTGGAGTTGTTTCAATCAAGCCACTAGTCGCATGTCAAACCGTCCTAAGTACGCTTAGGCTAAAAACTGTCAAACTTTCCGAAAAAATGTCAAATGACGCCTGGCGACACTGCGTGTTGCCTAGGCCAGAAGTTTTTTTAGTGCCCCTCGTATATCCTTCAGGAATTAAAATATGGGCCAAAATTAAATTTGTATATCTTTCATACAAAAGTAATGATGCATTTCACGCGTTAAATGATATCAGATCATCGTCCAAAATTGTAGGCATCTTCTTCGACCTAATCTCTTACCTCGTGCGAAATTTCGTTACTATTGAGCTATAATTGCAACCTCTAGCGTCGTTATGATTACACTACAAACAAATAATTGTATATATTAGGCTGTAGCTCTCTTATTTGACCTCGTACATCAACATAATTGGCATCAATGGAAAGGTCGAGAGAGTTCGTCTTCCAAATACAACTCACGTGGGCGCAATGTGTCTTCCAGAAATAAAGATTTAAGCTGTTTTAAGCTGTATTCACAATTTTCACACAAAAGTTGTGGTCCATCGAACCCTCTAAATATTTTCTGATCATCGTCACAATTTACAAGCTTCTTTTTTGTCATATACTCTTACCTTATTTAAAATTTCGAGGCAATCGGACTATTATTGTGATTTACAGAGCCCCTACAAAATATGATAAAAATTATGTTTTTGTTTTTCACGATCATCAGCAATAACAATAGGTGTCTGTTCTGGTCTAAACAGGCTTTCTTGTAAAATTTCGTGGCGATCGGTCCATAATTGCGGCCTAGAGTTTGACTACAATTTATAATTTGGGTCACAACTGTGTGGAGCTGACTAAAGCAAATATTTAAATTTTTGACTTGAAATATTAATAATAGTATAAAGAACATATTTGCAAACATTTAGAGGAATATGTATTGGAATATAAAAGTTACAGAGATTTTTTTAAAAAAAGAATTTTTGTCGATTTGTTCCATATCCGCACTTATGACACAAATGTGAAATATTGTAAATCACATGGAACAAAGTGACAAAAAAAATTTCCATTTTTGCCTCAATAAATCAAATACTTCTAAAACAAAAATTAAAATTCTGATTTTTGAAATGTGTTTTCAAACTTGTAAGTTTTTAAAATATTAATTTCAGAACTGAAAAAAGTTTATGCTTTCCCGTCGGGGAGTGTCTATCTTGGAAACTAGGGCAGATAGGAGAAAGCGGACTAGAAATTCAGAAAGAGCATACCGGAAAACCCTAGAAACCACCTGTATCTCAAAAAGTCAAAAATGGCGTATGGAACACTTAAGCATGACACCGACGATATGAAGATTTGTATACCACATTGGGGGTCTCCGACGAATATTTCGCGGTGTTATATGCATTTTTGGCAAAACAAACGTATAATACCCTTTCCACACAGTTGCGTAGTGTATAAAAACGATCCGAAACATGTCCTTAAAATTTTGAAGTCTTTTGCGGCAGATGCCCGAAGGAGTGAGTCCATACAGTCTATATTCGAACCTGATCTATGACTGGAAAAATGTTACGATGTGCAAAGTTTGAATCAAATCCTTTCACTGAAAGAAAAAGCTTCATAATATAAACGAAATCTTACGTTCCATCAATGAAATTTGTCATTGATTTTGCGCCAACGTAGAGCTTCATTGAATAAACGAAAAAAGTTTCATTGAGTTTCATTGAAGTAAAATTAACGAATTTGTTCATTATTGCAATGAAACTTCTTCATTGATGCAATGAAATATCTTCATTAATGAAATGAAACTTTTTCATTGATGCAATGATACCTCTTCATTAGTGCAATGAAACTTCTTCATTGATGCAATGAAACATCTTCATTAGTTCAATGAAACCTCTTCATTAATGCAATGAAACTTCTTCATTATTGCTATGAAATACTTTCATTAATATAATGAAATACTTTCATTAATACAATGAAATACTTTCATTAATGCAATGAAATATTTTCATTATTTTAATGAAATACTTTCATTAATTTAAAGAAATACTTTCATTAATGCAATGAAGCCTTACGTTGGTTCAAAATCAATGATACATTTCATTGACGTAAAGTAAGATTTCATTTATGTTATGAAGTCATTTCATACTCACGTAATGCATAAAAATTAAGTCAACGCTAAATATGTTTGCAATTTTAGTGCAATTAGTTCCATGGTGAAATACAATACGTCATTTTTGATTCCTTAGGTATTAACTAAATGCATTAATGATACGAGTACCATTGGTCGTTGTCATCTGTAAGTAAAATTGAAAGAATAAACAATTTGTTACGAAATAACTGGTTTTCTTCACAATAACTTACCTTTATATTTTGCCGCTCAGTCATCCCCTGTGTACGTCCATGATGTTGGGATACAGCATACAAAATTCACATAAAACAACTGTACATATAAAAACTACATGAAAGAGTTTTAGTTTAATATTTGTATTTTCTTTTCACATTAAACACTTCATACCTACTTTCAACGAAGTTTATGCTCCTATTGGGCGTTGTCACCATTAAGTAAAATTGAAAATCATAAAAACTGTTAGTAATTTGTCGCTGGACACCAAACTCTTGACATTTTCTCCGTCATTCCACTCTTCTTTAGATTTTCTATTGCTTGCATTTATTACAAAGAAAAACACCAAATAAATGAAAATTCACGTATATCCACAAATTAATACATAAAACTTAACAGAAATTGTTTGTCCAATATTTACATACTTACTTTTCTAAGTTAAAAACACGAATCGTAAAATTTTTTTTCATCCGCACTTGGCGGCGTTATAATGTCAACTATAACAATGCAGTTGAAAATTTGCTGATCAACTTTTTTGCAGACAGGGTTGTTTTGTCTAATCGTGTTTTCTGTCTGTTAAACGCACACACGCACATTCACACCGCACAGCTGGAATTTACTTCATAACAACAAAGAAATACATAACAAGGGACAACAGAGAATAACATACCGATAGAATAAGCCTTGATACACAAGTAGAAAAAATGAGACAAACATTTTAATGAGAATGAATATGTATGTTTCATTAATTCAATGAAACTGTTTCATTTATTTAATGAAATTATTTCATTTATTTAATGAAACTGTATCATTAATTTTTGGAGCCAACTAAAAACATAAAATATATCCAATTTTCCACCATTTTCTTAAAAGATGTTTGAATACTAGTTTTTTTAAGCACGTACTATTTAGCATAGTTTCAATACTCACATTTTTTTTCTAAATTTAAAGAAATAAAAAGTTTTATTACATCAATGTAATACGTTTCATTTATTCAATGAAACCAAAAATCATTAAATTTTAGTTAAGGTTTCATAGCATTAACTAAACATTTCATTGTATTAATGTAACATTTCATAGCATCAATGAAAAATAATCAATGAAACCCGTTCATTGATACAACGAAGCATTTTCCTTTCAGTGTTACTCCATTCGAAAGTCATCATGCGCACAAAGCAAAAGTGCACCGATATTGCACATCTTCGAACTTAAACCAATTTTTATCGGATCAAAATACATATACCCTTGCTAGTCTAAAGGTTGAGACCATTAAAACGATTTACACCGATTTTTGTCAGTGTTCTTTCATTGATTTGTGTTCGCAAGTACACATATGCACTTGAAATGTTTATCAAAGCCAATATGATCATGTGCTGCGTACAATATATATGTACGTATGTTTGTATGCACGTACGTTTATGTACACATATGCGTTTGACTCAATTTCCCTGTATATGCGGTGCACAAGTTTGATGTTGTTTGTTTGACTGCAGAAGCACAGATAAAACTTTTGCCCAGACTTTTCTAAACAGACAAACATACATATATATCTGGACACGTGCTTACACACATTCGCAAATAAACTTTGGGGAAGATGTCAATTCGTGTTTTTTTTTTTTTCAAAAAATGCAGCAAATTTATTTGCAAGAGTGTGTGTGTGCCTATGTTTCCTAGTGTTAATCAGTTATTGAGTACTCGAATTGTGAATATTTTCATATTGCGCTAGTAAGGGTTTAGTCGAGAGTTACGATTCGTTTTCAAGCTATTTTCGGAATGATGATTGAGTATATAGACTGTGTACATATGGTTGTGCTTATTGCTTTGGTTTTACTTATATTAATCTTAAGTCCTGACACTGTTACTAAGCCATTAATCTTTGACTGCATATTGCAGTTTTTCGTGGACAAAAGACATACATATGTATATATGCCATCTGCATAATCCAGGTCCTCTAGATTCTCCGTGAACGTCGATAGAATCCCTCGATTTTTTGATCAGTTGTATCAGTGTGGACTTTGTCGAAGACCAACAGAAATATAATAGGTTAAAGCCTTGTCTTACACCCTACACAGGAGTGAACGGTTCTTAAAGTCATCGTCTTGCGATTTTATGAGGATAAGCAATTTCTTGGGGATAGCAAGCGAGCTGAGAATACCTCATAATTTTTGGCGGTAAACACTATCGATGGTAGTGGTATAATCAACGAATGCTATATACAGTATGAAGCAAAAGTTAGTATGCAATATTGAGCCAAAATATAAATAAAAGTATCAAAATCATTTTGTGTGTCAGCTATTTCTTATCGAATCACCTTAAGTCTAAAATTTTATATACTCTTAAATAACAATTCATCCAAATATTATACAGTAATATGAGGTTGTATAAAAGTCCTGGTGCATAAAACATAGCCTGTACTTCCAGAAATCCGCAGTAGACGAATCTTTTATATAGAACAATGATTTCATTATTACATTCGAAATATAAAAACAAGGTAACCATTTTTATTACATCACTTTCAACGAAAATTTTGCCATCATCGATTGCAAACAATTTTCGTTGACGTATACAAGTTCATAGTCGTCAATAGAAACGACGACGTCGACGACGACTGCGACTACTGCGATGAGTTTATGTGATGTGTAGCTTTCGCTGACATTGTTGCTGATTCGTTTGACACATTTAATACAAATAGAATCGACAAATGGACAGAATGTATTCCACAATACGAAAAACCTCTTAAAAGTTAACACAATGTAACTTTTTTCTGTCACTCTCAACGAAACTAAATTTTTATGTCAATATTTAAAGTTTAGTTTGTAACCAGACAAACACGAATAGTGAAAAGCAATGATTAGTAAAAAGGCAAAGTGAAAAAAAGAAATGCATTCAATTTGAACTTTTTGGGACTTTGATGGATATATTAAGTATAGAAATAAAATTTAATATATGAATTTGTTATATAGAAAGTGTAATAATATAAGATAAGAATAATAAGAACAATATTAAGTTTGGCCGGACCGAACTTTTTATAGCCTCCACCAGGAACATTATTGAAGTAAATGGGAACAACTACATAGTTTCCTTTGGTTTATGAAAGCAATAAACTCTTTTTCGATGTACTTCTATCTTAAATGATGATATTCACTTTATATTGATAATTTTCAGCGTGTGTAGAAAATTACTCATTGACATTTAAAAACAAGTAAACAAATATTATAGTCGGACGGGGCCGACCATGTGATACCCTACACCACTACCCCTACAATTAGCTACTAGCACATCAAAATTCCTTTATTTAACATATAAACTTATTGTAGGAAATAAGTTTGTGGATTCTACCGTGTCATTAGACTCCACTTGTAAAGAAGTTGTTCATGGCTGAAATACATACGAAATGTCGCCAACATTACTGAGGGATATTTTACCACCATTAAAAATTGCATGTTGCCTGGCCAGAAAAAATCATATTCAATTAGTAGTCAGGAGGCTGTGGGTGCCTTCGCCTTCACCAAATTGCAATAATGCCGGAACTGTGAATTTCTCTGTCATGATAGAGGCAATTTGTAGCATGGTAGGAAACTGTGGTAAGCTCAGTCGCGTCCAGGGTCTCCATAAGGACCCATTAAACCTTACGAAATGAGAAGACTAGTATTCTCCCTTTCCTGGGGGCTAAATCGGGGATTTATTGAATAAATACTAATTTACAATCTACTTGTGTTCAAATGCGAAAAGAATGAATTCAATGTGTATTTATTTAGATTAATAGTTGGCGTTCGATTATGCAGACTCGCTGGGATTTGGCAGCTGAGGAGCTCGTGTTGAGTTACCGTCTTCTTCTACGAGGGAAATGGTGTTGTTTGATCGGGAAGACGATGAATTCGGTGTTCGGCTATAGATGATCGGGAAGAGGATGAATTCGGTGTTCGGCTACAGATGATCGGGAAGACGATGAATTTGGTGTTCGGCTATAGATGATCGGGAAGACGATGAATTCGGTGTTCGGCTATAGATGATCGGGAAGACGATGTATTCGGTGTTCGGCTGTAGATGATCGGGAAGACGCTGAATTCGGTGTTCGGCTGCAGATTGCTCGGGGACACGATGGGTTCGGTTGCTGATGCCTGGGGACACGACGGCTTCGGGTATTAGTATAGTTAGTCTAATTTCTACCATGCGCTACTGGTTTCTAACTACGGAACTGGTGACCCGAAGGCCCAGTGGAACAACTGACCCGAAGGCTCAGTGGAACTGGTGACCCGAAGGCCCAGTGGAACAGCTGACCCGAAGGCCCTGTGGAACAGCTGGCACGACTGCCCTGTGGAACTGCTGACCCGAAAGCCCAGTGGAACTGCTGACCCGAAGGCCCAGTGGAACAGCTGACCCGAAGGCCTTGTGGAACAGCTGGAACGAATGCTCTGTGGAACAGCTGACCCGAAGGCCCTGTGAAATGCATCAACCACCACAACTTAATGTGGTAGCTTCCAAAATAATTCCCAACACTAGGCACCGAGGCGTAAGTTGGCGGACTTAGAGCAACCTTTTGTTCCAGCCCGTGTAGCAAACTCCCTGCAGTAGTAAGCTCACCTTTCTCAAGCAATTCTGGAATACTTTAGCGGGCTGAAGTGCAGAGTGAATGACAATTATTCGCAGTGCGCGTCAAAATTGTTACGGCGAAATTACACTGGAATTGAATTCTCCGTTGCGTTACATGTCAATACCCAACAGGCAGACAGATGTAATGTAGTGGCTGCTGCCTATTGAATGGCTGTTCAGTATGTCTGCAGTGTATTGGGTGGTAGCCGGTATTGTGTTGTTGTACTATGTATGTACGTGATAGTATTGTTACGTTACATAGGCTACTTTGCCGATATACGAGGGGCACTAAAAACCTTCTGTCCTAGGCAACACGAATCATTTGACTTTTTTTAAGGTTTGACAGTTTTTAGCTTAAGCGTACTCAGGACAGTTTGACATACGACCATGCGTTGTGTTGTTTACAGTGACTTGAAAAAATAATTTTGCAAAAAAAAAATGGAATTTACTTGTGAATATTTTCGTCCGATAATTTTCACAAATTTCGACATGGATAATCACGGCAAGAGTGCATCAATCAAATTAAATCTGTTTATGTCGATAAAGGGTCATCCTATATCACTGGCTTAATGAATTCAATCGGGGCCGACACTCGCAAAAAAACGAAGGCCGTGAGATTCGCCCAAATTCGGCCGTTGTGTCAGAAAAAAATTAAGCCGTGCGTGAACGGATAATGCAAGATCGCCATGTTATATACCGTGAGATAGAGAAATCCTTGGGCATTTCTTCCACCAACTAAGATTTGATAAGATTTGCTGGATCCAGCAAAACTGGTCAATCGCTCAAAAAAGGCTCTTGTGGAAAAAACCGGAATCGACCATTTGGGTCTTCGACAGCGAGCCCAATCCAACGAAAGTTGTTCATGGAAGAAGTCCTTCGCAGCAAATGGTTCCAATGTTTCTTCGTCAAAACTCACCGTGTGGTGACAATACGGCTTGAGATATGTAGGACGGTTAATTCTGAGTGTTACACTACAATTTGTTTGCCTGAAGTCTTCTCAGAAATTCGAGAAACGAACAAGAGAAATCGAATCATTCCGCATCATGGCAATGCGAGGTCTCACAGATCGATTCAAATCAGCGCCTGTTTGACCGGATAAAACGTAGAATTGATGGGTCATGCGCCGTACAGCCCTGACTGGGGATCCAATGACTTCACTTGATTGCAGCACATCAAGAAAAAAGGCGTGGTCAACGATTTTCGTCGATAGAAGATGCTGTAAAAGCGTTCTAAAACCATGTTTTGACAGGGTCTCAATCAAGCCACTGAAAGCAACACAACACATGGTCGTATGTCAAACTGTCTTGAGTACGCTTAAGCTAAAAACTGTCAAACTTTCATAAAAGTCAAATGATGCGTGTTGTCTAGGCCAGAAGGTTTTTTAGTACCCCTCGTATGCCCTTCTTAAATCTTTATATCTTGCATACAAAAGTAATGATCCATTTCACGCGCTAAATAATATCAGATTATCGTCCCAAATTGTACGCATCTTCTTCGACCTACCCCGTGCAAAATTTCGTGGCTACTGAGCTATAATTGCCATCTCTAGCGTATTTAGGATTATACTACAAACAAATAACTGTATATATTAGGCTGTAGCTATGTTATCTGACCTGACATAATTGTCATCAATGGAAATGTCGAGAGATCATCTTCCAAATATAACTCATGTGACCGAAATGTATTTTCCAGAAATAAAGATTTAAGCTGTATATTAAACATTTTCACACAAAAATTGAGGTCCATTCAACCCTCTAAATATTTTCTGATCATCATCTCAATTTGCAAGCTTCTTCTTTGTCATATACTCTTAATTTCGAGGCGATCGGACTATTATTGTGACCTACAGAGCCGCTACAAAATTGGATAAATATTATGTTTTTAGTCCATTTCACCCGCTAAATATTCCAGGATCATCACCAATAACAATTGATGTGTACTCTGGCCCATGGTCATGGTCCATGTAAAATTTCATGACGATCGGTATATAATTGCGGCCTGGAGTTTGATTACAATTTATAATGGACAGGTGGACGGAGGGAAGGACACACATCTCAAAATCGCTTTATCTCGTCGAGATATGAAGATTGGTATACCACATTGGATGTCTCCTACGAATATTTTGATGTGTTACATGAATTTTTGCATGGAGTAGAGTATAACAAGTAAAAAAGTATCAGACGGCTTTGGCGACAGAGATATACCCTCAGCCTCTGAAATACTTTTTTCCTAAAACAACTTAGGTTTTTAATGGGGTTTTTAAAATTTTGGGCGTATGAAACGACAAAAGTATGAATAGGATTAAAGCTCAAAAATTTGCGGTGTTATCGATAGATAGAGCTTTTTTATCACTACGAAAAATATGTAAACAGGGCCAATAGGAAAACCTTCGGTAAAAATGTCCAAAGGATCCTAGAACAGACCCTTAACCACACAAAAATGTTGAACACTTTTTTGTGGGTGGTACTGCAAGGATTGGACAGATAGGGCCCAAATTTGAACATAAACTAAGTTTCAACAATATTTAGAGATCCAACGTTTGGACCAAATCGGTTGCTACGTCTATGAGAAATCGCGCGTACCATTTTAGCGAATATTTTCAAAATTTTGTGGGGGAGATACCGGAAGGAGTGGACAAATAAGCACCACCTTCGAATTTCATCTAATATTCGGTTTGAGCTCTCCGGCCACTACATATGTTGCCATATGGGTTTTTTACAACTTTCGGGCTGTTTTCTCAATAAGTATGGACTTGCCCCTGAACAAAACTTTAACTTTCGTAATTGAGGCAGCGAATGCAAGTTGCTTCAACAAAAATCAAAGTGATTCGAGAGCAGGTCTTAAAGTGAATTTATCCAAAATTTTGTGTGGGAGGTACGCGAAGGAGTGGACAAATATAGTTCGTGTTCGAACCTGATATATATCTGGTAGATATATCAGGATGTGTGAAGTATGGACCAAATCGGTCACTCCCATCAAGAGTTATCGTGCGCACAATTTTTCCGAACATTTATGAACTTTTGTGGGGGAAGTACCTGAAGGAGTGGACCGTTATGACTTATCTTCGAACTTAAACTAAGTTTGCACAAAATATTATGAAGGCCACATTTTGGACCTAATCGGCAAATCCGTTCGAGAGTTATCTTGCGCTCCAACCACTACACACGGTGTCATAGGTGTTTTTTGTAACTCTCAGATTCGAGAGCAGGTCCTAAACTGAACTTTTCCGAAATTCTGTGTGGAAGGGACCCGAAGGAGTGTACCGATTGAGTCCATATTGGAACATCATCTAAGTCTGGTAGAAATTCCACGATGTGCAAAGTATGGACCAAATCGGTTAATTCCTTCAAGAGTTATCGTGCGCACAATTTTTCCGAACATTTTCGAACTTTTGTGGGGGAGGTACCGGAAGGAGTGGACCGATATAACCCATCTTCGAACTTAAACTAAGTTGGGACAAAGTATTACGAAAGCCGATTCAGTTGATCCGTTCGAGTGTTATCGTGCGCTCCAGCCAGACGGACGTAACTAAATCAACTCAAAATTGTCTGAAACACATTTGGTCCAAACATACTTGGGGTCTAAAACCATTATTTCGATGAGGCACATTTTGTCCGTATGAAAGTGTATATACCCTCGTTAGCATAAATTGTGAGGTTATAAAAATGCTAATATGTTATGTTAAAAAAATGCCTAAGGCTGCAAGTCTCTTAACCCGACCGAAGGCGGTAGCCGGATGTTTTATCAGTCCCAGAGTTGAAGTCTTGAATCCCAACCGATGGTCTGCTGTTTACATCATCAATTTTAAAACAAAATTATTTAGATTGACAAAAAAGGACATAACTGCCAATAGGAATCTTACATAAGTCTGTCTTGGGAGTTATGTCCTACACCAAATGCGGACATAACTATAAAAATTGATTTGATAGAAAAGCGGTATAGTTTTGTATGCCATGTCTTTTTTTAATAACATATTTTATTGCAAGAAAGTCAAATTCATAATCGTCATTTCCACAACACGTTGAATGAATAAACAATGAACATACATACATACATACATAAGTTGCTTCGTAATCACCATTTCTGTTTTGGCGCCGTTAAAATAATTTTATCATGAGGCTGAAAACAGACTTTAAGGAAAAAAAAGAAAACAGCATTAGCTCAATTTCGTTAGCTTCATAATTTCTCATCTCTGTTGGATGTATGTTCATTGTTATTACTGTTGTTGTTCTTGTTCTTGTTGATTAAGTGCGAGCAGCATATCGTTGTGAAAAATCCATTACGATTTTCACTTCATTTACGAAATTTGTTTAAATTTAAAATTTTCTTTGGCATGCTGTTGTTCATGTGTTGTTGCTTTTATTGCTGTTTTTTTTTTCACAACAAACAAATTGCCATAATTTAATATAAACATTGTCTAAACTGGTAACGTTGCCAGTGGTTGCAGACAGGCAGGCAGGGAATAGCAGTTAATGGCACACTGATGTTGATGGCGTTAGTAATGGCATGGTTTCCTACTTTTACCAGGCTACAAGTGTCATTAGCATCATAAATCACACATGTAACTCATCCATGCATACGCACAGGGTATAACAACAACGCACAACCATACACGCACGCACACACATACACTTTGTTATAGAAATGGAGTGATAAAGCATTTTTGTAAATTTTCATAACTAGAAGAAATATAACAGAAAGAAAATGAACGTAACATTAGCATAACGAACGTGGTAGAATGCCAATGAAAATACACCAGCATTTGGTGGTAATAAACGACGATTTTGTAGATAGCTTCTATAGAAATATGTAGTATATGAAATTAAATTGGATACTACGGTTTCAAATCTTATACATTTGAAATTATTAAAGCGTATTTGAAAAAACCATTTCGACAACTAAATGTTTTCAAAACAAAATATGTTGCATAATCTTTATAAATAAATGTCAAATGTCGTTCGCTGGTAATGGCATCAGTTGAGAACGGCTTGACATATTTGGATAAATCTTTTTGTGAACTGTTATAACCCGATATAGGTTTTTATGCAAACAAAATTTGACCACGCCCTATTTTACTTACTTACTTAGCTGGCCCATTACAGAACATTTGTTCCATAGAGCGAACTAAGAAAAATCTCCAATTCTCTCTGTTTAGTGCTTCGCTTTCTGGAATACCGCGCCTTGTCATCTCTTCATCCACTTGTTTGCGCCATCTATTCTTTGGCCTGCCAATTCTGCACAGCCATGTGGTCCGAATTTTTACGCCTTTTTAGCGGGTTCATCATCGCTCATTCTTATTATATGGCCTAGCCAACGCAATCGCTGCATCTCGATACGTTTAACCCACTTAGCGCCGAGAATTTTTTTTGCGAGAAAACTTAAAATTGTTTATGAAAATTATCATTTTGAGCATTTTTTAAGCATTTTTTATAAAATAACTTTTTTCTCTAAAGCGTATAGTTTTCCTGCAATCGGGCCTTCTTTTAAAAGTGCCAAAAACTTTGGAGGGTAATATAGGTGTATCCTTACATGCCAATCCCTTGGTTTTTGATTCAGAAAATACTCTTACTATATTCCTAACAAATCCCTGGCTTTATATGATTCTAAAATTTTTGATTAAATTTTTATCGCATATTTAAATTTTTCATCAAAAGAAGAAAATTACAAAAAGTCGATTTTTTTGAATAGCTTGGGTTTTTGGCCAATTGCGTAGAAATGCATAGGTCAAATTAAGCTTTATAAGCGTGAAATGACAGATAAGAGACAATACTATAACAGAACGCAAAAAACCCCACAAAAATATTCGAAAAACCCCGAGTTTTACGTCATTTTTTGCAACCATTTTTTGTGGCGTTTAAACACCAGTGGCTTTATCTGGGTTAACTATATTGATGTCGTTGTATAGCAGATACAGCTCGTGGTTCATAAGACGTCGATATTCACCGTCACCGATTAGTCCATAGATCTTTCGAAGAATTTTTCTCTCAAACACGCCGAGCAATGCCTTATCAGCTAGCGCAAGTACTCAGGCTTCAGAACCATACATTAGCACGGCTAGTATCAGTGTTTTGTAAAGCGTTATTTTTGTTTGACGAGTTGTGACTTTGTTTTTGAAGTGGTTTCTTAAGCCAAAGTAGCATCTGTTGGCCAATACAATTCTTCTTTTTATTTCACAACTGATGTCGTTTGTTGTGTTTACGGCGGTGAAGTCTTTAACTACCTCAAAATTATAGGAACCAACTTCAACAGTTGGTCCGATCTCAATGGACGCATTGCGTGTCGACACCATCAACTTGGTCTTCTCGCCGTTTACCTCCAGACCAACTTTAGCATATTCTCCTTCGACCTTCATAAAGGTATCGGTTACTTATTTTGCTGGTCGTCCCATGATGTCTATATCATCAGCATAAGCAAGTAACATGTGGCTATTGGTGTAGATTGTGTCACTTCTTTTGACGTTTGCATCTCGTATAACTTTTTCCAGCAGGATGTTGAAAGGCTGTCTCCTTTCCTGAAACCTCCTTTGGTACAAAACTCTTCGGAGAGGTTCTTTTGTATTTTAACTGAAGATTTTGTGTCAGTTAGAGTCATTTTAGAAAGCCGAATGAACTTTGCGGAGATACCAAATTCAGACATGGCTTGGAATACCTTTGAGCGTAGCGGGATGTCGAAGGCTGCTTTATAATCGACAAAAAGGTGGTAGGTGTCGATCTGCATCTCTTGGGTCTTCTCCAGGATTTGCCGCAGGGTAAATATCTGGTCGATGGTGGACATGCCAGGTCTAAAGCCGCATTGGTAAGGCCCAATTATTTCGTTGACCATGGGCTTTAGTCGTTCGCACAATATCCCTGACACTATCTTGTAGGCGATAGGGAGAAGACTTATGCCCCTATAGTTGGAGCATAGAGTCTTATCTCCTTTCTTATGGACGGGACACAGGATGCTCAAGTTCCAATCGTCGGATACTCGTTCTTCCTGCCAGATGGTGCTACCTAGCTGATGAATACACCTTATCAGCGTGTCGCCTCCGGTTTTAAACAGCTCGGCTGATAGGCCGTCAGCTCCTGTTGCTTTATTATTCTTCAGCCGGTTTATTGCTGTCTTTATCTCTTCTTGGCCGGGTGGTATACGTTCAATACCATCTTCTGGGATTGGATATGTGGTATCTTCGTCGGCTTCGCTACTATTGGATACCAACAGTTTGGAAAAATGCTCTTTCCATATCCTTAGCAGACTATCTGTATCAGTTACCAGATTACATTGCTGGTCTCTACAGGAGGATGTGCCAGTTCCAAAGCCATCAGTTTGATGTTTCACTCTTTGGTAGAATTTTCGGACTTCATTCTGTCTCCTGTATATCTCGATTTGTTCACACTCCCGCTTTTCCATCTCTCTCTCTTTTATCTGCGTAAAAGACGTTTCTCCTCTCTCCTTTCCTCCCGATACCTCTCTCGTGCGCTACTGATTGTAAAGTAGACCTATATGCCGCATTTTTCTCTTTAGAAGCAACACGACACTCCTGGTCATACCATGGATTCCTTGGTGGAGGTCTCTGGTATCCAAGTACTGATTTGCGGCTGTTTGAATGGAGTGAGCAATGTTTTGCCATTGTCCTCATATGTTATCGGGACGAGGAGTGCTTCGATTAAGCAGTTGGGCCAGTTGAGTGGAATATGCTGTGGCTATCTGTTGTGATTGCAACTTACCAATGTCCACCTTCCGTGTTGTGTCTGTTCGCACTTTGTTTGCTACATTTAATCTGGTACGTACCTTTGCTGCAACAAGGTAGTGGTCCGAGTCTATGTTTGCACCTCGGGACGATCGTTCATCCAACACGCTTGACGCATGTCTTCCATCTATCACAACGTGATCAATTTGATTTCTTGTTCTTTGATTTTACTACAGCCAGGTTCCTTATGAATATCGATACGCTTAAATCTGGTACTGCTAACTACCATGTTGTTTTTCTGTAATTGTGAGGAATGTACAGGGAAGCCCCCCGGTTAAAATCGGCTACATATTTTGTTGAATTTCGGAGGAGGCGGGGTCTTTCCCCTATACCCAATTTCTTTAAAAATGCTATATAATCAACTGTAAACTTTAACATGGGGATGTCATAGGAGGTAACCAATTGACACTCTATGCATTACCTGTAGGTGGTATTGTACTAGTTCCAGGTTTACAGTCATATACCAGTTTATTTATAAAAAAAGTCGTGGGAAATAGTCACACAACTGACGCTTCGTCGTTTACTTGGGGATATATAGGTGTTAATTGGTTCCCTTCGCATTACTTATGGGTCAATTGTGAACTAGTACCACTTACCTCTAGTTTAGGACTATTTAAACTGCGACAATTGGTATTGCTAGCGGGTAGAGAGAAGAAGAGGGCGATTTGCATATTTCCGTCGTATTCCTTTTTTATACCAGAACAATATGAATAATATGAACGAAGATATTCATTCCATCAACACTAGCTTCTGTTATTGGATGCTTCATTTATATTAAAGTTATGAAGAAAATGTAAATGTGAATTATTTATACAACTCGTCGTTTAAGTTAAGTTAATTAAGTCGCAACTGACGCCTCCTTGTTTACTTGGGGATAAAAAGGTGACAATTGGTTCCCTTCGCATTACTTAGGGGCCAATATTTGTACTAGTACTGATTAGAACTAGTTCTGGACTACTTAAATTGCGACAATTGGAATTTTCGTCCCCACAGGGCAGCATTCCGCAGCTGCGAGAGCCCTGTTGTTACTCTCTTTGACCAAAATCCTCTCCACACATACAAAATATGTTCTAACATAAAAAATATGTTGGTACCCAAACATATTAAATTGAGATAAGTTATAAAATGTTGCAAACAAATATTTGTTTGGATCCAAACATATTTCTAACATATATTTTTCTGTGTGTATGTGCATATTTTATCATAGAAAAGTTTTCTGACCACTTCAAACTCTCAATTTTAAACTACAACCAATTTTGACCGAAAACACCGATAAAAGCTTCAAAATACGTCGAATCTCGATTATCCGGGAATCGATTATGCGCAAACCTCCGTTATCTGGGAAATTTCCTTTTTCGATTTTATACCGATTAACCTTTTTCTGTTGATTTTACACGCATTAACCGTGAAAGTCTTTATGGTACGGAGTAGTAATTAATTCATTCAAATTTCAATGGACGAAAACAATCCGTAAACCTCCATCATGCGGGAAAATTCCTTTCTATACCCTCCACCATAGTATGGAGGGTATATTAAGTTTGTTTTTCCGTTTGTAACGCATTGAAATACTCATTTGCGACCCTATAAAGTATATATATTCTTGATCAGGGTAAAATTCTAAGTCGATCTGAGCACGTCCGTCCATCCGTCTGTGGTAATCACTCTAGCATCCACAAAAATAGAGAAAGGACGCTGAAATTTTGGGAAAATGCGTATTTTGTTTGCAGGCAGGTCAAGTTCGATGATGGGCTATATCGGTCCACGTTTTGGTATAGCCCCCATATAACGGTACCACCCGATTTACGGTATTTTGACGTTTTTAGCTAAATTTTCAGACCGATTTGGCTATAATTTGACATTTAGGGTGCTTAAGTGTCAACAAACATATATAACAAAACTTGTGGACATAGGTCCACGTTTTGGTATAGCCCCCATATAACGGTACCCCCCGATTTGCGGTATTTTGGCGTTTTTAGCTACATTTTTAGACCGATTTAGCTATAATTTAAAATTTAGGGTTCTTAAGTATCAATAAACTTATATAACAAAACTTGTGGACATAGGTCCACGTTTTGGTATAGCCCCCATATAACGGTACCCCCGATTTACGGTATTTTGAATTTTTTAGCTACATTTTCAGACCGATATAGCTATAATTTGACATTTAGGGTTCTTAAGTGTAACTAAACTTATATAACAAAAGTTGTGGACCTAGGTCCAAGTTTTGGTATAGCCCCCATATAACGGTACCCCCGATTTACGGCATTTTGACGTTTTTGTCTACATTTTCAGACCAATTTAGCTATCAATTGACATTTAGGGTTCTTAAATGTCAATAAACTTATATAACTAGTGGACATAGGTCCATGTTTTGGAATAGCCCCCATATAACGTTACCGCCCGATTTCAAGTATTTTGAGAATTTTACCACCAAGTTTTAACCGAATTATCTGTAATTTGAACATTTGACATTTGAAATTCTTAGTGGTCACCACACCTCTCCACCAAAAATTGTCAAGAAAGCCCCCATATAACGGTACCTCCCGATTTTCAGTAATTTGATGATTTTAGCTACAATATTAAACCGAACTAGCAGTAATTTGACATTTGAAGTTCTTAGTGGTCACAAAACCTCTCCATTAAAAATTGTCAACATAGGTCCATGTTCGGATATAGCTCCCATGTAATGGTACCTCCCAATTTTCAGTAATTTGGCAATTTTAGCTACAATTTTTAACAGAACTAACTGTAGTTTGACATTTGAAGGTTGTAGTGGTCACCATACATCTGCATCAACAATGTTTAACATAGCCGCAATATAACGATACTTCCCTATTTTCGGTACTTTGAGGATTTTACTTAAAATTTTTAACCGAACGTAGGTCCATGTTTTGGTATAGCCCCAAAACAAACCTCCCGATTTTCCGTACCTTAGCTTTATTTTTTGGACGAACTTTCTGTAATTTGAAATTTAAAAGTCAACAAAAATTCTGCAACAAAAATTGTTCATTTAAGTTCATATTTTCGTATAGCCCAGATACCTCCGAACTAGCTGTTAATGACATTTGAGGTTCCCATGTTATGTACCGATTTTCGATATTTTGAGGATTCTAGCAAAATTTTTTAACCGAATTAGGAGTTATTTGACATTAAAGGCTCCCATCAAAAACTGTCAACATAGGCCCATGTTTTATTATAACCCCTATATAACAGTACCTCCCAATTTCTAGCCCACCAAAAATTGTCAACGGTTAGATATAGGCACCATAAAAAAGGGCCTCCCGAATGAAGCATTTTATGTACATTATCTGACATTTTAACGTACTCACTTAAAGTTGGGGACAGGAATGAATATTTTATGGTGGAGGGTATGAAAAGTTCGGCCCGGCCGAACTTAATGCTTTTTTACTTGTTTAATTTTACACCGATTAACCTCTTTTCATTTTAACCTATTACCCGTGAAAATCTTAATGATCCGTGGTTATAATTAATTGGATCAAATTTATTTTTAGAATAGTTTCAATCTTTTGAACTTCACAATAACTTCATAATTGTCTTATTTATAAATATTTGCAAGAACGCATATTTTTATTGAAAATATATGATTAATAATTCATTATCCGGGAAAATCAATTATCCGTAATGCCTTCGGTCCCGACCGTTACGGACACGGTTGAATTCGGTAAGAATCTATCTTCAAACTTACAATATAAAGAGCAATATTCTATTTCAAATCGCATACTTATTTCGACGGTGTTTCCTTTTCTTTATTTTTTCCCGCAATCCAATCTGGGAGAAATATTGTTTTTTTTTTTTTCAAAATTATTTCATTGCTCGGGTTTTAAGGTTTCCTTCAACTTCCACAACCAACGTCCATTCTTGGTGTTTTCAAAGTGTTTAGCTACATTTGTTGACCTACTAGCTGTTATTGGATATTTAAGGTTCTTAATGGTCACAAAACTTCTCCACCAACAATTTTCAACATATGTACATTTTAACAGTAATGGTACCTACCGATTTTAGTTGTTTTGAGGAATTTTGCTACATTTTTTGCCGAACTATCTGTAATTGTACATTTGATGTTTCCAGTTGTCAAAAAGTAGTGGTTTCCAGTGGTCAAAAAGAACTTAACATTTTTTTAGTTGTTTAAGAACTGTTAGTGGTCTACCAACAAGTTTCATATTCAAGAAAACAGGTTTTTTGCTTCATTTCTGAGTAACTTCTTAATGCATATGAATTAAAACATATGAACGAGACTAGACAAAACAAGTAGTTCCAAAAAGCTCCTTAGACTCTTCCTTTTTAAATGGAAGCAGATGACTTTGGCGGCAACAAATATGAATATTGGAGACAAGTTTGAAAATAATGATGATAATGGTGATGGCAACGAAGGTGTTACTTGTTATTGTTGTCTCATGACAGATATTAACATATTATTGTTGCTACTGTTTGCCGTTTCTATAGGTAGGTGAATGAACAGACATTCATACAACTGTTTATACATTAATATGTATGTACATACCTTAATATATCATGTGATATCTTTATGTGTGTGTGTGTATATATGTATGTCAGTCATGGTATATGAATTATGACAACGGCAATGACTGTGACACATCACAACAGCCAAGCCAGAAGAAGAAGCAGTAACATATTGCATTACTTATATCCGCACTAACCTTGACTTCCTTCCTGCTTTGTAACTCTATGGCTGTGCAAATGGCGGTCTGGTCGTCTGTCTGTTTCTCTGTTTCTTAGCTTGCTTTTGATATGTAAACAAACTACCCACCTACTTTGTCACATTCCGTATGAGATGTGAGAGTGTGTAAATGTTTTAAGGGCTTTAGTTGTTAAACTTTTTAACGTGAATTATAAACGCACATTCATCAACATCAACAGCAGCACATGTCACACGTTTATATGCTTCCACAATCATACCTACATACATATTTATGTACGTATGTTGATGTGTATATTTTTGTCTCGTCACAGATGATAGCATGTTGTTTCCATAAAATTAAGTGGATGTCTTTGACTAAAGACGGTATGTGAAGGAAGTTTTTACCTTAATTCGTTTTCTTTTGTAAGAATATATTTAACTACCATAGCGTGGAAAGTTTATTGATTTTGTTATTCTTTTTGTCGCATAGGAAATATATGTGTACACGGCTCTATGTATACGGCTCTGAAATTCTAACGATCTACATTACAACATTTTGTATAGCCCAAATTGAAGCACCTTCAAATGTTAATTACGGTAGATCTTATCCACTTATTTCAATTAATTTGACGGTAATTTGCCAACCACTGCTTAATTTATTAACGTTAAGCTTTTATTACTCCCACATATATCGTGAATATGTCACTACGATATGGGATGAAATATACCAAGGAACGGTCTCGACCGGCCTTAACATGGCAAATCCCAGGATCTATCTTGGTCCCTATTTCATCTCAAGTGGACACTGACCTCCCCGTGGTGTCACCTGGGGAACTGCCTTTAACACCCGTTAAAGGTAGTGAGCTAACATGTGCCGCATGTCACCCATAAGAACGTTAAAAACTTGGGTTTGGGCTTCGGGTTAGTAACCCTCCCCTGGAAAAAAGCAGCCTACTATGAAAAAACGAAAGAAAATAGAAACAAACCCTTCTAAAGTTGACGACCTCCGCAACCGTTTTAAGGACCATGACCTGCGAATCTGCACCTGAAATGTTCGCACTCTTTATAACAAAGGTGCAGTTTACGCATTGGCAGATGTACTTGAAAAGTACAAGGCCGACATTACTGCCATTTGGCCCAACAGTCGGGAAATTCAGTCTCCACAATGAAACATCTTACAATGGTATGAGGCTGATAGACTTTGCTGCGGCAAAAACATGGTAGTTAGAAGCACCAAATTTAAGCATCTCGATATTCATAAGGGCACCTGGCTGTCTCCGGATCAGAAAACAATAAATCAAATTGATCACGTTCTGATAGATGGAAGACATGCATCAAGCGTGTTGGATGTACGATCGTTCCGAGGTGCAAACATAGACTAGGACCACTACCTTGTTGCCAGTCCTACGACGGCCGGTTCTATTTACCGGATTGACCCGAGGAACAATCTTCTCGGCCAGGGGCCGTCACCTCAGCAACTACTTGTTCGTGTTCGTCTTTATTTTTATTTTGGGAGCGGCATGTCCCGGAATGCCTGCATCGGATTTTTTTGGTCCGTGCCGGGATTGAGAGTAACCCCGGGTCATGGTTCTGCTCCGTTTGTCAACGTTTCATCCACCATAGGTCGGTGATGGGTGCATTTCAGAAACTGTTCAGGCCTCACCCACCTGAGGGAGTATTAGGACAGGGTTTATGTTGCCTCGTGCTGCGCCAATATGAACCCCAGTGAGCCTTCATCATCAACATCATCAGATTATGAAACTCCCCCGCAATATCCCAGACAGCAGTATCAGCAGCAGCCGTTAACACCGCGTATTGCTGTCCCAGTTCCTGAAGATGTAACATTCTTGCAGTTTAACTGCGATGGTCTTCGAACCAAGATCAATGAGATCGTGGACTTTATAAGTCGGAGAAACATTATGGTCGCGGCGATACAGGAAACGAAGCTGAGCAACAACTGCAGTCTTCGGAGTTGTGATGGATACAACGTTCTTCGCTAGGATCGTACGAGAAGTGGGGGTGGAGGGCTTGCATTCCTACTGCACCAGTTTGTCCAGTACAGACCTATCTCGCCTGAGCTAGACTCTAGTGACCCATACCTGGAGTGTATGGGGGTAGCGGTAAGGTGTGGATCCGCCGAGATAGAACTGCTGAATGTGTATATCCCGCCGGTCACTAGCTGTGCCCCGCGTTATTTGCCTAACATCAGGCCTCTGTTGCGAGGTAATAACCGGCTGGTCCTAGGGGATTTCAATGCACATCACGAGTTATGGCATTCAGCTCTAGGAAATGACCAGAAAGGTACAGATCTGGCCGAGCAAATAGATAGCTGCACATTCTGCACTGCGAACGAGGACGCACCCACCAGGATTAGAGGAGACTGCCACAGTTCGCCTGACATATCCATCGTGTCACCTGGTCTGATGAATGACGTGACATGGCAACCCGTCATTTCCCTTGGGTCGGACCATCCCCCAATCCTCATCTCCATAAACAAACCACCAGACTTCATAACCTCTAAACGCCGCACTTTCATTAATCATGGAAAAGCGGATTGGCAAGGTTTCAGAGAGTTCACTAATCAACGCTTCAGAGAACTGCCCAATCTCTCTGATGTTCGGGTAACAGAGAGGAAGTTCCGAGACATCATCACTGCTGCAGCCGCTCGCTGCTGGTCGAATACCTGAAATAAGACCCAATTTCCCAGCAGAGGCGACGGGATTAGCTAATGAGCGTGATGAGCTTCGCCGTACGAACCCTAACGACCCCAGAGTCAGGGAACTGACAATGGAAGTCAATAGATTAGTCAGTGAACACAAACAGAAAAAGTGGCTAGAACATCTGAAGTGCTGCAACATTGGAGCCGGCTGTAATAAATTGTGGACAACGGTTTAGGCGCTATCGAACCCTGGTAGGAGAGACGATCGGACATCTGTCACGTTTAACGGCGTGGCTGTGACAGATCCGAAGAGGTGCGCTGGCTATTTCTGCCGACAATTTATCGAGCACCCCGTAGCGATCGGGCGAAGAGAAGTGTTTTGCGTCGTTTGCGATCTCTTCCAGCCGAAGAAGAACCGCCACAATTTACGATGGATGATGTTGCAGATGTTATCCGAGGCGCAAAGTCATCCAAAGTGATTGGACCTGACGGAATTTCTATGGTGATGCTAAAACAGCTGGATGACCCAGGAGTCGAGTATTTAAGTAAGGTCCTCGACTTATCGCTAGCCACCCTAATAGTTCCCGTGCCTGGAAGATGGGCAGGGTGGTCCCGCTGCTGAATCCAAACCAAAGCGTTTGATATGGTCAGCCATGCCAGGCTGTTCGAGGATATCGAGAATACTACCCTCCGGCCTTGTCTGAAACGCTGGGCCATCAACTATTTGTGTGGTCGCCAGTCATACGAGGAATTCAGAGACAGGAATTCCAAACCCCGTAGAGTGAAGCAGGGAGTTCCCCAAGGAGGGGTGATATCTCCGGAACTGTTTAACCTCTACCTCTCTGCAATTCCACGCCCTCCCGACGGCATTGAGTTAATTACGTACGCAGGTGATTGTACACTCATGGCGTCAGGTCCCAATATCGGTAACGTTTGTGAAAGGCTAAATGCCTATCTCATTGATCTTGTAGAGTTTTCCACGGGAGGAATATGAAAATATCCACCACTAAGTCAACAGCCACACTGTTCACCACATGGACGGCGCAAATGAAGCTCCCACTGAATGTGCAGGTCGACGGTGCAACTATTCCGACCACAAACTACCCCAAAGTCCTAGGGGTCACATTCGATAGCATGTATAAGTCGTCCCAGCATACTACAGTTATCTGCGATAAGCTGAGAAACAGGAACAAGGTCCTTAAATCCCTAGCCGGCAGCACTTGGGGTGCGGATAAAGAAACCTTGTTAAACACATACAACGCGATAGGCAGGTCTGTGGTAAGCTATGCGGCGCCAGCGTGGTTTGCTAACGTAAGTGATACGCAATGGGATAAACTACAAATCTGTCAGGATGCTGCCCTGAGAACAGCTACAGGGTGTCACCTCATGTCTGCAGTGGACCATTTACATGAGGAGACAAAGATTCTTCCTGTGAGTCGTCACAACAGGATGTTGACAATGAAGTACTTGCTTGGATGCTATAGGCAAGTCCACCCAAATCACCATCTGGTGGATATGCCTGAACCCCCCAGGCGAGTTAGGGAGGATTATAGAGATCTAGAGAGAGAGGTCCAAAGATATAAAAGCGAACCTCTAGATCAACGTGCATACCAGGCAGGTTTAAGAGACATTCATACTGATGCGGTTGCAGAGGCTCTGGCAGCCTACAGTGTGAATATAGTCCTCGAAGATCATCCACCACCCGTGGCAGCGGAAGAACAGCAGCTGCCAAGACAAACGGGAGTCGTGTTGGCGCAACTTAGATGTGGTTGGTGTAGCCGTCTCAATTCTTACTGGGCCAGGATTTATGGCACGCGGAATATCTGCCCAGCATGTGGCACTGGTCCGCATACTACGCAGCACCTGTTTAACTGCCCAGCCAACCCGACTGACTTAACTCCTCTCCCTCTTTGGACTAATCCAATTCAGGTGGCGTCCTTTCTGAGCTTGGAGCTGGAGGCAGAGCCGAATCAATAAAATAAAGATTTACATGTACTTGTAGAAGCTGCTACAACAACAACAACTACCTTGTTGCAGCAAAGGTGCGTACCCGTTTAAACATAGCGAATATAGTACGAACAGACACAAAACGAAAGTTAGACATCGGTAAGCTGCAATCACAACAGAAAGCCACAGCATATTCCACTCAACTGGCCCAACTGCTTAATCAAAGCACTCCTCGTCCCGATAAAATATCAACACTATGGCAAAGTATTGCCTATTCCAAGCAAACAGCCGCAAAATCCACACTTGGATACCGGAGACTACCACCGAGGAATCCATGGTATGACCAGAAGTGTTGTGCTGCAACCGAAGAGAAAAATGCAGCATATAGGGTTACTCTACAATCAGTAGCAACGCGTAGCGCACGAGAGAGGTATCGGGAGTAAAGGAGAGAGGAGAAACGTCTTTCCGCAAGAAAAAGTTGGTGGTGGAAAAGCGTGAGTGTGAAAAAATCGAGATGTACAGGAGCCAGAATGAAGTCCGAAAATTCCACCGAAGAGTACATGCACATCGTCCTGTAGAGACCAGCAAGGTAATTTGGTAACTGATGCAGGTAGTGTGCTCAGGATATGGAAAGAGCATTTTTCCAAACTGTTGCGAAGACGACTAAGATACCACAGATCTAATCCCAGAAGATGATATTGAATATATACCTCCCAGGCAAAACGAGGTAAAGTCAGCAATAATACGACTAAATAATAATAAGGCAGCAGGAGCCTATGGCTTACCAGCCGATCCGATCAAAACCGGAGGCGACACCATGATAATGTGTATGCATCCGCTAGTTAGAACCATCTGGCAGAAAGAACTCGTACCCGACGATTGGAACATGAGTATAATGTGTCCCGTTCACAAGAAAGGAGATAAGACTGTATGTTCTAACTACAGAGGCATAAGTTTTCTCCCTATTCACTACAAGATAGTGTCAGCGATATTATGCGAAGGTCTAAGGACTATGGCCAATAAAATAATTGGACCATACCAATGCGGCTTTGGACCTGGCAAGTCCAACATTGACCAAATATTTACCCTGCGGCAAATCCTGGAAAAGACCCAAGAGATGCAGATCGACACCTACCACCTTTTTGTCGATTATAGAGTTGCCTTCGACAGCCCGCTGCGTTCAAAGCTATTCCAAGCCATGTCTGAATTTGGTATCCCCGCAAAGCTCATTCGGCTTTGTAAAATGACTCTAACTGACACAAGATCTTCAGTTAAAATAGGAAAGAACCTTTCAGAAGAGTTTTGTACCAAAAGAGGTTTCAGGCAAGGAAACAGGGTTTCGTGTGATCTTTTCAACATCCTGCTAGAAAAGGTTACACGAGAGGCAAACTTCAAAAGAAGTGGCACAATCTACACAAATAGCCACAGGTTAGTGGCTTATACTGTTGATATAGACATCATGGGGCGATCAGTAAAAGAAGTAACCGATACCTTTACGAAGATCGAAGGAGAATCTGCTCAATTGGGTCTAGCGGTAAACGGCGAGAAGACCAAGATGATGGTGTCGACGAGCAATGCGTCCATAGAACTCGGACCAACAGTGGAAGTTGCATCCTTTAATTTTGAGGTAGTAAAAGACTTCGTCTACCTCGGCACTGCCATAAACACAACAAACAGCATCAGTTGTGAAATAAGAAGAAGAATTGTATTGGCCAACAGATGCTACTTTGGTTTAAGTAAGCAGTTTAAAAACAAGGCCATATCTTGTCAATCAAAAACAACATTTTACAAAACACTGATACTACCTGGGCAAATGTATGGTTCCGAAGCCTAGGTACTTGCACAAGCAGATAAGGCTGTGCTTGGTGTGTTTGAGAGAAAAATTCTTTTAAAGATCTACGGGCCAATCTGCGTTGACGGAGAATATAGACGTGGTATGAACCACGAGCTGTATCTACTACACAACGACATAAGTATAGATAAACGTATCGAGATGAAATAATTGCGTTCGCTAGGCCGTATCATAAGTATGAGCGATGGTGAACCCGCTAAAAAGGCGTTTAAATACGGGTCACATGGCGGTACTCGCAGAACTGGCAGGCCAAGGATTCGATGGAGCGAACAATTGGAAAAAGAGATGGAAAGACGCGGTATTCCAAAAAGCGAAGCAACAAACAGTTAGACTTGGAGATCTATTCCTCGTTCGGCTTATGGAACAAATGTTCTGTAATGGGCCAGCTAAGTAAGTATGAACATATATCCAAATCTGAACCAATATGGACCAAAGTTAGAATTTTTCATTCCCGTGCCCTCGTAAGTACTTGTACTAAAATTCATCAACTATTTCTATTTTTGTCCACATTCTTATGGAAGCGGCAACACTGTGCGTCGTACCTATGCACATTGATTCAAATGTACATATGTAACAACTATTCTTTCCTCGACATACCTATGTTTATTTTATACATAGTTTAATGTCATTTTTTACAACAACCCATTGTGTTGTGGCGTGTCTAGCTGCATTTTTCTTCCACATTTCTTCATGTTAATAAAATGATGTTGTCATTTTTCTTCGTTAAACATTTGCATTATTCCAACACATTAATGTATTTTACCTATTTTATGTATATTAACAGTGCTCTTCAAGATTTATCACTAACATTTATATGCATCCCTTATTGACTTTAAGTAAGATCCGTGATGTTAGTTATTGGATATCTAAGAATTTAGCAGGTGGATATTGTTTTGTTAACTTGTTGCTTGACTTAAAGGTATTTTAGAGAAATAGCTACATTTGTCGAAAGAGGAGGAACGGATCCCTCTTTTTAGCAATTTTTGGCGTACAGAAATAAGGCCCCATAAACGAAACTGAACCCCAATTTTTGGGGTGTTTTTTTTTTTCAATTTGAAAAATGGTCCCAATACAAAAAGGCCCCAAACTAGGAAATTTGGCCCCAGACAAATATTACATTTATGCCCCAAAATTTCATTGGGGACAAAATGCATTTTTGAAATTGGGCTGCATTTGGCAAATGCAATATCACCCCAAACACTGAAAATACAATTAGGCCCCAAAATATTTATTCACTTAAGTTTGGGGTGTAAATGAAGCAACAAATTTGGGAATTTTAAAGATGTTCATACAATAGTTTGTAATAAGTAACTAATTGATGGCTATACTTTTTTTTATAATTTTGGGTATGTTCCTGTAATGCATGAATGTACTAATTTTTACTATTTTTTCGATATCATAAAAGAAAATTTGTTATCGTACTCGTAGTAAAAAATAGTAGCTTCTTGCAGGTTCTGGTACAGGCATTTTAACATATTGAAACAACTTCTGCTCTCCATTTTTTTAATTTGAATTGAGTAGCAGAGTAAAAATATAAAGTAAAAAATTTTAGAAAGTACAAAGTTCTTGTAAAAATATACAAATATTTTTAAAACCGAAAGCGCCACAGGCGAAAATATTTTTGAAAAATCGCGCGAATTTTTACAAAAATATTTTCACAATTTTAGAAAATAAAAATACAAAGTTTCTCTAAATAATTGCAAATACTCTTATAAAACGATTTTTTTTACAGAAATATTTTCATAGTTTTACTAAAACAAACACTTTTATAAAACCAAAAAGCGCCGCAGGCTAAAATATTTTTGACAAAATTGCGCGAATTTTTACAAAAATAGATTTACAATTTAAGATAATACAAAGTTTTTCTAAAAAGTTGTAAATATTTTTGGAAAACCGAAAAACGCCGCATGCAAGAATATTTTTGAAAAATATTGCGCGAGTTTTTGCAATTATTTTTTTACTATTTAAGAAAATACAGAGTTTTTGTACAAAATGCAAACACATACAAAGTTTCCCGATTTAATTTTTTTTAATTTAAATAATTAATATACTCGCATATATGAAATGCCTTCGTCGAATACCGTAGCCTGGTAAAATTTCATTATACCCTCCACCATATGGAGGGTATAATTAAATTTGTCATTCCGTTTGTAACACATCGAAATATTCGTCGGAGACCCTATAAAGTATATATATTATTGATCAGCATAAAATTCTATGTCGATTTGACCATGTCCGTCTGTCCGTCCGTCCGTCCGTCCGTCCGTCTGTCTGTCTGTTGAAATCAAGATACAGCTCGCAATTTAAAAGATAGAGAGTCAAAATTTGGTACAGAAGTTTTTATTACTTGCAGGATGGTTGGTATTGAAAATGGGATATATCGGTCCACGTTTTGATATAGCCCCCATAGAACGGTACCTCCCGATTTTCGGTATTTTTAAGGTTTTAGCTTCATTATCCTACCAAAATGGCTGAAATTTGGTACGTAGTCTTCTTTAGGGGTATAAAACTTTCCCCCAGAATTTTGTCGGTATCGGTCCACACCTTCATATAGCCCCCATAGAACGGTACCTCCCGATTTTCGGTATTTTTAAGGTTTTAGCTTCATTATCCTACCAAAATGGCTGAAATTTGGTACCTAGTCTTCTTTAGGGGTATAAAACTTTCCCCCAGAATTTTGTCGGTATCGGTCCACACCTTCATATAGCCCCCATAGAACGGTACCTCCCGATTTTCGGTATTTTTAAGGTTTTAGCTTCATTATCCTACCAAAATGGCTGAAATTTAGTACGTAGTCTTCTTTAGGGGTATAAAACTTTCCCCCAGAATTTTGTCGGTATCGGTTCACACCTTCATATAGCCCCCATAGAACGGTACCTCCCGATTTTCGGTATTTTTAAGGTTTTAGCTTAATTATCCTACCAAAATGGCTGAAATTTGGTACGCAGTCTTCTTTAGGTGTACAAAACTATTCCCCAGAATTTCGTCGGTATCGGTCCACACCTTCATATAGCCCCCATAGAACGGTACCTCCCGATTTTCGGTATTTTGAAGGTTTTAGCTACATTATCACACCGAAATGGCTGAAATTTGGTACTTAGTCTACGTTGGTGGTATAAAACTTTCCCCCGGAACTTTGTCGGTATGGGTCCATGCCTTCATATAGCCCCCATAGAACGGTACCTCCCGATTTTCGGTATTTTGAACGTTGTGACCTGAATATTCCACCGAAATGTCTGAAACTTGGTATTTAGACTTCGTTGGGGGTACTCAAACTTCCCCTTTACATTTGTCGGTATCGGTCCACGCCTATATATAGCCCCCATGGAAAGGTATCTCCCGATTTTTCGTATTTTGAAGGTCGTGCCTTTAATATTCCACATAAAATGGCTGAAATTTGGTATTTAGTCTTCAATGTGATATAAAACTGTTCACCAGAAACATGTCTGTACAGGTCCACGCTTTCATATTGCCCCATTTCTGACTACAATTCGTCGGTATAGGTCCACGTTTCGATATAGCCCCCATATAACGGTACATCCCGATTTTCGTAATACTGAAGAGTGTTACGTCAATATCCAACCGAAATGGCTGAAATTCGTTATTTCGTCTTCCAAGAGTTATAAAATATTCCAGAAGAGTATTATCAGTATAGGTCCACGTCTTCCTATATACCCATAGAAGCGTACTTCTTGATTCTCTTACCGAAATATAGAAAATTTGGTATTTAGTGTTCTTTGAGCCTAAAAACTTTCCGTCAGGAATTTGTCGGTATAGATCGACGTTTTGAAATAGCTTCCATAGAATGGTGCCTCACATTGTTTTACCGAAATTGCTGAAATTTAGTATTAAGTCTTCTTCATACACGAAAGGAAACTAATTATTCCATTTTACTTCAATACAACTTGTGGTGGAGGGTATAACAAGTTCGGCCCGGCCGAACTTAACGCCGTTCTTACTTGTTTTTAAATACTTTTATGAAATCTGGACGATTTGGGTAGTTGGGAGTTAAGTCCGCGTTAATTTTTTGTTCGTTTTCTTCATAATAACTTTCGAAAATTTACCCCAATTTGTTTTTTCTGTTAATTACTGGATTGCATTTGGGCCCTGCAATGCAATTAGACCCCAATTTGATTTTAAAATTTTCGATTTAGTTGTTGTGAAGACAAATTGGCCCTAACACCTGAATGAGAGAAGGTCCCAAAAAGACGAAAAGGGCCCAAAAGTTTTGTTGTTGTTTTCCATATACCTGTTTGGGGCCTATTTTCATTTTCATTTTGAGGTTTTTTTTTTCATGGACCTTATTTTTGTACGCCAAATTGTTTGTTATAGGTTCTCGTTTTGCCTAGAGAAATATAACGACTAAACATATAAAATTCCAAACACATTTACTATTATTTAGTACTTGAAGTCGTAATTCATTTTGAGAGTTTTGTGTCGAAATTAGTGACTGACTTTGGTTCAACCTTTGCACATCCTAATATTTCTCTCAAGCTTAAGGTGTGACCCTAGTTGTAAAGCCTACTAAAGTCATTTATCATGAATTTTTTCAAAAAAATTACGATCAATTTTTGGTAGATTTTTTTTTTCATCTGAAACAGTACATCTTTATCTACATTTTGTTTCTTTTTTAAACCATCCACCATAGTATGGAGGGTATATTAATTTCGTTTTTCCGTTTATAATACATTAAAATCATAGGCAGGTCAAGTTCGAAGATTGGCTATATAGGCCTGATTATCGACATTCTGAGGATTTTAGCTACAATTTATAACCGAACAAACTGTATCTTGACATTTCAGGTTCTCAATGGTCATGACAGTTCTCCTCCAAAATAGTCAACGTAGTTCCAAGTTTTGGCATTGCCCCATATAACGATATCTCCTGATTTTCAGTATTTTGGGGGTTTTAGCTACAATTTTTAACTTAACTAGTAATTTGTAATTTGACATTTGAGGTTCTCTGTGGTCGCCAAACTTTTCTATCAACAAGTATGTAAGTACGTATCAGTCAGCTGTGCTGACGGAGAAATACCCTCAGCCACTGACCAAGAAAAAAACAACAAAACTAAACCAAACACAATAATTATGCCGTATATAAAATATATTGATTTTATATCACGAGTTTACTTTAAAATCTGTAGGTACTGTAACGTGGGCTTATACCAAATCATTGACATATCGTCGCTGTCATCCTTAAGTGTTTCATACGCCATTTGCCTGATTCGAGAAAAACTCAAGTTAATATACATACAGGCTATATGTGGTGCAAAAATCCAATACTTTATGAACTCAGTTCTACTTAACTAAACTCAATGAATATATTGGGAGTTTATTTAAGTCAGATATCTGTTATAGAAGTTATGGCCAATTTTTATAAATGCAAAATGTTGTTGATTTGTTCCATAGGATCTTTTTTTCTTTTTTTTTTGCAATTTGTGTCACATGGAACACTTTATGTCACATTTTACCAAACGTTATATGAAGTGCTGCTGTAGAGCTGAAGATTCGGGGGCTTCAATTAAACAGTTGCAGTAGAAAATAAATGATTTACGGACCATTGTTATATTTTTCCTTTACATTTATTTAAGGAGTGGACTTTCGAAATATATAATTTTTATTAGCTTATTTTTATTGTCTTATTTCATCGTATAATTCATTTGCAAAAATAATAATCGTTCTTTGAATTATTGATAGTGGCAATAAAATTATATATTAATTCATTTTCTGACATTTTAATTATCTTCCATGTATTTTATAAAGCGGGAGGCGTTACATTTAAGCACAATTTAACAACACAACATTTTAAAATATCTTGATTTAAACACTACTCTTCTTCAGTTTTTAAACCTAGTATTTAAAAACAATTTGTTCCATACGCCACATTGTTCGTAACTTGACAAAATTGGGCAATTTTTGTTCCAAACGCCATCAATTTTTGAGAGGAACAATTCGTTTTTTATCTTTTTTTGTTCCATACGCCAAACGGTATGGACATGGAACAAAAAAGTGCAAAGTTCTTTTGTTCCATACGCCAGACTTTATGGAGCAGCAGATTTTTTTTGAGTCCGAAGTGGGTGTGGATCATATTGACATTTCTATATCTCGACATCTATATGAGATAGAGGAAAACCGACTAGAAATTCAGAAAGAGCAGGGTTAAAAACTTCGAAAGGCACCTGTAACTCAAAATGTCAAAAATGGCCTATGGAACACTTAATCATGACACCGACGATATACCAAACGTTTTTGGCAACCAAACTTCCTCATAAAGGACTCAAAATATTAAATTATGTTAAAATAAGTTTGAAAGAAATTTTTGAAAAAGTTTAAGAGTTATCTTGCACAATATCCCACAGGGTTTTGAAGCTTTTGGGTCATTATCTTAGGAAGTATTGACTTACTGCGGAACAAAATGTACGATTGTAAATGGGGCCGCTCCAACAATCTACTTAAAAAAAGTCAAAACGATGCAAGAGGAGCTCCTAAACTTCACTTTATCCGAATTTTGTGTGGGAGGTACTCGAAGGAGTGGACCGATATAGTCTATATTTCAATCCCATACTGGACTGGATGAAATAATACGATGCGCAAAGCCTGCATAAATCAAAAATTCCCTGCGAGGATTATCTTGCGAATTTGCCATTTTGGTTGGTGCCGTCAGGGTTTTTTGGAGCTTTTAGGCCAATATCTCAGTAAGTATGGACTTCCGCAAGAAAAAAATTGTACCGTCATAATGGGAGCCGCAAGGAAAACTTACTGAAAAAATTGCAAAACTATCCGAGAGGAGCCCTTAAACTTCACTTTATCCGAATTTTGTGTGGAAGGTACCCGAAGGAGTGGACAGATATAGTTCATATTCGAACCAGATCTATATCTGGAAGGAATAATACGATGTGCAAAGTTTTGACCAAATCAATTGCTCCCTTCGAGAGTTATCGTTCAGACCATTTTACAGAAAAATTTTGAACTTTTGTGGGGGAGGTACAAGGAGGAGTGGACCGATATGGCCCATCTTCGAACTTAAACTAAGTTTGAACAAAATATTACGATACCCAAAATTTGGTTCCAATCGGTTGAACTGTTCGAGAGTTATCGTGCGACAGACAGACATTTTTCGTATCACAGTGTATATGGTAAATTTCAAATTTCCTTTACAATTACATAGAAAAAAAATTAAAAACTTTTTTGGCGAGCACACCTGCCATTTTTGTTACATGGGTTACGAAAAAAATCGTGGTTTCAAATCTGTTCGCGTTCACAAAATTGGATGCTGCACTCAAAAGTTATATGCGGTTTTACTCTCTTGTAAAGAAAAAATATTTAAAAATTCCTATTGTGTTGTAATAAGAACATGTATATATGAATCGTTAGCAGCATTTGATATCTATCCGTAGATGCTAAAATAGTTGCTAAATTTATTTTTATTTTCGCGGAAAATCAAAAAATTTTGAAGAAATCTTGGAATAAATTTTATTTATTCTAAATCAGAGTCCAAAAAATCAAAAAAATAATTTAAAAATACGTACAGAATCTAGACAACGCGTAGAAAAATGTGAGACCAAACTTATAAAGATCGCGTTTATAACATGCATATTACAGCAACAAAAAAGAACGGAAACTTATTGTTGGAAATTATTTCAAAAATATATTTTTGGTTAAATACGAAAAATTTGAAAAATAAATGTTGGGAGTTATTCTATTATATCGCTAAATTTCGATCCAAATCCTGAAGTATTTTGCTTAGACTTCTCCGAGAAAAGTAATTAGTCATCGTGAAAGTATATTTGCTTTCTGTGATAAGCAATAGAAATAAGAAGTAGAGAGTAATATTGAAATTACAATCAAAGAAAAAACATAGAAGTTAAAAACCGAATAATTCGCGAATTGGTTTAAATCGGTTGAGGTGCATGTGCTTTTCGGATACAGGGAGTCTATGTCTATCAATATGCATGGATTTTACCATGTTTCATTCAGCGGCCAAAGTGTGCTATCAGTTGCATCTTACTATTCAAAAAAGCTTCAAGTGGGCAAAAATTACGCGATGTGCATATGATTATAAGGTGCATCCGATTTAAAATACGTCAATATAAATTATTTTAGACAGATTCGTCAAGAACTGCGGATGTGCCACCGCATTTTATTTTGGGATAAACAGGGATATTACTCCCGAATCTTTGTAATTTGTGACACACTTTTTTGACAAATACTATAACTGCGTATAAAGGATTACATTTATGTAAAAAGAATCAAAGAAAATGGCGGTTCAATTCGCGGAATTGTCAAAATATATTTGTGCAGATTTTCCTACTTTCAAGGTATCTATATACGGCGTTTTAGTGGATGGATTCGAACGCGGAAGGGCTTATAATATCCGGCACGTAAAAAAACTAAAATCACGCGGGGTTCAGGGGTACCTGTACGACAGTTGTAAATTTTAAAGCCACAAAATAGGTTTTTTCAGAAAATTTACGCACCAAATTTTCGCCTTTGGACTCCTATTACTAGGAGGCTGTACTGAGCACACTCATGAGATACACATCGAACGACGTGGAATCGCAAGTTCTACAATTCCATAAACTTGTTTGGATTATTATCTAGTTGCACCCCCTAATTATAAGAAAAATTCGAAAAACCCAGTTTTCAAAACTTTAAAATGTCAGCATCAATTTTAGGGGGATGTAGTGTATATATCGAAAAGTCATACATTAGAACCATGTTGCCCAAGGGGTATTCTTCAATTCTTTCTTTGAGCTTATGTCTGAATTTTCCGTGGTTTGACCAGAAATCAAGAAAGAACACAAAAAACTTGTAAACTTCAACACATTTTTACCCATTTTTTAATATTACCACCAACGCAGCTTCCACGAAAATTATTTGTTATGGTCCATATTTTGAGATCGTGGCTAAAACACTGCAATTAATACAAAAATATTCATATTTTATAAAATATATTAACAGTTCTCGACTTATTAAATGGTGAACCTCAACTTCAACGAATGAAAAACTTTTTTGAATATTACCATATACCCTTCTAGCCCAAAGTCAGAGGGTATAAAAATCGTCAACATAGGTGCCTGCCTCCCGATACAAAAAACATTAACCGATCTACCTGTAATTTGACATCTGAAGTTTTCAGTGGTCACGGAAATTCTCCACCTAAAATCGTCAACATGGGTCCATGTTTTGGTATAGCCCCATATGAGGGTATCTCCAGATAGTCGGTATTTTGAAGGTTTTGACTACAAATTTTAACTGAACTAGCTGTAATTTGACAATTGAGATTCTCTGTGGTCGCGATACTTCTACATCAAAAATCGTCAACATAAGTCCTGTTTTGATATGGCCCCCCTATTACGGTACCTTCCGATTTTCAGTATTTTTAGGTTCTTATCTACATTTTTTGACGAAACCACTAGTATAAGGTATATATATTCTTCATCCGCATAGAATTCTAATTCGATATAACCATGTCCGCCTGTATGTTCGACCGTCTGTTGAAATCAAGATACAGCTCGCAATTTTTAAAATATGGCTTTGTACTTTAGTATAGAAGTTTCTATTACTCCTATGATGTTTGGTATTGAAAATGACCTATATCGGTCCACGTTTTGATATAGTCCAAATAGAACGATACCTCCCGATTTCCAGTATTTTAAAAGTTGTCGGCTCAATATCCCATCGAAGTACGTGAAAATAGGTATTTAGTCCTCGTTGCGGGTGCAAAACTTTCCACCTGAAATTTGTAGGTATAGGTTTACGCCTTCATATAGCCCCCATAGAGCGGTACCTCTCGATTGTGGGTATTTTGAAGCTTGTGACCTCAATATCCCAGGCTCCGTTGGTCGTATAAAACCTTCAAGTTGAATTTTGTCGGTATGGGCCCATGTGTAGACCTCAATATCCCACCGATGTTTGGTATTTGGTCTTCGTTGGGTGTATAAAAATTACACCCTAAAGTTTTTTGCTATAGGTCAACGTCTTCATATAGCCCCCATAGAACAGTACTTCCCGATTTTCTGTATTTTGAAGATAGTGGCCACAATATCCCACCGAAACAGCGAAAATTTAGTATTTAGTCTTCGTTGGGAGAGTACAAAATTGCCACCCAAAATTTGTCAGTATAGGTCTACGTCTTCATATTGCCCCTATAGAACGGTACCTCGCAAATTTCGATTTTTCATACAAAATTAAAATTTTTCATACAATTTTAGAACATTTTGATTTCAAAAAGTAATTTTTGGTCTAGTGATATTTTGCTCCTACAAGGAATAAGAGGAAGAGATTAGTGCTTTCATAAACTAATTGATCCCAGTCACTTCAACTCAGTTCGTGGTGTAGGGTATCAAAAGTTCGACAAAGCCGAACTTAACGCCGTTCTTACTTGTTACTTATTTAAACACTCAGTCGTTCAATAACATTCGTATTTGTAGTACATAACATACATAATTTCATATGTAAATTCTGCTAAACATGAACCATATCAACGCTGATAATCATGACATGTTTAGACATTCACACTTCTGAATTGTTGCAAGTGTGAAGGATTATGTTGCATTTGCACACAATCGTTTAACACATGAATGATTTCAATTTCAAAATCAAAAATCCAAATTTTGTACATTTAATCATTAAGATGGGCAATTGTTACTTCCAATATTTAATGAACTCAATGATGAATACAAAATGCATTTGTCCAAAACGGGATTAAATTTAAGATATTTTAATACCTTGTGATGTTCAATAGATATGTATGTATGTGTAGATATGTGATGTATATAAATGTGTAGCGCTGATGTTTAATATTTCCATGTTATTTCATATTTAATTAGCATTTAAAGATTAGTTATCTGATGAAATGGAAACTGCGGCATTTTAAAATCCTTTTCCTTTTTCTGTGCTTTTGTATTTCAATTAATTTAATTTTGAGCAATTATAATATTCCTTACTTTCATAAGGTATTTTACATGGGATGACTTTTCCGTTTGTAACACATTGATATATTTGATGAAGACCCCATACAGTATATATTCTTGATCAGCATAAAACGACATAACGATGTCACAATATTCAAGATAAAGCTTTATAATTATTTTTTATAAAGCTTTATAATTCGGCCTGTACGATTCACCTCTGCTGGCATCCTTGCCTGGCTTCAGTAGCCAACCACCACCTTGCCAACTTTCAAGGCTTCTGGTGCAATGTGATTGGCTAACGGTAGATTGAGAATACTTGTTAAATACTCATCCTCATCAGCATTACTATTGAGATTCCGTGTAAGCCCACCCCTTTGGATGATTTCGCGTTTCGGATGACATTTGCTACATCGCCCATTATAAATTGTGTTGGTTCCTCCTCGGCTGGGAAGGCTCTTATACGGTCTTGCATATTAATGACTAAACTTTCGGGGTGCTATATAAATTGCCTGTTAAAATAACACACGCACCCCTTCGGATCTGTCACTCTCACGACGCTGAAAGTAAGAGCCATTTTTTCATCCTTCTTTCCCGGATTCGAGAGTGATTTAACCGTTGACTACAATTTACTTATTCTTCTACCAATGTTGCATTGCTTCAGACAGTTAATCCACTTTTCCGCTTATGTTCGCATACTAGTCTGTTGTATTTAAATGTGTCATCCCATGTACTTTAAAAGTAATTTCTCATAATCTTGGGTATTCAGGGTTCGACCGACGAAGTTCATCATGCTCATTTGCTAGTCCCGTCGCCTCTGCTGGAAAATTTCTGTCTTATTTCGGGTATGCGACCAGAAGTTATTTAGGGAGCGGCTGCAGCAGTGATGATGTCCAGGAAAATTCTCTAAGCTACCCGAAAATCTGCTGAAATGGACCGCTCTCTGAAGCTGCAATTTGTAAATTCTATGAACCCTTGCCAATAAGCTTTTCTATGGTTATGAAGTCGGGGGGTTTGTTTACGGAGACGATCATCGGAAGATGGTTACGGGTTGCAATGACGCGTCACTTATAAAACAGGTTGGCACAATGGTAAGGTCTGGCGAGCTGTGACAATATTCTCTTATCCTCGTAGGAGCGTCTTTATTCACCAGGCAAAATATGGAGCTATCAGTTTGTTCGGCAAGTACTGTACCCCTCTGGCCATAGCCTTGGGCGGAATGCGGACGGTTATTTCCCACCAATAGCGAACTAATGTCAGGCATATAACGGAAGTTGCAGCTATAAAAATTTGTCAGTATTAGTCCACCTCTGGATATAGCCCCCATAGAACGGAATCACCCGATTATGGGAATTTTGAATGTTATGTACACATTTTTCAACCAAAATAGCTGGCATTTTGTATTTAGACTCCGTTGGGGGCATAAAATATTCCCACAGAAAATAGTCGGTATAGCTCCAAATTTTCATAAGCCTCCCTATAGAAAGTTACGACACGATTTGTTATACCCTACACCGCACTGTGCTATGTAGCGGGATAGATCCTTCGTTTCTTTTAGAGGTATACATAGAATTATTTTCTGAGTCGATTTATGCATGTCCTCCCGTCCGTCCGTCTGTCCATGTATTTTTATGATCAAATTACAGGTCACATTTATTGTTCAATTCAGCTGAAAATTGGGCAGGATCATTACTTTTACGAGAATTGAAATCGCTTCATATTTGGATATAGCTTCCATATATATTTTCGGGCGATTTTATGTATTTGATGGATCGATCACGCTATGAATATCTAATTTTAATTAAAATTGGATTTTGTAACGGAATTGGGACTTAAGATAAGGTAAAAACAAGTAAGCAAATGCTATAGTCGGACGGGGCCGACCATGTGATTCTCTCCATCACTACCCCTGTAGCTACTAGCACATCAAAATTCCATTATTTAACAAGTAAAGTTATTGTAAGAAATAACTTTGTGGATTCTACCGTGTCCTAAGTCTCTACTTGTAAAGAAGTTGGTTATGGCTGGAATACTCAGGAAATATCGCCAACATTACTGAGGGGTATTTTGCCACCAAAAATTGTATGTTTCCTGGCCGAAAAAATTCATATTCAATTACACGTCAGGAGGCTGTGGGTGCCTTCGTCTTCACCAAAGTTAATATTAAACCAGTAAGGAAAGGATCAAAGTCGGGCGGGGCCGACTATATGATACCCTACACCACTGTGAATATGTAAAATATAAATCGGAGCTATATCCAGATCTAAACCGATTTTGATATAATTTGGCACATTTATTTCCAGACCGAATTCAGTCACACATTCCAAATATCATTGAAATCCGACTTATATAGCGTTTTTGGAGCAGCAAATACGCGAATTCGGCCGAAAATATATATGGGTGCTATATCCAAATCTGAACCGATTTCGATATAATTTGGCACATTTATTTCTAGACTGAATTCAGCCACACATTCCAAATTTCATCGAAATCGGAAATATATAGCGTGTTTGGTACAGAAAATACGTGAAATCGGCCGAAAATATATATGGGAGCTATATCCAAATCTGAACCGATTTCTATATAATTTGGCACACTTATTTCTATACCAAATTCAGTCAAACATTCCAAATTTCATTAAAATCGGACGTATATAGCGTGATTGGTACATCGCATACGTGAAATCGGGCGAACATATATATGGGAGCTATATCCAAATCTGAACCGATTTCGATATAATTTGGCACATTTATTTTTAGACAAAATTCAGTCACACATTCCAAATTTCATCGAAATCGGACATATATAGCGTGTGTGTTACAGAAAATACGTGAAATCGGCCGAAAATATATATGGGGGCTATACCAAAACTTGGACCGATATAGCCCATCTTCGAACTTGATCTTCCGACGGCTAAAAAAATTGTATTCCCCAATTTTCAGCGAAATCGGTCAACAAATGCGATCTGTATGTTGCGAACGGACGGACGGACGGACATGCATAAATCGACTCAGAAAGTGATTCTATGTATATCCCTAGAAGGAACAATGGGTCTATCTCGCTTCCTTTTGTATGTTACATACAAATGCACTAACACATAATACCCCTTACCACATAGTAGTGTAGGGTATAAAAAACTTTAACGACAGCTGCACAGAGTACATTTTGCAAAAAGTAGCTAAGCGACCCCATTATACATTTTTATATGCATAAAAATCCAATTGGACAATTAATACGCTGAGGCTCCACGCAATAATGCCAGAACTGGCAATTTCTCTGTAATTATAGAGACAATTTGTAGCATGGGAGGAAACTGTGGTTCTCAAAAAAAAAAAAAAAAAAAAAAAAAACAAGTAAGAAAAGTCTATAGTCGGACGGAGCCAACCATGGGATACCCTATACCACTATCCCTGGACAATCGCTCTCCACGGAACTTCTTGTCAATGATTGAGAAAATATCAGAGATGTAATGTATAATACTTATGACCAAAACCAAAAAGTTATCTAGCATGACAGACATTTTTGTAGCAGGAAAGGAAAATTTAGTTCACACAAACTAAAATGTAATGGGACCCACTTATGTAGTACTACTACTTCCGTTGTTTAACCGCTACGTTATTGAAATTTTTACCAATTTTACACAAAAGTTTCAGTCCATTTAACCCGCTAAGTATTATCTGATCTTCACGCTTGTTTGTACGCTTCTTCTTCATCATAAACTCAAACTTTGTTTAAAATTTTGCGGGTTATTATTTTGACCTACAGAGCCGCTACAAAATTGGTTAAAATTTTGTTTTGGTCCATTTCATTCCCTGCACATTTCACGATCATCAGCAAAAACTAATCATTTCTATTCTGGCCCGAACCCAACCTCCTTAAGCTTGTTTACAATTTTTAATGGACGGACACACATCGCTAAATCGCTTTATCTCGTCGAGATATGAATTTTGGCATACCAAATAAGGGGTCTAGGACGAATATTTCGTGGTGTTACATAAACATTTGGAGAGACAATCTGTAGCATGGGATAAAAATGTGGTTCTCTACACAGAACCCATTATATATTAGTCAGTAGGCCCGTTATCTAGCAAACACTTTATTGCAATTTACATCAGAGGAAAGGTCAGTAGTTTTTTTTTCCATATGTAGGCTACTTTGCGAAACATATATGTGCTCAAGGAATTAAAATATCGACCAAAAATATTTTTTTTTTATTTTTCATACAAAAGTAATGGTCCATTTCACCCGCTAAAGAATAGCAGATCATCATTCAAAATTGTAGGCATCTTTTTCGACCTATACTCTTACCCGGTGCAAAATTTCGTGACTATTGATGTATAATTGCGACTTCTAGCGAGTTTATTATTACACTACAAACAAATAACGGAATATATTAGGCTGTAACTCTGTTATCTGATCATGCACACCAACATAATTGGCATCAATTGAAAGGTCAAGCGTTCCACTTTCAAGTATATCTCACTTGTCCGGAATGTCACTTCCAGGAATTAAGATATAAGCTGTATATTAAAAATTTTCACATTTTTCACACAAAAGTTTTGGTCCATTTAACCCTCTAAATATTATCCGATCGTCATCTCAAGCTTCTCCTTTGTGATATACTCTAAAATAACGCGTTGATCGGACTATTATTGAGACCTACAGAGCCGCTAGAAAATTTGATAAATAGTATGTTTTTGGTCAATTTCACCCGCTAAATATTTCACGATCATCACCAATAAGAATAGGGATCTATTCTGATCTGAACCCGACCTCCATGCAAAATTTCGTGACGATCGGTCCATAATTGCGGCCTGGAGCGTGTTTACAATTTATAATGGACAGACGGACGGACGGACACACATCTCAAAATCGCTTTATCTCGTCGAGATATGAAGATTGGTATACCACATCGGGGGTCTCCGACGAATATTTCGCGGTGTTACATGAATTTTTACCAAAACAAACTTATAATACCCTTTTCCACATTGTGGTATAGGGTATAAAAAAAACGCACTATATATTAGTTGTTGTTGTTGTAGCAACGCATATATGTTCATTCGTGTATTATTTCAGTTATCAGGTTCCTCTGTATCCAGACTCAAGAATTCTGCAACCTGGACTGGTTGCGTCCATAAAGAATGAGGAGACATGTGAGTAGGGTTAGCTGGGCAGTTGAATAAATGCAGAGTATCGTGTGGTCCCAATCCACATGCTGGGCATATGTTGGGTATCGTGTTGTCAATTCTGGCCCAATACGAATTGAGGCGGCTGCATCGTCCGGATCTTAACTGAGCTAAAACCACTCGTGTTTGCCTTGGCAGCTGGCGTTCTTCTGCTGCGTTGGATGGGGAATGGTTTCCAAGTACGGCATTCACAATGTATCTTCGTACTGCTTGCGCAACCATGTTGGTGTGAATGCGATTCAAGCCTGCCTGATAGGCTCGTTGATCTAGCGCTTCTCTTTTATACCTTTGGGCCTCTCTCTCTCTACATCATGAAGGTCTCTCCTGACGTGCCTGGGTGGGGGGAGCCTGTCCATTAAATCGTCACAGGGATGCTCACTGCGGTAACACCCAAGCAGGTACTGCATCGACAACATCTTATTGTGCTGACGCACCGGTAAAACCTTCACCTCCTCATGAAGATGGTCCACTGGTGTCATGAGGAGGCACCCTGTTGCAGTCCTCAGGGCGGCATTCTGGCAGGTTTGAATCTTCTTCCACTGCGATGCGCTAACCTTTGCAGACCACGCTGGCTCCGCATAGCTTACCACAGACCGGCCTATTGCATTGTAGGTGGTCAACAAGGTTTCTTTATCAGCACCTGAAGTGCTGCCGGCCAGCGACTTGAGAACCTTGTTCCTACTTCTGATCTTATTGCAAATAGCTGTGGCATGCGCGGACGACTTGAGCATACTATCGAACGTTACACCCAGTATTTTAGGGTAGTTAGTGGTCGGAATCAGTGCACCATCGACCAATATGTTCAGTGGAAGCATCATATCATCCGTCCATGTGGTGAACACGTGGCTGTGGATTTAGCGGCGGATATTTTCATATTCCTCAAATGGAAGAACTGCACTAGATCAGCTATGTAGACATACAAACAAACCGCATACATCACGATCTCTATGCCATCTGGGGGGTGTGGAATTTCAGAAAGGTAGATGTTAAACAGTTCCGGAGATATCGCCCCTCCTTGGGGAACTCCCTGTTTCACTCTACGGATTTTGGACTTCTTGTTTCTGAATTCTACAAACGACTGGCGTCCACACATATAGTTGATTACCCAACATTTCAAACATGGCTGGAGATTAGTTTTCTCTATATCCTCGAACACGATATCGAAGGCCTTCGATAGGTCAAGAGCCACCATGACAGTTCGGTCGCACGGCCTTTTCTGGTTCAGTCCTCTACTGATATGTGTGGATATGGCGTCTAATGCTGTTGTAGTACTATGCATTTTCCGAAATCCATGTTGATGTTGGGCAACAGGAAAACACCTTCTCATCGTGGGGAGGAGTAGCGCCTCTAGGATCTTTGCTACTGGCGACAGGAGTGAATTCGGCCTGTACGATTCACCTCTGCTGGCATCCTTGCCAGGCTTCAGTAACAGGACCACACTGCCAACTTTCCAGGCATCTGGTACAACATGGGTGGCTAACGATAGGTTGAGAACACTTGTTTAAAACTCAACTCCAGGTTCATCCAGCTGCTTAAGCATTATCATCGATATTCGGTGTGGGCCCAACGCTTTGGATGATTTAGCGTTTCGGATGGCATCTGCAACATCGCTCATCGTAAATTGTGGTTGTACCTCCTCGGCTGGTAGAGCTCTTCTTATACGGCGTAGCGCACTTCTCTTCGCCTTATCAATCTCGGGGTGCTCTATGAACTGCCGGTTAAAATAACACGAGCACGTTGAAAGTAACAGCCGTTCTATCATCCTTCTTTTCCGGACTCGAGAGTGATTTAACCGTTGCCCACAATTTACTTATTCCTGCACCAATGTTGCATTGCTTCAGATGGTCTAGCCACTTTTTCCGCTTATGTTCGCCTACTAGCCTTTTGACTTCAAGAGTAAGTTCTCAAACTCTTGGGTCTTCGGGGTTCGTACGACGAAGCTCATCACGTTCATTTGCTAGTCCCGTTGCCTCTCCTGGGAAATTTAGTCTTATTTCGGATATTCGACCAGCAGGTGTGTAGCGAGCGGCTGCTTTAGTGATGTCTCGGAAAGTTCTCTCAACTACCCGAGGATCTAAGGGGGTGGGCAATTGTCTGAAGCGGTGATTGGTAAATTCTCTGAAACCTTGCCAATCAGCATTTCCATGGTTCAGGAAAGTACGGCGTTCAGAGGTTATGAAGTCGGGTGGTCTGTTTACGGAGACGATGATAGGGAGGTTTCCGAACTAAGGGAAATGACGGATTGCCAGGATACATCATTTATCAGACCTGGTGCCACAATGGTGATATCTGGCGAGCTGTGGCAGTTTCCTCTAATCCTCGTATGAGCGTCTTCATTAACCGCGCAAAACGTGGAGCTATCGATTTGCTCTGCCAGCGCTGTACCCCTCTGGTCATTACCTAGGACGGAATGCCAAAGCTCATGATGAGCATTGAAGTCCCCTAACACTTCAACGGAATGATGCAGGAATAATGCATTTCCAGGCCGTTGAACAACAACATGTGGTGTTAGATGCTGCATCTGTTGTTGTTGTTGGCGAGACTGCGGGGGCGTCTCGTATTCCGACGACGACGACGACGTAGAAGACGCACTGGGTGATGCGCTGACGCAGCAATATACCTGTCGCTGTGATCCCGGGTGCTACTAAGGCCAGAGCACCACGAAAATGCACCCATTCCATACATCCATTACACCTCACCATTGTTGACATGTGGTGGATGCGGATCTGGCAAACGGAACAGATCCATACTGGCCCGGGGTTCATTTCTATCCCGGCACGGACCAGAAGAGCTCGAAGCAGACATTCCGGGACAAATTGCCGCTCCCATGGTGAAAAATACACGAACACAAACACATAATTGTTGAGGTGACGGCCCCTGGTCGAAGATTCCTCCGAGTCAATCCGGTGCATAGAACCGTCCGTCGCTGGACTATATATTAGTAGTATTAGGAGTATGCCCTTTATCTAGCAGACACATTATCGCAATGTAGGCTACTTTGCCGGTATACGAGGGGCACTCTGGCCTTGGCAACACGCAGTGTCGCCCGGAGTCATTTGATTTTTTTTGGAAGTTTGCCAGTGTTTAGCCTAAGCGTACTCAGGACAGTTTGGCATACGACCATGTGTTGCAAAAAAATGAAATTTACTTGTGAACATTTTCGTCATATAATTATATCCTACACCATTATGTAGAAAGGGTATTATAAGTTTGTTTTGGCAAAAATTCATGTAACACCGTGAAATATTCGTCGGAAATCCCCAATATGGTATACCAATCTTCATATCTCGACGAGATAAAGCGATTTTTAGATGTGTGTCGTCCGTCCGACCGTCTGTCCATTATAAATAATAATCAAACTCCAACCGCAATTATGGACCGATCGTCACGAAATTGTATGGAGGTCAGGTTCAGACCAGAATAGATCCCTATTTTCATTGGAGATGATGGTGAAATATTTAGCGAGTGAAATGGACCAAAAACATGTTATTTATCCAATTTTGTAGCGGCTCTGTAGGTCGCAATAATATCTCGTGCAAAATTTCGTGACTATTGAACTATAATTGCTACCTCTAGTGTGTTTATTATGACACTACATACAAAAATAAACACACTAGATGTAGCAATTATAGTTCAATAGTCACGAAATTTTGCACGAGATAAGAGTTTATGTCGTAGAAGATGCGTACATTTTTTTATGATGAGCTGCTATTATATAGCGGATGACATAGATCATTACTTTTGTATGAAAAGTATCCAAATTTTATTATTGGTCCATATTTTAATTCCTGTAGGGCATATACCGGCACAGTATCCTACATGTGGAAAAATAACTACTGACCTTTCCCCTGATGCAAATTGTAATAATGTGTCTGCTAGATAACGGGTCTACTGCCTAATATATAATTGGCTTTGTGTAGAGAACCACAATTTCCTCCCATGCTACATGGGATTGTCTCCATCATGACAGAGAAATTTTCAGTTCAGTTGTCCAATTGGATTTTTTATACAAATATTGCAGCATGGGGTCGGCTCGCAACCTACTCTATTCTGGGATTTAGGGTAAAGGAGATACATACAAATTACGACCAAAGATAAAGCTCATCGAAATAATGGTTTTGGACCCCAAGTATGTTTGGACGAAATTCGTTGGAGTCGATTTAGCCCTGTCCCTTCATCTGGCTCCTTACTGTCTAGCTGGCTGATGCGCACGATAACTTTCGAACAGGTCTACCGATTCAAACCAAATATTATACTTTGTAATGTTTTGGCCAAACTTAGTTTAAGTACGAATATAGGCTATATAGGTCCACAATTTTTCGAAAATTGTGTGAACGATAACTGACGAAGTGAGCAATCGATTTGGTCTAAACTTTCCATATATTACACTGTGCAACACGAAAATTATTAACCATATTCTGACATCGCAGTGTGATAGAACACCAAAAATGAGATGACACGTGTCTCGCCGTTTTTCCCTATCTCATCAACTTTCGCGGTTATAGGCCTCCAAAGATTTAAGGCTTTGATGTAGAAAGGTTCATTTAGTCAGGACTATATCTTCCAAACCGTTAGGAAATTTGAACTTATCTCGGAGGCAAAGTTGTAGCTCTTGTCTTAAAGAACAAAACCTTTGAACACATATAATCCATCAAGCTTCATCTGTAAGGTCAAAATCGCCATGGTAAAATTTCTAATAAAATTTTTTCTCAAGTTTTGTTATACATTTTTTAAACCGATCATATTTGAAGCAAACAACCAACCACAAAAATGTACCTCAGATCTCAGTAAACATCTTTCTAGAATACACGAACTCTGTAGAAACGGATCTTAATGGTAAAAATAGCAAAACAATTGCGATTTTTACCCTCTTTTCTAGGATTCTGCTCCATAGATATTAAACCATTCAACATTCAAGAAAACAATCAACAATAATAGCGTAGCAAAGGCATAAATAAACAACTTTCTGGAATATGCGAAATGTCTATGAACGGTTTTTAATGGTAAAAATAGCAAAAATCTTTTGTAAATATCCACTTTTTATACTTTCTCTCCGACTCTGGTCCAAAGATACGCAACCGCGCAAAAATTAAGTATACCGTCAACCACAAAAATGTACCTAAGATTCCAATAAACAACTTTTTAGAACATATGAAGATTCTAGGAATGATTCTTAGGGCTGAAATTCACGAACAATTAAATTTTGTTAACATTCCCCCTGCTCGGGTTTGGAAATAACAAACTGTTAAAAACTAAAGCAAATTTTAAAGGTTTGTTATTTACGGACCTGAACAGGAAAGAATGATCTAAAATAATCGAATCGTTCCTAGAATCTTCATTTGTTCTAGAAACTTGTTTGTTGAAATCTATGGTACATTTTTGGAGTTTACTGTATCCTTAATTTTTGGGCGGTTGCGTATCTTTGAACCAGAGTCGGAGAAAAAAGTATATAAATTGGATATTTTTAATAGATATTTGCTATTTTTACCATTAAGAACCGTTCGTAGACATTTCGCATATTCCAGAAAGTTGTTTATTGAAACCTTTGCCACATTATTGTGGTTGATTGTTTTCTTGAATTTTGAACGGTTTAATACCTATGGAGCAGAAGCCGAGAAAAGAGGATAAAAATCGCAATTGTTTTGCTATTTTGACCATTAAGACCTGTTCCTTCAGGGTTCGAATATTCTAGAAAGATGTTTATTGAGATCTAAGGTACATTTTTGTAGATGATTGTTTGCTTCAAATTTGATCGGTTTGATAGCTGTATAACAAAAATTGAGAAAAATTTTAAAACAAATTTGACCATGGCGATTTTGACCTTGCAGATGAAGTTTGATGGGTTATATGTGTTCACAATTTTTGTTCTTTACGACAAGAGCTAAAACTTTGCCTCTGAGACAAATTCAAATTTTCTTACGGTTTGGAAGATATAGTCCTGACTAAATGACCCTTTTTACATCAAAGCCTCAAACCTTTGGAGGCCTATAACCGCGAAAGTTGATGAGATAGGGCAGGGACGTAGCCAGGATTTCATTTCGGGGGGCCCACCTGACCAAAATTTTTAAAGTTAATGTTAGCGAAAATTTATTATTTAGCAATGATTTAAACTATATTTTAGTCTTATTTTACTGATGAAATAATTTTCATTACTATTTTTTAATTAAAATGGCGTAAGATTTTTTGGCCAATTTCCCCTTATTTCAGGCTTCAATTTTCCACTCCAGAGTATGGTCAATTTTTCAGTTTCGGAAGTTCAGGTGTCCAATCGGTTTTATTGTCATAAAGAAACCAACTATCGTTATTTCCCTAAAGATATTTTGGTGTCCAATCGTAGATCTTATCACAAAGAATTTCTGAAGGCCGATAGTGGTTTTCCTGATAAAAAAATATTCTGAGCAATAGTGAGCCTATCAATAATGAAATTCTAGCACCTAATCGCGGGTATGTAAATGACGAATTCTATTGCCCAAGTGTGCATGTAAATAGACAATTATGGCGTCCAATCGTCGGACTTCTCTTATAGAAATTCTGGTTTCCGATCGTGGATCTTCTCATAAATTGATCAGGAACTAGGAAAACTCTGGCAACCAGTCTTGAATTCTTTTAAAATGAAATTCTGGCGTCCAATCCAAAATCAATACATATATACATTCTTTTAGCAAAAATCCATGAACAAAATGTTTCCCAATCTACATTTTTTTACTCTCAGCCTTTAGTCAAAATAAACCTCATCGAAATAATGGTTTTAGGGCCAAAGTGTGTTTGGAAAAAATCTGTTTCAGGAAACTTGAAGTCGACTTAGCTATGTTCGTCCGTCTTGGTGGAGGACACGATGATTCTCGAACAAATCGGTCCAAAATTTGGCCTTCGTTTTATTTTGTCCAAATTTTGGTCAACTTCGAAGATGGACCATATCAATCCATTCTTTCGGTAACCTTCCACAGAGTATTTCAAAAATGTTCAGAGATGTGCAGTTTAAGACCTAAGTAGTCATGGCTTCACTTCCTTTTTGCTAATAATTTAGTTATAAGTAAAAATATGATATAAATAAATTAATAAATAATAAAAAGACCTCTCTGGAAACGCTTTCTTTTTTTGCAACAAGTGTTCTCGGGGCCACTATTACTACAGTACAAGTTTTTCAGGGGCAAGTCCATACTTTCAGAGAAAATGGCCCGAAAGCTGTAAAGAACACCTACGGCCGTCATGTGTAGTGACTGGTGCGCACGACAACTTTCGAACCTTATACTGCTGTACATCCTTCAAAAACCATCAAAATAGTTGTTAAATGCAGTTTAAGGTCTATTCGAGGATCTTTAGAAATGTTTACTGAAGGTATTCCTTGTGTTTAAAACGGTATTGCGTTTTTCGTGGGCAAGTCCATATTTCCTGAAAAATATTCTGTGACGAACTGAAATGACTGGTGGGAGCAAAATCTTTTAAAAGGAATGACTTCCAAAATAAAATCTACTTCCAAAATGAACTATGTCGGTCCGGTCCATTTCTTCAGGTATCTTCTCCGCAACACTTGTGATCAATGATATAATCCACATTTTGTCGCCAAGTTCATACGTCCGAAAATGGCTACACAATTCTGAAAATCTCCTAATACATAGCTTTGGGTTAAAGGATTTTGGTTGTGTGGCCCCTATTCGATCTGTCCATAGATGAAAATTTCAGTTCACACAGACTTAGGGTATATTCCTGTCCACAAAGCCGACTGATTCTTGTTGAGATTTTGACGAAGAAGAGAATCTGTTTCCGATCAGTTTTTTTTTTATTTCGTTTGTCGGCACAAAGTCCTTTGTCAAAGCAGGAAAAAGGAACATTTCTACAAATGTGCATCCATAATTCCCAAAATACAATTCAAAGAGTAACACTATGCAACACTGAAAATGCAAACAACTTCTAGTATGAATTTTGAAAATACATATTTAGACTACAAAAACCTTAGTAGGGTTTTGTCCTGTCAGATCCAGTTCGGATTTTAAGGCCTCATCTAAACCGGGCTAAATCTACACGTTTTTGCATTTATCAGGCCTTTATCTCAGAAACGAATAGGAATTTGGCCTTGCTGTCTTTAGCAATATTGTAGCCCTGTACTAGTAGAAATTATCTTCTGAAAAACCCACATAAGAAAAACTCCATCTACGGCATCAAAATCTATAAAATATAGACAATTTTACATAACTGCTGAAATTCTGGTCAGTATGGGCTAAACTATTGGGAGTTGAACCAAGTAACCTTTTGCAAAAATCTTCCAAATAAAGTTCTCAACAACTCTTTAGAACATTCTGAAACTTCATGTTGTTTCAGCAGTATTTTGCATCATATCTTTTACAACACGTATTTCAGTTCACACCAACAGTTTATTCTCGCATTTCGGATTTCACTACATTATTGATATTTCTATGAAATCGTCGTTGAAAAAACAACAGCATAGAGGCATTTTACAACAATGTTCTGAAGAGTTGTGTATTACATTCCAGGGAATATTTTTCCAAAAGAAAATATTCAGAAAAAATTAACGGTATATAAAAATTGTGGAATTTTTGCATATATTTTGAAATTTGATGCAATAAATGCAGTTTTTCGAGTTCATTATTTCTCCAAATATTTTATTCTTGTCCTTATCTACAAATTTGCTTCAGAGGCCAGAAGAAGATTCGCATTGGTTTCAGAGATATAGCGCCGAATTTCTTTAAAAACTCAATATTTAACCATGTTTAGATTTGGCCATAAAATCCGAGCTGGATCTCGCACAACAAAACCCAACTAGGGTTTCTTGTCGTTTGGGTCTGTACTTTCAAAAAATCAACAGTTCGAATTGTTTGCACAAGATCACATTAAGTTGAAATTCAATGTAATTTCGAAATATTGGAAATAATATGCAATAAATAAAATATAAGCTTCGTTCCCGTACTTTTTAATAGTAAAACTCGTAAAAGAGAGAATTGTAAAAAAATTGTTCACACACAAAAGTTTTTTGAAATAGTTCGGGAACGGAAAAATGGAAAATACGTCAAAAAAACTGGAACAAATGTCAAAGTCGGCGTATCAGCTAAGCAGACGCCGGCAACCATGTTACTATTTTTACACGCTCAAATTTGTCGAGTAAAAAGTTTTTAAAGAGAGCGAAATTCAGCGCCATTTTTGTTTAAAGAGAAGTGAACATTTTGCAACTTTTTGTGTACGGGAACGGTTTTTCGGGTAAAATGTGTAAAAGTCGTAAAAATTGTAAAAACTTTTTAGTTCTGGAACAAAGCTATAAATATTGACCTCAAGCTCATTAATCTTGGTTTTGGTAACATTCGAAAGGTAGAACAAAACATAAAAGCACGACAGAAAAATCATTTTTTTACAATAGACATTTACTAATTTGTAACCAGTTTCTAATAATCTCAACGAACGACACTACGGTGGAACAAAAGTTTTATCATAAAAATGGTTGGTATAGTTCTTTTTTTTTTGCAAATTTGAATCATAATAGAGAATAAGGACCACAAGAATGTTTTTTTCTAGATATTGTTTACAAACCAGTCCATCTTGTTCTGAATTCAACAACACTTAGAGTCAGCCTAAAATTACTATTAAAGGCTTAAACAACACCTTAAAACTTACCAACAACCATGCAGAAAATTGCTCAAAAAACCTAACTTCTTCATTATTTCATACTTTCAATAAGTAAACCAATGTAGTTGACCCAAATACTTTACATATTTCTTTAAAAATCTAAAACATTTTAAAATTTTACTCAAAAATTAAAAAAATGTGTAACATAAGCTAATATCCTATGGGAACGAAAATCATTTCGGGGGGGGGGGGGGGGCCCGGGGGGCCCCCTGGCTACGTCGGTGAGATAGGGAAAAACGGCGAGACACGTGTCTTCTCATTTTTGGTGTTCTATCACACTGTGGAGTCAGAATATGGTTAATAAAACATGACTCAAAAAATTACACACAGTGTTATTATTCCTTCCAGTAGTGGAATTCTGTAACTCATTTTTTGAGTTACCGACAAAAATCGTTAAAATCGTAATTTGTATAAGAAAATATATGTAACAAGTAAGCAAAGGCTATAGTCGGGACGGGGCCGACCATGTGATACCCTACACCACTACACCTGTGCATAAGCTGTTCACTGGTAAACATATCTATTAGGGAATACAATCCGACTGCCACCAAACATAATATGCCTCTTTCTCTCTGGGACCTCCATAAACAATCAAAATTTCGTGACCATCCGATCAAAATTGCGACATAATATGCCTCTTTCTCTCTCGGACTTCCATAAACAAAAATAATAATAAAATAAAACGTTGACCTTTTCCGAAATAAGTTTTTGCCCATTTCGACCCCCGAATATTATCCGACCATCATCAAAATCATTAGGCTTCTTGCTCTGTGGGACCCCCAATAACTCCCAAAATTTCGTGACGATCCAATCAAAATTGCGACCTGTAGCGTGATTACAAAAAAATCAGAAAATGGGATGCATTACCGACTATTGCGATATCTCCGTTATTTGGCCACGTACGCCGACCTAGTTTGCATCATTGTAAAGATGGAATCTTCTATTTTCATAGTCAGGCTTTGCTTTTGGAAATTCTCCAACCATAGCTGCGATATTCGTCATTATAATTAAAATCTCAAAAATTAAAATTTGGGTTTTATTTGCGACTATTGTGATATCTTCGTTGTTTGATCACCTACGAGAACCTACTTTACATCATTAGAAAGGTGATATTTTCTACTTTCATTGTCAGGTTTTACTTTTTGTATACCCTATACATAAGCTGAGATATTCGCTTTGGAAAAAAACGTTGTCATTTTATCCACCTAAGTTTTTTGCCCTTTCCGACCCCTAAATATTATCTGACCATAACCAAAATCAATAAGCTTCTTCCCCTCCGGGACCCTCATCAACACCCAAAATTTGGCGACGATCCGATCAAAATTGCGACCTGTAGCGTAATTACAAGGTTTAGATGGACAGACGGACAGACGGACGGACGGACGGACGGACTGACGGACGGACACACATAGCCAGCTCGTCGAGACATTCATTTTGGTATATATAAGTATGGGTCTACGACCATTATTTCGATGCGTTACAAACTTTTTTGGCAAAACCAACTTATAATACCCTCCCCACATAGTGGTGTAGGGTATAAAAATCGTTAACAGAATGTTATATCTCTCCGCTGATGTTAAAATATTTTTAAATTTGTCTATATTTTCGCGGAAAATCAACAAATAATGAAAAAATCTTAGAGTAAATTTAATTTATTCTAACTCAGAGTCCATATAAATCTCATAAAAATAAATTTAAAATCTCTACAGCATCTAGACAACGCATAGAAATATGTGAGACCAAAATTATAAAGATTGGGTTCATAACATGCATATTACAGCAACAACAAAAGACAAAAACTTATTGTTAAAATATTATTTCAAAAATATATTTTTTGGTTTAATACGAAAAATTGGAGAAACATTTTTAGGAGTTATTCTACTATTTCGCTAAATTTCCATGCAAAACCTGAAGTATTTTGCTAAAATTTCTTCGAGGAAAGTAGTTTGTCATCAAGTAGTTTGCTTAGAATGATAAGCAATAGAGTTAAGAAGTACAGAGTAATATTGAAATCACAACCAAAGAAAAAACACAAAAGTTAAAAAGCGTGTAATTCGCGAATCCGTTTAAATCTGTTGAGGTGCATGTGCTTTTCGGCTACAGGGAGTCCATGTCTATCAATATGCATGGATTTTCCCATGTTTCATTCAGCGGACAAAGTGTGCCATCAGTTGCATCTTACTATTCAAAAAACCTTCAAGTGAGCAAAAATTACGCGATGTGCATATGATTATAAGGTGCATCCGATTTCAATGGCCGCCTATTAAAAATACATCAATATAAATGATTTTAGACAGATTCGTCCAGAACTGCGGATGTGCCACCACATTCTATATTGGGATAAATAGGGATATTACTCCCGAATCTTTGTAATTTGTGACACTTCTTTTTGGCAAATATTATAATCGCGTACAAAGGATTACATTTGTGTAAAAATAATCAAAGAAAATCGCGGTTCAATTCGCGGAATTGTCAAAATATATTTTTGCATAATTTCCTACTTTCAAGGTATCTATATCCGGCGTTTTAGTGGATGGATTCGAACGCGAAAGGTCTTATTAGATCCGGCACGTAAAAAAAACTAAAATCATGCGGGGTTCAGGGGGACCTGTACGACAGTTGTAAATTTTAAAGCCAAAAAATAGGTTTTTCCAGAAAATTTACGCACCAAATTTTGGCATTTAGTCTCCTATTACTAGGAAGCTGTACAGGACACACTCATGAGATATATATCGAACGACGTGGAATCGCGAGTTCTACAATCCTGTAACTAGTTTGAAGATATTATCCAGTTGCACCCTCTAATTATAAGAAAAATTCGAAAAACACTGAAATCAAAACTTCAAAATGTCAGCATCGATTTTAGGGGGATGCAGTGTATATATCGAGAAGTCATACATTAGAACCATGTTGCCCAAGGGGTATTCTTCAATTCTTTCTTTGAGCTTATGTCCGAATTTTCCGTGGTTTGACCAGAAATCAAGAAAGAACACAAAAAAACTTGTAAACTTCAACACATTTTTACCTATTTTTTAATATTACCACCAACGCAGCTTCCACGAAAATTATTTGTTATGGTCCATATTATAAGATCATGGCGAAAACACTTCAATTAATATAAATATATTCGTATTTTATAAAATATATTAACAGTTCGCTACTTATTAAATGGTAAACCTCAACTTCAACGATTGCAAAACTTTTTTGAATATTACCATATATTTTATATAATTGTTCCACAAACATCCATGCATATTAAGTTATTGATATGTGACCTCGTTTTTATCGCCGAGTCCACTAGTAGAAACGTTTTTCATGGCCGTTGAAAATTTGATGTAGCCAGGCCTGGGAATCGAACCCGGACATTCAGCGCGCAAGGCGGTTGCACATAGCTAATTCCTAGAGGTTGTGGTGTAGGGTATCACGTGGTCGGCCCCGTCCGACTATAGCCTTTGCTTACTTGTTTTTCACAAATTTCGACATGGATAATCACGGCAATTAATTTGTATACGACCTAATTAAATTTGTATACGAGTATGTCGATAAAAGGCTAAACTATATCACTATGAAAAACTGGCTTATTGAATTCAATCATGGCCATTGTTATATACCGTGACGATCGCGGTGCTTCAAACGACAATTATAAGATCGTCACTGACGACGAATCTTGAATCTATGCTTAGGTGCCCGAAACAAAACAGGAATCGACCATATGGGTCTTCGAAAGCGAGCCCAATCCAACTAAAGTTGTCCATTGAAAAGGCAAATGGCCCCCTGTTTCTTCGGCAAAACTGAACGTGTGGCGACTATACGCTTGAGATATGTATGTGTTAATTCTGAGTATTACACTACAATTTGTTTGGCTGAAGTCTCCTGAGAAATTCGAAAAACGAACAAGAGAAATCGAATCGTTCTGCATCATGACAATGTGAGTTCTCACACATCGATTCAAACCAGGGTTATGCACCGTGCAGCCCTGACTGGGGATCCAATGACCTCATTTCATTGCAGCACATCAAGAAAAAAGGCGTGGTCAACGAGTTTCGTAGCCAGAAGATCCCGTAAAAGCGTTCAAAAACCATGTTTTGGATGTGTCTCAATTAAGCCACTGAAAACAACTCAACAGATGGTCGTATATCAAAGTGTACTCAGTACGCTTAGGCTAAAAACGGTCAAACATTCCAAACAAAAAATGTCAAATGACGCCTGGCGACACTGCGCGTTGCCTGGACCAGAAGGTGTCTTCCACAAATTAAGATTTAAGTTGTAATTAAAAATTCACAATTTTCCATTTAACCCTCTTAATCTTATCTGATCACCATCTCAAATTGCAAACTTCTTCTTTGTAATATAATCTTACCTTATTTAATTTCGAGTCCATCGGGCTGTTATTGTGACCTACAGAGCCGCTACAAGGTTGGAAAGAAATAATATTTGTCCATTTCACCTGCTAAATATTTCACGATCATCACCAACAGCAATAAGTGTCTATTCTAGACCTCCATGTAAAATTTCGTGAAGATCGGCCCATGATTGCGGCCTGGAGTTTGATTACAATTTATAATGGACAGACGGACGGATGGACACACATCTCAAAATCGCTTTATCTCGTCGAGATATGAAGTTTGGTATACCACATTGGGGGTCTCCGACGAATATTTAGCGGTGTTACATGAATGTTTGCCAAAACAAACTTATAATACCCTTTCCACATAGTGGCGTAGGGTATAAATATAGTATATCAGTAGTTTAGTCTTGAGGCCAAAAATAAAGTTGGTCACTTCCCGAAATTGTACAAAAAAAGAGACACCCTCGGTGGCCACTTAAATTAGTGGAAAAATATTTTAAAATATTATTTATTAATTATCACAACTTTTTTTCATCTACCATTAAAAACTGAAATTTAATTTCTTTTGTCATCATTAAAAGGCAAAAGATTATCATCATAAAAATAAGTTTCATAACTTTTGATTAGCGCCTATGGCTAGACAATTTACCGCCTTGGTATCGTCCACATATTTTTTTCTGTTTTCTCTTAGCTTGGACGCACAATATAGTCTCTAGTCGCCAGTGCACTAAAAATGATTAGTTATGGTTGTAGTCTATCATGTTTATTGTTTTTAGAGACAGAGACAGAGCAAGAGAGAGAGGTCTGCCTACATGACCGAGCAATATAAAAAGCTAATAATCGTAAATAATCACTAAAATGTAGGAAATGTCTACAATATTATATTTGCGTTTCATTTCTGTATATAGCTGTAGATGTGGTTGTGTGCGTGTAGCTAATAATGCCATGTAATTCTGTATATGGCTTGGCATTTGCGTGTAGTTTTGTGGTGTCGTTAATGTACGGCCAATAAATTGTACCACTCACCCAAAAACAAACAAAAAACACATTGAATATGTCCTGCAATATGAAACCATAACCAATGCTCCGTCCCATAACTCCGATTCCGCCCTTGTTTTTCACAAAAATAATAAAAGCTTTTCTTTCACATTATTATTGAATATGAATATCAACATACACAAACATTCACACACAACTAACTAATGGACTTTAAGTACTTTACTACGGAATGGAGGCGTGTAAATTGAAGTGCTGTATTTTAGTTACAAAACCATGTTGCTTTTAGTGTACATTCAAATGAATTAGTATGGAATTTTTTGTTTGGGGGAGTGTGAAATTGTTTAAGTTTCGAATTACGTTTCCATTGAAAATAGTCAGATTTTTAAATTCAATTTTATATTTTCATGATTAGCCATAAAATATTAATAAGGTGTGAAAAATGTATACGACTTTATGGATATTAACAACTGGCATACAAATTGAATATTATAAACCAGATTGTGTATGTGTGTGTGATAATAAATTTATACAAAATCTGAATTTAACATGCAATAACAGTAACTGGTATTATGGTCGACTTAGGGGTGTGGTTACATTGGCAGTAAAAATACAAATAATAGATTTGTTGATTATCAAGGTTCGGCGAGTTATAAATTGAAAACGATTTGGAGGCATTTCAACAAGTATATAAAACAACAAGTAAATTGGTAACTTTAAAATAAAAATAAATAAGATAGCAATTTTGACAAAGGGAATGATTATTTTCAAGCATGTGAAAATTCACCTCAATTGGACAGCAATGAACTGGTAAAAGTTTCTCATAGATCGGACAATATATATTGCCTTTATCGCAATTTCGTGAAAGTTCACCTTTGGCCCCATACAAATTACTTTGGAAACTTTGAGACACGTGTTAACATTTCCGATTGTGCTCAAAATTTGGCAATTTTAAAATCTAATAAAACTAAAGGCTTTAGGGACGTGCCGCATAAAAAATCCGAAATCGATTTTTTTAAAACCACCCTAATGGACTTACTTACTTAGCTGGCCCATTACAGAACATTTGTTCCATAGACCGAACTAAGAAAAGATCTCCAATTCCCTCTGTTTTTCGCTTCGCTTTCTGGAATACCGCGCCCTTTCATTTCTTCATCCACTTGTATGCTCCATCGAAGCTTAGGCCTGCCGATTCTGCGTGCACCGCCATGTGGCAATGTATTCATACGCCTTTTTAGCGGGTTCATCATCGCTCATTCTTATGATATGGCCTAGCCAACGCAATCGTTGCATCTCAATACGTTTAACTAAATTCATGTCTTTGTGTAGCTGATATAGCTCGTGGTTCATACGACGTCGATGCTTCGGAGCCATCGGGACCCTCCCATTGGCGAATTGGGGACGTTCGGTGTGTTTCAACAACATACAGGACACCGGGGAAATAAAATACCCGGGGGTGACCAAAATCTAGCCTAAGGGACGGCAGCTGGTCCCTTAGTATCACTGGCGGGCTGATGTCGAGTCGACTAATATGGTCGCTTTTGGAGAGTGGGTGGCGTAGCAGAAACTGCGAAAGCGGCACACACACAGAGAAATGTGAATATCGGTTTGGGAGCAAGCCAAGCACATTCCATTTTCATCGGTACCGTCTGACCCATATTGGGTGGCTACAAACAGCGTCTGTATTCCAGAGGAACGGCTGAACAAAAAAGACGGAAAACTATAAACCCTTCAGAAGGCAACGGAAAACCACTGAAGTATAATCAAAAACGAAACAAACGGCCCTCAGACACCGGCAATTCGACGGTGCTAAGAATCCCCGGTGGTAAAACCAAACTAAACGTAGGAACGTGGAATGTTAGAAGTCTTTACGAACTTGGGAAATTGGACAATACCATAAACGAGATGAAAAGGTTACAGATAGATGTGCTGGGCATTAGTGAAACTTGGTGGACCGAATATGGAGAATTTGTATCTCATGATATAAAAGTTTATCTCTCCGGAAATCCTGAAGGAATTCATAGAAGAGGTGTCGCAATTCTGATCAAGAACAAAATAGCTGCCAGCGTCACGGGATGGGTTCCAATATCAGATAGGGTCATGATGGTGAAAATATCTGGAAAACCAATTAATATAAACATAACACTGTGCAACATTTTTAAGGTGATCTTGTGCAAACAATTCGAACTGAGGATTTTTTGAAAGTACAGACCCAAACGACAAGAAACCCTAGTTTGCTTTTGTTGTGTCAGATCCAGCTCGGATTTTATGGCCCCATCTAAACCTGATTAAATATTGAGTTTTGAAAGAAATTCAGGGCTATATCTCTGAAACCAATGCGAATCTTCTTCTGACCTCTGAAGCAAATTTGTAGCTAAGGACAAGAATAAAATATTTGGAGAAATAATTAACTCGAAAAACTACATTTATTGCCTCAAATTTCAAAATATATGCAAAAATTCCACAATTTTTATACATTTCACACCGTATCTCCAAAACCGTTAATTTTTTTTGAATATTTTCTTTTGCAAAAATATTCCCTGGAATGTAATACACAACTCTTCAGAACATGTCATTGTTGTAAAATGCCTCTATGCCTCTATTTTCAGTACATTTTTCAACGACCATTTAATAAATATGTCAATAATGAAGTCAAATCCGAAATGCGAGAATAAACAGTTGGTGTGAACTGTGTTTGAAATACGTGTTGTAAAAGGTATGATACAAAATACCGCTGAAACAACATGAAGTAAGCATTTTAGAGTTTCAGAGTGTTCTAAAGAATTTTTGAGAACATTATTTGGAAGATTTTTGCAAAAGGTTACTTGGTTCAACTCCCAATAGTTTAGCCGATACTGACCAGAATATCAGCAATTATGTAAAATTTTCTATATTTTATAAATTTTTCATGCCCTAGATGCAGTTTTTCCTATATGGTCTGTTCAAAGGATAAGTTCTACTAGTTCAGGGCTACAATATTGCCTAAGACAGCAAGGCCAAATTCCTAATCGTTTCTGAGATAAAGGCCCGATAAATGCAAAAAAGTGTAATTTTAGCCCGGTTTAGATGCGGCCATAAAATACGAACTGGATCTGACAGAACAAAACCCTACTTGGGTTTTTGTAGTCTAAATATGTACTATCAAAAAGTGCACGCTAGAAGTTGTTTGCATTTTCAGTGTTGCATAGTGTAATACAAGTTTATGCACCCACCTCTGATAGCAATAACGACGAAATAGAACAGTTCTACAACGACTTGGACATTACAATAATCCAAGGGGATTTTAATGCCAAAGTCGGGCAAGAAGTAACAGCTGAAGTTACAGGCAAATTCGGACTGGGAAAACGGAATGAAAGAGGAGAGAAATTGATTCAGTTTTGCCAAGAATATAAATACAAAATCACCAACAAATTATTTTGTCTTCACCCTAGGCGACTTTATACGTGGAAATCACCTCACGATAATAATGGCAACTTAGTAAGAAACCAAATAGACTACATTTTGATAAATAAGAGGTAATGTACGTGTGTGTCAAAATGTTCTACCTATCCTGGTGCTGATGTCCCCTCAGACCATAACCTTTTAATGTGCAATTTAAGAATAAAACTTGCTACCACTCGCAAGAAAAAGCCGGAACCAAGAATCAATATTGAACAAGTAAGAAAAGCGTTAAGTTCGGTCGGGCCGAACTTTTTATACCCTCCACCACAAATTTCAGCCATCTCGGTGTGATAATGAGGCCAAAACCTTTAAAATACCGAAAATCGGGAGATATCGTCCTATGGGGGCTATATCAACACGTGGGCCTATATAAACATTTTATGGTAGAAATGTTTCTTAGCCTCTAGAAACACGAAATACCAAGTTACAACGATTCTTTGGTCAAATTGGTCTAATACATTCAAAATATATTAAAATGACGCGTACTTTATAAGGGGCCTTATGTGGGGGCTATACCAAAATGTGGACCTATATAACCCAACTTTGGTACGAATGTTTTCTGGCCTCTGAAGACACAAAATACCAAATTACAACTAATTCTGTGGTCAAATGGGTCTAATACATTCAAAATATATTAAAATGACGCGTACTTTATATGGGGCCTTATATGGGGGCTATACCAAAACGTGGACCTATATAACCCAACTTTGGTAGGAATATTTTTTGGCCTCTGGAGACACAAAGTACCAAATTACAACCAATTCGGTGGTAAAATGGGCCAAATATCTTAAAAATTCCTTAAAACGACGACGCGTCACGCGTCATTTTGTATGGGGGCTATACGAAAGCGTGGACCTACATAGCCCGCTTTCAATACCAAAAGTCCTACGTAAATATAACATATTTTCCCAAAATTTCATCAACCTACGTCAATCCATTCGGACGCTAGAGTGATTTCCACAGACGGACAGACGGACAGACGGACAGACGGACAGACGGACGGACATGGCTATATCGATGTAGAATTGCACGCTGATCAAGAATATATATACTTTGTGGGGTCTACAATGAATATTTCGAGTAGTTACAAACGTAGTGACAAACTTAATATACCCCCATCCTATGGTGGAGGGTATAAAAACTGAATGACCCATTAACGAAAACAAACGATAAAGGAACAATTGAATGCCGATCTCACTGAAATAAATGCAACAATATGTAATGTCGAAAACCTATGGAACCAAGTGAAAAAATCCATAAAAGATGTCACAAAAAATATAATCGGAACCAACATGCGCAAAAAGAAGATCCATGGATAACGGATGAAATTCGAGCACTTCGGAAAGAAAGAAGTAAACACAAAAATGTAAACTATGAAATATATTGGGAGATAAACCAAGAAATTAAAATCGCAACACGTGCTGCAAAAAATGAGCAAATAAATAAGCAATGTCAGGAAATTGAACGACTTAAAATACTTCATGACGACTTCAATCTCCACAAAAAATTAAAAGAGACATCTGGTATTTATCCAAAGAGATCGTCAACATTTATCTACAATGATAATAAAGAAGCAATTTATGAAACTGCAGAAAAGAAAAAACTATGGGAAGAATATATTAAGCAATTACTTATCGATCACCAACGAACATCCTTATCCAACTCTGGGGATGAAATTAATTTAACAGGGACACCCATTACTGAGAATGAATTACAACTAGCTATTATGTCAATGAAAGATAAAAAGGCAATGGGTCCAGACGAAATACCTGCCGAGGTACTTAAGTTAATAGACGGAAATAACACCAAGCTTCTTTTAAAACTATTCAACAATATATATAAAACAGGACAATATCCCCAAGATTGGCTCAAATCAACATTTATCACAATACCCAAGAAAAATAATGCGAAGACCTGCAGCGACTATAGACTAATAAGGGGTAGTTTACACTATATGTAAATGTCATATGACACGAAATAAAAACATTCCATATCTACCCACGCAGACAATGTGGAGACGTAATTTTATTAAATTTTTGCTGGTGTGGACGCACAAAGTAAATGGCGTAAGGAAAATCCCCAATATTGCACATATTAGCGACTATATAGTGCTGGAAAATTTCATGTCATATGACATTTACATATAGTGTAAACTACCCCTAAGTCTAATGAGCCACGCTCTTAAAATATTTTTAAAAATAATAATAAAAATAGACGAATCTATGCGATCTACGAAGCACACATGGGACAAACACAATTTGGATTCAAAGAAGGCATGGTGACGCGAGAAGCGTTACTAGCTGAACAAGCAAGAACAAGCTGAACAAAATTGTCGAGAGGTACAAAAAGATGTATTTTTATGTTTCGTAGACTACGAAAAACGTTCGATACTGTAAATCATGATAAATTGATAGAGATCCTACTTTCAATCGGATTGCAAGACAGTGACATAAACTGCATTAAAAACCTATACTGGAAACAGATAGCAAACATTCAAGTAGATAATGAATTAACCGACGATGTTCCAATTTCAAGAGGCGTAAGACAAGGCTGCATATTGTCCCATCTTTTATTTAACATATATTCCGAGAAAATATTCGAAGAATCTGTACGTGGAAAGAATATTGGTATCCAAACTAAACAACACCTTAATAAATAACATACGCTATGCCGATGACACCATATTAGTAGCAAGCAGCATAGCTGGACTACAAAAATTAATAGACGCAGTAACACAAAATAGCGAAATATACGGATTAAACATCAACGTTAAGAAGACAAAATATATGCTAGTAAGCAGGAATCATGCCGACTATAATACGCCACTAAAGATAAATAACGATGAAATAAGAGCGAGTGACAACCTACAAATACCTCGGAATTCAAATCAACGATAAATGGGACATATCAAGAGAAATTAAATGCCGAATAGAAATGGCAAGAAACAATTTTTTCAAACATAACAAAGTTTTACTTAGCCACGACATAAGTCTTACTACAAAAATACGATTTGTAAAATGTTACATATGGTCCGTTTTATTGTAATCTGCGAAAACGTGGACTTTGAAAGCTGTAGATGAAAAAAGACTGAACTCGTTTGAAATATGGATATATCGTCGAATTTTAAAGATCCCATGGACCGAGCGCATTACAAACGACGAAGTGTTAGAACGCATGCAAATCGAACGCCAATTAATAAAAAGTATAAAAACACAAAAAACCGCATATCTTGGTCACATTATGAGGCATGAAAAATATAAGCTTCTGCAAACAATTATCCAAACAAAAATCGATGGGAGAAGACCGAGAGGGCGACGGGGCACCATAATGAAAGAACTCTTCTGAATGCCGCCAAAAACAGAAACCTATATATAAATTAATAAACTGATTTGTTAAATATACCAAATTATCATTAAGTAATTGTATGATCGCTAAAACCCGAATACGGAATGGCAAATAAAGAAGAAGAAGATTTTTGTTTGACGAGATGTGGCTTTGTTTTTAAATTGCTTACTTAAACCATAGTAGCATCTGTAGGCCAATACAATTCTTCTTCTTATTTCACAACTGATGTTGTTTGTTGTGTATATGGCAGTGCCGAGGTAGACGAAGTCTTTAACTACCTCAAAATTGTAGGTACCAACTTCCACAGTTGCTCCGAGCTCTATGGACGCTTTGCGCGTCGACACCATCAATTTGGTCTTTTCGCCGTTTACCGCCAGACCCACTTTTGCAGATTCTGCTTCGACCTTCCTACAGGTATCAGTTACTTCCTTTACTGATCGTCCCATGATGTCTATGTCATCAGCATAAGCAAGTAACATGTGGCTATTGGTGTAAATTGTGCCTTATCTTTTGACATTTGCATCTCGTATTACCTTTTCCAGCAAAATGTTGAGTAGGTCACACGAAAGGCTGTCTCCTTGTCTGAAACCTCTTTTGGTACAAAATTCTTCGGCGAGGTTCTTTCCAATTTTAACTGAGGACCCAGTATCAGTCAAAGTCATCTTACAAAGCCGAATGAGCTTTGCGGGGATACCAAATTCAGACATTGCATGGAATATCTTTGTTTGGAGGGGACTGTCGAATGCTGCTTTATAATCGACAAAAAGGTGATATGTGTCGATCTGCATCTCTTGGGTCTTCTCCAGGATTTGCCGCAGGGTAAATATCTGGTCAATGGTGGACTTGCCAGGTCTAAAGCCACATTGGTATGGTCCAATTATTTCGTTGGCCATTGGCTTTAGTCGTTCGCACAATATACCTGACACTATCTTATAGGCAAAAGGGAGAAGACTTATGCCTCTATAGTTGGAGCATACAGTCTTATGTCCATTCTTGTGGACGGGACATAGGATGCTCAGGTTCCAATCGTCGTCCAGACGATGGTGCCAGATGGTGCTAACTAGCTGATGCATACACCTTATCAGCGCGTCGCCTCCGGTTTTAAACAGCTCGGCTGGTAAGCCATCGGCTCCTGCTGCTTTATTATTCTTCAGCCGGTTGGATCTGTGGCATCATCTTTTTCTTTTCTTGCGGAAAAGACGTTTCTCTTCTCTCGTCGTTAGCTTCGTTAGCAGCACGACACTCCTGGTCATACCATGAATTCCTTTGTGGAGGTCTCTGGTATCCAAGTATGGATTTTGCGGCTGTTTGCATGGAGTGGTGTCTTAAGACACGCCGTTCGGACTCGGCGATAAAAAGTAGGTCCCATATCATTGAGGTAAATATGAATCGGGGTGCACTCATTGATATGAGAGAAGTCTCCCTTGTCCCGTATGTGATGTTGTGGAACAATGTTTTGTTTGTTGTTATGTTATCGGGACAAGGAGTGCTCTCCATTAAGCAGTCGGGCTAGTTGAGTGGAATATGCTGTGGCTGTCTGTTGTGTTTGCAGCCTATCGATGTCAAACTTCCGTGTTTTGTCTGTTCGTGCTTTATTTGCAACGTTTAGACGGGTACGTACCTTTGCTGCATCAAGGTAGTGGTCCGAATCAATGTTTGCGCCTCGGAACGATCGTACATCCAACACGCTCGATGAATGTCTTCCATCTATCACAACATGATCAATTTGATAGCATGTTCTTTGATCTGGAGACAGCCAGGTGCCCTTATAAATATCGAGATGATTAAATCTGGTACTGCTAACTACCATGTTTTTTGCAGCTGCAAAGTCTATCAGCCTCATACCATTGTCAGATGTTTCACTTTGGAGCCTGAAATTCCCGAGTGTTGGGCCAAAGATATTCTCCTTTCCAATTTTGGCATTAAAATCGCCTAGAACAATTTTAATGTCATGGGCAGGGCAATGGTCATATGTTTCTTATAGGCGCTCGTAAAATGTATCTTTGGTCTGTTCGTCCTTTCAGGACCGTTCCTTGGTATCTTCCATCCCCTACGTCACTCTAATGGACACACTTCTCCAAATCGTTTCATCTCGTCAAGATTCTGTAGTTATTTTTAATTTATTTTTTAGAGGTTTTTATGGCAAGATAAATTAGAATTACTTCAAGATTTTTCATTATTTGTTGATTTTTCGCGAAAATAGATATGGAATAGATATGGAATTCTGTTAGCGCTTTATGTATAAACTAGCAAAGTGCCCGCTACTTCGTATGCGTTAAATATATAAAACAAATGAACAATGTATAATATAGAATGGTGGAAACATTTTGTGTACTAATACGTACCACTTTAGTTCGATTTTTGTCACGCCTACACATCAAGAGCAATCCACATTTTTTGAGATATTTTAATTGAGGTTCTCAGCGCAAATACGGCCTAACCCAACAACCGCCATCCTCATTTCTAGCTCTATCTGTTCCCCCAATTATAGAACTATTTAGTACTTTACATGTAAATATATACATACGCACCTCCTCCTATTATTTCAAAATTCCCATTACACAATAACAAATTGTACCAAATCCTGTGCCATTTACAACTTTTTACGTATATTTATGGCACATATTTCTTAAATCGGACGTTATAAGCAAATGATAACAATAATCTTAATTCCAAATCTCACGAATCCAGATCTATCCGTTCATCCAATACAAAATTGTACCATACATGGAACCATTTCGTACCCCTAAGTGTACCTAATTCCACATTTTAGAATTCGAGCGCTATAATTTCACCTAAATCCTAATTGTACAAAATGTAGTCCTTTTTTAAGCATAAGTACGCATTTCTAAAACTAAGTACGCATTTCCAAAACTAACCCCAACAGTAATATTGACTCCAAAATTCAAGATTCCAGCTCTAACCGTTCGCTCAAATCCAAGTTGTAGCATATCTCAATCCTACACTCCAACAGTAATATTAATTCCAAATTTCTTGATTCCAGCTCTACCCGTTCGCTCAAATCCAAGTTGTACCAAATTTAGTACCGTTTAGTACTTTTCGTACATATAAGTACGAATTTCCAAAACTTCATCAATCCTACACCCCAACAGTAATCTTAATTCCAAACTTCAAGATTCCAGCTCTAGCCGTTTGCTCAAATCCAAATTGTACCAAATTTAGTACTTTTTGCACTCATAAGTACGAATTTCAAAAACTACTTCTATATCTCAATCCTACACTCCAACAATAATCTTAATTCCAAATTTCTTGATTCCAACTCTATCCGTTCGCTCAAATCCAAATTGTACCAAATTTAGTACTATTTAGTACTTTTCCTACCCATAACTAAAAATTTCCCAAATTTTATCAATCCTACAATTCAACAGGTATTTTAAATTCAAAATTGGGGATGGCAGCTACATCAGATCACCAAAATCCAAATTGTACCAAATTTAGTACCATTTAGTACTTTTCGTACCCATAAGTACAAATTTTCAAAACTACCTCAGTGCTATGTTCAAACGATAACTCAAATCCAAATTTGGTTCCATTTAGTACTATTCGTATCCATAGTACGAATTTCTAAACCTACCTCTATCAACACTTCAACATCAATTTTAATTCCGAATTTCACGATTCCAAATGTATCCTATCACTGTAATCCAAATTGTACCAAATTTAGTACTTTTCCTACCCATAACTACAAATTTCCAAAACTTTAACAATCCTACACTCAAACAGTACTCCTTATTCCAAATCTCGGGTTTCCAGCTATATGCGTTCACCCAAATGCAAACTGTACCAAATTTGGTACCATTTAGTACTTTCGTACCCATGAGTACGAATTTCTACAACTACCTCAATCCTACACGCCAACAGTAATCTTAATTCCAAATTTCAGGATTACAGCTGCATCCGATCACAGGAATCCAAATTGTACCAAATTTGATACCATTTAGTACTTTTCGTATCCAAAGTACGTACTTCCAAACCTTCCTCTTTCAACACTCCATCAGTAATCGTAATTCCGAATTTCAGGATTCCAAATGTATCCGATCACATAAATTAAAATTTGGTACCATTTAGTACTTTTCGTACCCATAAAACTAAAAATTTCAAAAACTTCATCAATCCTACACACCAACAGTAATCCTTATTCCGAATCTCTGGATTCCAGTTCACCGTTCACCCAAATCCAAATTGTACCAGATTTGGTACCATTTAGAACTTTTCGTAGACATAAGTACAAATTTTCAAAACTACCTCAGTGCTATGTTCAAACAATAAGCTTAATTCCGAATTTCAGAATTCCAGATACATCCGATAACTCAAATCGAAATTTGGTACCATTTAGTACTATTCGTATCCAAAGTACGCATTTCCAAACCTACCTCTATCAACACTCCAACAACAATTTTAATTCCGAATTTCACGATTCTAATCTAAATTGTACCAAATTTAGTACTATTTAGTACTTTTCCTACCCATAACTAAAAATTTCTAAAACTTTATCTATCCACACTCCAATAGTACTCCTTATTCCAAATCTCGGAATTTCAGCTATATCCGTTCACCCAAATCCAAATTGTACCAAATTTGGTACTATTTAGTGCTATTCGTACCCAAGAGTACCAATATCCACAACTACCTCAATCATACACGCGAACAGTAATCTTAATTCCAAATTTCAGAATTACAGCTGCATCAGATCACCGTATTCCAAATTGTACCAAATTTAGTACCATTTAGTACTTTTTGTTCCCATAGGTCCGAATTTCCAAACCTACTTTTATCCAACACTCCAAAAGTAATCTTACTTTCGAATTTCAGGATTCCAAATGTCCACCCAAATCCAAACTGTACAAAATTTGGTACCATTTAGTATTTTTCGTTGCCATAAGTACGAATTTCCAAAAGTATCCCAATCCCACACTCCAATAGTAATCTTAATTCCAAATTTCACTATTCCAGCTTTATCCGATCACTTAAATTCATATTGTACCAAATTTGGTACCATTTAGTACTTTTCGTACCCAAAAGTACGAATTTCCAAAATACTTCTATCCTACACCCCGACAGTAATCCTAATTCTAAATTTCAGGATTCCAGCTCCATCCGTTCCCCCAAATCCAAATTGCACCTTATTTGGTACTATTTAGTACCTTTCGTACCCATATGTATGAACTTCGAAATCTACCTCCATATCTCTAACCTACACTCCAACAGTAATAGTAATTCACATATTTCAGAATTCCAACTTTATCGGTTCGCCCTAATTCAAATTGTACCAAATTTAGTACCATTTAGTACTATTCGTACACATGAGTGCACATTTTCAAAACCACCTCCTTGTATCAACTCATCTTTCTAACCTTGATTTGCATTCCAAATTTCAAGATTTTAGCTCTATCCGTTCACGTAATACCAAATAGTACTAAATTTAGTAACTTTTAGTACTTTTCGTACACTTATAGTTCGAATTTACAAAAACCATTTGGTACACCTTTCTAACTCACCATCAGTGAACCTCATTCCAAATTTCAGAATTCTAGCTCTTCGCGTTTGCCTAATACAAAGGGTACAATATTTAGTACCTTTTAGTACAGTTCTAGTTCGAATTTCCAAAAATCCAGCCTTATCTGACACCTTCGGACCAAGAGTGACCCTCACCCAAAATTTCAAGATTCTAGCTTTAGCCGTTTAGTCTGGGCGTTGATTATCAGTCAGTCAGTCAGTCAGTGAGTCGGTGAGTCAGTGAATCAGTGAGTCAGTGAGTCATCATTACTGAACTCTTTTATAAGTATAGATTTTCTCATAAAAATTAATAAGATATTTTTAAATATTTTTTCTTTAAATGAGAATAAAAACCGCTAAAACTTTTGCGTGTATCGGTGAATTTTGTGAACGCGAACGAATTTGAAACCAAATTTTGTTCTTAACCTCTTAACCAAAAATCGTAGATGTGCTCGCAAAAAATTTATTAATTTTTCTCTAATGAAAATGCAAAAGAAATTTGGCTTTTACCATATACGGAAATTTAACGTTAACGTTAACCCGTGCCGCCAGAAGAATCTTTGTTTCCATAGTGATTTGTATGGGGCCTAAGGTGAATTTTCACGAAATTTGTCTAAAATCCGCATTTATGGTCCAATCGAAGAAAATTTTTTACAAGTTTATTGCTGCGGCTAAAAAACTAATCCTAACAAGTAAAAAGTCGTTAAGTTCGGCCGGGCCGAACTTTTTATACCCTCCACCATAAAATAGTCTTAATTACAATTTTAGGTGGAACAACTTTTCGACAATGGATAAACTCCTACTGTCTCCCACTATTGCTTAAATTACACTGTGAACACAAATGTTGGGGCAGAGATAATTCCTTTTGGAGATGAAAGCCCTTGGTGTGTGTAAATTAAAAACCCCGAAGGACAGATGCGCCGTGAGTCGAACTTACGCGTTATGGCGTGATGAAGTTCTTGCAAGAGACCCTGTAAGCCATCATAAATTAGCATTATATCTTTGTTTGTTGTTTTTGTAGAGCACTTACGCAACAGTGAACAAAGATATAACGCTAATTCCTGATGGCCCACAGGGTCTCTAACAAAAATTTCATCACACCATAACGCGGAAGTTCGACTCACGGCGGATCTGTCCTTCGGGGTTCATAATATACTCACCAAGGCCTTTCTTCCCCAAGAGGAATTTTTCGTGCCCCAGACTTTTGCCTCCATTTTGTTGCACAGTGTTATCTAATCAAATCTAAAAAAATGTGTTCAGCTAGGTGAAAGGTACCACCTACGGGGCTATATCAAAGAGTCAGCCTATCTTTAAATTTTTTGGCGGAAAAGTTTTACAGCTGCAGGGAACTTCAAGAGTCAAATTGAGGGTAGTTTCATCAAAACAATGTAGACCCTCAAAAATGGACCCATGTTGACGAATTTTAGTGAAGAAATTTCGTGACCACTGAAAATTCCCGAAAATCGGGAGGTACAGTTATATGGGGGGATATACCAAACCATGGACATATGTATATTGACGATTATTTTTGAATAGACAAAATTGTAGCTAAAATTCTCAAAATACCGATCATTACAGCTAGTTCGGTTAAAAATTGCAGCTAAAATTCTCAAAATACCGAAAATCGGGAGATACCGTTATATGGGGGCTATACCAAAACATGGACCTATGTTGACGATGTTTCGTTGGAGATGTTTTATGACCACTGAGAACTTCAAATGTCAAATTACGGCTATTTCGGTTAAAAACTGTAGCTAAAATTCTCAAAATACCGAAAATTGGGAGGTACCGTTATATGGGGGCTATCCCAAAACATGGACCTATGTTGACGATGTTTGGTGGATATGTTTCATGACCACTGATAACCTCAAATGGCAAATTACAGCTAGTTCGGTTAAAAATTGTGGCTAAAATTCTCAAAATACCGAAAATCGGGAGGTACCGTTATATGGGGGCTATCCCAAAACATGGACCTATGTTGACGATGTTTCGTGGAGATGTTTTATGACCACTGAGAACCTCAAATGTCAAATTGCAGATAGTTCGGTTAAAAATTGTGGCTAAAATTCTCAAAATACCGAAAATCTGGAGGTACCGTTATATGGGGACTATACCAAACCATGGACCTATGCCCATATCCTTTGGGATATAAGTTTGTTGATCACTAGGAACCCTAGGTGCCAAATTATAGCTAATTCGGTCTGCAAATGTGGCGAAGAACGTAGAAAAACCTCAAATCCGGAGGTACCGTTATATGGGGGCTATACCAAAAAGTGGACCGATATAGCCCATCTTCGAACTTGACCTGCCTATGGAAAAAAGACCCTCGGGTGCAAAATTTCAGCACTCTATCTCAATTATTGCGGACGCTAGAGTGATTACAACAGACGGACAGACGGACAGACAGACGGACAGACGGACATGGCTAGATCGTCTTAGAATTTTATCCTGATCAAGAATATATATACTTTATAGGGTCGCAAATGATTAGTTCGATGTGTTACAAACAGAATGACAAACTTAATATACCCTCCATACTATGGTGGAGGGTATAAAAATTTGTTGGAAAATCCTATCGTATTTTTATATAGCTCCGATAGCTATATCGAAATCTGATATGATTTTCTATTTTTTTTGTTGGATTCGTTTCTAGCCACAACAATGAACTGGTAACAAATATGCATCGATTGGCCCATAAATGCTTATTTTAGAGAAATTTCGTGAAAATGCAATATGGTAACAAAGATTCCCCTGGTGGAAAAGATTGGACCAGAATATCGACGTTGTAATAACAACAAGCTGTATCGGCCATACGACGACATTGGCGTAGTTAATTGTATCGAGTTACAACGATTACGTTGGCCAGGCCATTTCATAGGCATGAGTGATGATGATCCCGTTAAAAAGGCGTATGAATTCGGACGGCTAAGTCGTCTATGGCGTATAAATACGGACGGCTAAGTCGTCTCACCCCATATGGGTGCTAATTTGGACCTTCCGGCAGATCCTCAGTAACCCCTCAGGGCGATTCTTAACCCATCCAACTAAAACCCAGGGCCTAACATCATATATACTCACACTTCAAAAACACATAACAAACAATACATTACACTAAACATTTACGGAGAACACTATTGGAGAATTGGATTGATTGATGGCTCCGATCCACACTCAACCCGCCATACGTGGTCCATATAGATTCTGCTCTCTCTTTGTTATACACCCCACATGCTCCCTCTACACAGACACCTCCCTCATGCAGACCCTTCCCCCCTAAAATAACAATATTATTCCATATTCATTTTTTTGGAATTCAAAAATCAAACATTTTTATTATATAAAACATAGGTCAATATATTAACACTAATCCGAATAGTCAATATAACATAATTGTAAGGAAACAAACAAAAAAATATTATCAAAATTTTCCTTTACTTTACTTGATGTCTTCTATGGATTACTCAAATGGAAGACGAAATAAAAAAACACGATATTCAAAATTGGAAAAGCAAAGCAACAATTAGAGAGGAATGGAAATCTATTCGTAGGCCCAATTTATATTAGAAAATAATTCAGGTTTAGGGCTGTTGCTTCAATTATTGGCTAAACCATGCAGCATATTTCGTCATTTACCATACACAAATAAATTACGACAATGGCGGTAAAAGTAGGATGATACCATGTCATCCTATTAGAGTTCTAAATTATAGAATAAGACCACAGACTAGTAAACATTCACTTTCTTCTTCCATAATTCCCCTATAATTCATCAACATCATTGTTACAGTTTAATGTCCAAAATGTATGAAATCTTTTCTTTAAATCATGAATCTCTTTAAGAAGGATGAGCTCCTCACAATAATGAAAATAATAATTACCTTCAAGAATGTAAAAATTGAAAAATAATGCAATTTTTCTTTATTCATATGTAGCTAATCATTAAATGATACCTGCAATATATCTTAGGGACTTCGCACGTGTGTTTAAAAAATCTCTTCTTATATTCCCCCTTCAAACTTAATGCTAAATATTTACAATATTTCCTATAAGAAAACAAACAAAAAACAGCATGTTCAAATAACTCCAAGGCATTCAGCTGTAAGCCATATTGCGTATTCTTCATCCACTTCCTTACTTATATCAAAAGAAGCGTCTTTGTTGCAGTTGTTGTTCGTCTTTAGCCAATTGATACATATCACAACGGCAAGGCAACAATAACAAACTCTTCAAAAGGTCTAAATTCAAGTGACTGACTGGCTGACTGTCTGAGTGAGTAAACGAACACATATGACATTAAAGAGGGCAACTTTTGAAGTGTGTAACCGATTTGCCACTTGAATTATTTGATAAAAATCAAAGAAGGAAGCACAGAGAAAAAAAAATCAGTAAAAAGAAGAACATCCACCCATTTAAACGCCTACTACATTCAGTCACAAGGCAAGGCAGGGCAGTCAGTCAACCAGTAAGTCAGTCATACATATATACATTTTGTTGTTGTATGTCTTTAGGTTATATGGTATGTATTTTTAAATGCTGCACGTAATATCTTCCACTTGCCAGAGAGAGGAGGTAGAGTGAGAATTGGGATATGGTATTGGAAAGTTGTTTGACAAGAGCAAGGGAATCAAATGTCCTCAAGCGCTTGTTGGTGGTTGTGGGGGGAGTTGTTTTACAATATCATGGGAATAAATAGTATGTTACTGCTGCCTCCTTCTTCGTTGATAAAGAATTTCTTTATATTTAAGATATCATAAAAGGAAATAATAAAACGTTTAAAGTTTAAGATAAAATACATGGATGGGATATTATTTCTTTGAATCTCATGGGAATTTAGTGGGCTGTTGCAATAGATTTTATTTATTTTAAATTGTCTTTAATGGCTGCCGTTAGTAAATGTTTCTGTGAAAGGATTTTAAAATAAGGCTTGGGGATAAATCTGTGTAGATTTGTATTTTACACCTCATACATAACACAGTACAACAAAATTGAACTTTTTTTAAAATTACAAGAACGCCGCACAGATCATGAAAGTGGACCGAAAAAAGAAGACACGTGTATCGGCGTTTTGAAAGTTTACGTCGGGAAGTAACCTAAATATGTATGGCAAGTTCCGCCCATTTCTGCAGGTTTAGAAATATTCGACATCCGATTTTTTGGAATTCTTGCATTTTAGGTATAAAGTGTCTTTGGCAATATTACTGACAACAATGCGGAGTATCCTTTTATGAAAAAAATTCGATCTAGGTTATTAATCACCATATATATTTCAAAAACAGTTTTGATCGAGCACAAATAATCTTCTGAAAGAATTTATTATGAAACAACATCAATAAAATATATTTTGTGACCGCAGATAACGAAAATGTGAATAAAAACGTTAGAATATGGTTCTAAATCATATATAAAAAGCGAAAGCTTCTGAAGGTGTTAAATATTATAGCTACAAATTCCGTTTGTTCAGAGACTCATAATGAAATTTGATTTCGAACATTTCGTCCTTTGACACAATCCCAAAAAGTGAAATATTTTTGGAGATTTTGACTCAGTATGGAACAAATTTTAATTAAGAGTCTAAAAGTTTAACAAATAATTTCTACCTATAATATCTAATTTTGTAACGTAATTTTCTTAAAAAAGTGTTTTACTAAGATATCTAGTTTGTTCTGGGACTTACGGTGAAATTTTGTATAGAATTTTTCTGTTTTTAACACCTTTCGTCTAAAACTAAATTTCATGTTACTTTCATGCATCAACGCGAAAAGAGAACAAAACAAATTTATTCAAAAAAAATTGGGTGTTTTTGTTGGCAAACTTGATGTATAAATTTTATTGATATATATTGCAGAAACATATTTAATTTATTCGGCGGCTTATAATGAAATTTTATGGAGAATATTTTTGTCTTTGACGTCTTCTATCTAGAATGAAGTTTTGTCGGACCAAACTTAATAAACTCAGATAAAGTACAACATTAACCCTAAAACGTGATTTTACTTTTGGAAGGTTCCAGGCGTTTAGGTAAGATTTAGAGTTTTGGTGTATTCGGGGACCTATAGTAAAATTTTATGACAAATAATTTTGTAGAATATTTTGATTTTAAAGGAGTTTTTAAACGTTTTTGAAAAAAGGGACAAAAATACCCCTTTGGTGACTCGCATGAGGATTAATTTTTTTCATAAAAAGATACTCCACATTGTTGTCAGTAATATTACCAAAGACACTTTATAAAATGCAAGTAAGGATCAGATTCCAGATATTTCAAAACCTGTAGAAATGGGCGGAACTTGCACGCCTATTTAGGTTACATCCCGACGTAAACTTTCCAAACGCCGATATACGTGTCTTCTTTTTTTTATATGGAAATTATTTTTTGTGCTGTACAGTGTAATATGGAAGGTACATTAATTTTGTTGATCCGTGTGCAAGGTCCCGCAATATTCTTTTGAGACTTTTTGGTGTATAGAGAAATGCCTTGTTGATTTAGGCATGTCCGAACGTTAGTTGAATATTTAATATTTCAGATAGAGGTATCTTATTTACACCACTTAATGGTTGAAAATTGCAAAAGGCATTACAACAGTAGATCCAAACCCAACAATAGAATTGCATTTTTATGCCCCACTTTTTATATCCCTTTCCAAAATGAAACATCTTTAATGTATTGTGCTAGATATTTGGAAAGTTTGGGCAGAGCTTTGAAATTGAAAGGAGTTCTGAAAATTACTTCTATACTACGAGTTCATCACGCCTGAACTAACTTTAAATGAAAGGAGCTTACACCTGGGAAGAACAATGTTCAAAGATGAGAAAAATCAAAATTGATTGAAATATTGGATTGAAATACTTTTTTCCAAGAAAAAAAAAGATTACGTATTTAGCGGGGTTTTCAAAACAAACGCAGTATTCGCTTCGAGCTCTCCAGTAACTACATATGTTGCCATAGGGGGTTTTTACAACTTTCGGGTTTTTTTCTCAAGAAGTATGGACTTGCCCTTGAAAAAACTTTTACTGTCGTCTGAAAGTGAATTTATTCAAAAATATGTGTGGAAGGTACCCGACGGAGTGGACAAATATAGTCCATATTCGAACCTGACTTATACCTGGTAGATATATTAGGATGTGTAAAGTATGGACCAAATCAGTCACTTCCATCAAGAGTTATCGTACGCACAATTTTTCCGGACATTTTTGAACTTTTGTGGGGAAGGTACCTGGAGGAGTAGACCGATATGGCCCATCTTCGAGCTTAAACTAAGTTTGGACAAAATATTACGATACCCAAATTTTGGACCAAATCGGCTCATCCGTTTGAGAGTTATCGTGCGCACCAGCCGGCCAGACGGACATTGCTAAATCGACTCCTAATTGTCTGAAACACATTTCGTCCAAACATACTTGGGGTCTAAAACCATTATTTCGATGAGGCACATATTGCCCGTATGAAAGTGTATATACCCTTTCTAGCCTAAAGGCTGAGGGTATAACAAGTAAGCAAAGGTTATTGTCGGACGGGGCCGACAATCCTATCCTACACCACTGCCCCTGGGAATTAGCTTTCAGCAAATCAAGATTCCTTTATGGGACAAACAAGTTTATTTAAGAAATAACTATGTCGATTCTGCCAACTTATTACATTAAGCTTGGGACCTACAGTTTATCGCCGAGTCCGAGCGGCGTGTCCTAAATTACCACTTTTAGAGAAGTTTTATATGGCTGAAATACTCAGAAAATGTCGCCAACATTACTAAGATGTATTTTGCCCCCGTTGAAAGTTTGATGTTATCTTGCGGGGAATTGAACCCACGACATTCTGCGTACAAGACGGATGTGAAGTTGAAATATAGCTCCACTCTATGGAATAATATCATAAACTCCAAAGTCTATTCTTCAAAAATCAAAAAATTTAAAATGTCCATGTTTTGACATATCTAATGGGGTGCCACTGTGGTGCAATGGTATGCATACCCGCCTTTCAAGCTGAATGCCTGGATTAGGTTCCTAGGCCAGGCCACATAAAATTTTCAACGGTTTAAAATGATGGTGACATTTTCTGAGTATTTCAGCCATGAAGAACTTCTCTAAATGCGGTGTCTTAGGACAAGTCGTTCGGACTCGGCGATAAACGGTAGGTCCCTTCCCAGCAAAATGTTTGATGCCAAAGATGCCATTCAATCATGGGTGCAAGTGATCTGGCATTTGCAATAATGCTGAGATTTTTTCTATCATGATAGAGACAAATTGTAGCATGTGTGGAAAATGTTGTATTCTACACAAAACCTATTACATATTAGGCAGTAGGCCCGTTAGTTACCCAGGAGACACACTATTGCAATTTGCACCAGGGCAAGGGCCAGTAGTTCTTTTTGATATGTAGGCTACTTCGCTGGTATATGCCCTCCAGGAAGTAAAATATGAACCAAATTTAAAATTTTTATATTTATCATACAAAAGTAATGGTCCATTTAACCCAATAGCTAATATGAGATCGTCATCCAAAATTGTAGGCATGTTCTTCGACCTAAACTCTTACATCGTACAAAATCTCGTGACTATTGATCCATAATTGCGACCTCTAGCGTGCTTCTGATTACACTACAAACAAATAATTGGATATATTAGGCTGTAAATGTGTTACCTGAGCACGTAAATCAAGATAATTAGCATCAATGGAAAGGTCAAGAAATGACCTTCCAAATGTTATTTACGTGGGCGGAATGTATCTTCCAGGAATACATATAAGCTATATATTAAAAATTTGCAAAATTTTCACTCAAAACTTGTGCTCTATTTAACCCTCAAAATATTATCTGATAACTATCTCAAATTGCAAGCTTCTTCTTTGTCATACATTCTTACCTTAGTTAAAATCGTCGAGGCGATCGGACTATTATTGCGACCTACAAAATCGGATAAAAATTATGTTTTTGGTCCATTTCACCCGCTAAATATTTCACGATCATTACATCGGTCCATTATTGCGGCCTGGAGTTTGATTATAATTTATAATGGACAGACGGACGGACACACATCTCAAAATCGCTTTATCTCATCGAGATATGAGGATTGGTATAAGCATTTGGGAGTCTTGGACCGGTATTTCGCGGTGTTACATGAATTTTCCCCAAAACAAACTTATAATCCCATTTCCACATACTGGTGTAGGGTATAAAAAACTCCGTTGCGCTTTTTAGGTTTTCAGAATTTTGCTTTGAAACAGCAAGTCCTATCGAAATCGGATTGGAGAAAATGTTGTAGCCGTGAAAATTCTCTTCAAGATTGACCTGTATAATATTTTCGAAGGTTTTACTATTTTTTGAGATATATAATTTCAAATTGGGACAATGCACTGAATGTAACGCCTCCTTATAAAACAATGTCAATGCCTTAACTAACTTTAAATGAAAAGCGTTTAAAACTGGGAAGTTTTTGCGGATTCTGAAAAAGCAATTTTTTATAGATGGACAGATGTTTAAATAAATGGTGGTCAAAGTTCATATTTTTAGATTTTTAGGTTTTCGCGATGTTGCTTGCAAATGGCAAGTCTTTTCGGTTAAAGAAAATGTTGTAGCTGTGAAAATTCTCTAGAGATTGATCTTTATGATTTGTTCCTAGATTTTAAAATTTTTTAGATATACGAGTTCAGGTAACATTTTTAGGGGTTTTGTTAGGTTTTACATTTTCCTTGAAAATGGGACTGGATTCTTTTAGCTGCGGAAATTCTCTACAAGGATGTCTTTAGTAATTTTTTCCTAGGTTGTACCATTTTTGAGATATCAAGCTTTTGGTAGAAAAGTAACTTATGTTGAAACTGAGGTATAGGGTATTGTAACTCGAGAACATGACTTTTTAATGCATTTAGGTAAAATAAAGTGTTTTAGCTCGATTCACCTATATATTTTTAAAAATAACAATTTAAGCGGAAGCTGTGGTCGTATTAATGTAAACAAGTAAAAAAGTATCAGTCGGCTTTGCCGACAGAGATATACCCTCAGCCTATGTGAATTGGAACTTTCATCTACGGACAGATCGAATCTATTTAGGATCTTTTCGGAATTTTGTGGCACTTTTTGGACATTTGAACTTGCCTACAAAAATGTGGATTAGGATTAAAGTTCCAAAGTTTTGCGGAGGATGGTATGGACCGACACAGTGCATTACGGAAGTGGATCTTATTTTGAGAGCCATGTCTTTTCGACTAGTCATTTCAGTGTGTTATCCTGCACTTGTTGGACCAGTATGCCAGGAAGCATGGACTTGTCCACGAAAAAACATAATATGGCTGTAAACAGGACCACAAAGAACATCATCGGTATAAATTTCCAAAGGATCTCCGAACAGAACCTAAACACAAATGTTGAACTTTTGTCGGAGAGGTATCCTAAGGAGAGGATCGATGTGGGCCATTTTAAAAGTTAAACTAAGTTTGAACAAAATATGACAAAGGCCAAATTTTGGACCAAATCGGTTTACCAGTTCGAGAGTTATTGTGGTCTCCAGCTACTACATATGGTGCCATAGGGGTTTTTTACAACTTTCGGGCTGTTTTCCCAAAAATTATGGACTTGCCACTGAATAAACTTTTACCGTTGTAATTGAGACAGCGACTGCAAGTTGCTTTAACAGAAATCAAAGTTAGTCAAGAGCAGGTCTTAAACCGAACTTATCCGAAATATTGTGTGGGAGATACCCTAAGGAATGGGCAAATATAGTCCGTATTCAAACCTGATCTATATATGGTAGATATATTAGGATGCGTAAAGTATGGACCAAAACGATCCTTGCCTTCAGGACTTATCGTGCGCACAATTTTTCCGAACATTTTTGAACTTTTGTGGGGGAGGTACCTAAAGGAGTGAACCGATATGGCTTATCTTCGAACTTAAACTTAGTTTGGACAAAATATTGCGAAAGCCAAATTTTGGAGCAAATCGGTTGATCCGTTCGGGAGTTATCGTGCGCACCAGCCAGACAGACAGACGGACGGATATGGCTAAATCGACTCCAAATTGTCTGAAACACATTTCGTCCAAACATTCTTGGGGTCTTAAACCATTATTTCGATGAGGCACATTTTGCCCGTATGAAAGTGTATATCGTCATCACAAATGCCCGAAGACGTAACCCATACGAAAATCAAAATTAGTTTTTTGATGGAATCTGATACATAAAACTAAAACACATGCTCTGTCAAAAGTTCATGCTTCTACGTTCAAAAATAACGATCCTATTCAAGAAATGGCATTTCGGAAAATGTGAAAACATTGTAGATGTTGTTGCAATGACAGATCCCAAAACCAAACGTTTTAGCAATTTTAGTTTAATTACATACTCCCATTCCTACAGGATTGATAATATCCCAAATACTCGTCCTCATAAGATTGATATTCAAAATAACAGTTTTTCATTTTATAACGTTTTTTGCTTCTCCTGTAAACTTATGGTGTTGTGGGTTAGGTCTTTGGACATTTAGGGTGACGATATACCCTCGTTAGCATAAATGCTGAGGGTATAAAAAATCGGGAAAAATCGTTGAAGGAAACAAGTTTTTAATGTTAATTTCCAATTAGTGGTTTTACAACACAATTTATAGCTTAATGCTCGAAGGAGAAGTTAAAGAACACACTTCAGAGTTGACGTTTCTAATGTATGATTTTTGTATCTACCTCAAACGGATGCTGACATTTTGAAGACTGAAAAACTGGGTTTTTTGAATTTTTACTCTAATCGGGACTCGCAGCTGGATTTATCTAAAGGCAAACTGTTTGATTGTAGTACTCGCGATATCGCATTTTTTAATGTGTAACGTGAGCGTGTAGCCTTCATAGGATCACAGCAATCTGCGCACAAATTCGAAATTTATGTGCGTAAATTGTTCTAAAAAAAACCGTTGTAGGTATACAATTTACAAACGTCATTCGATTTCCGTGGAAACACGCATAGATTTAGTTCTTTAGTTTAGTTCCACGGTTCTTGATGGATCGCACTGAAATTACATAGATTGATGTATTTTTTTATGGTGATCATTGAAATCGGATGAGCATAAAATGTAAATGTACTTCGCCGAAATTATGGGCATTTTACTGTTTTTTTGCACCCTAATATGCAACTGATGCTACATCGTGGTCGCCGAATAGAATTTCACACAGCGTATATCAAATAAAAGAGATTTATTCGGTGTGTTGGAAAATGGGGTGGGCATCATGTCATTTCCACTATTAAGCGGTTTATGTGCATTTCAAGTGTCGCAACATTCAATATAACTTTATATTAATTGTATGCCACAATTGGTAGACCTTGTGATTTAATATAATAATCTAAAAATGTACGTAGAAAAACTATGTATGTAGAAAAACTATCAGTTAAAAATTAGATGCAAAGGAATATCTTCATTACTGCACGAAAATTTGACGAAGAAGAAGAAATTTTCCTATAAAACCATAAAATTAGAGTAATATAATATTTATTTTGAACATAAACATTATAGCTCCAACCTTCACGATTTAGGTTTCATTTTGTGTCTGGATGCTTTTATAATTTTTTATATATTTTTTAAGTATAAGCGCAATTATTTCTAAGAATATGTCTGTAAATACGTAACAAATTTGATTTTTCGCGAATCTATTGAGACTTTTCGAAGTTTTTTTGCATCATCGTAAAAAGCACAAATTCAGTTAACGGCAATAGGACATAACGGCATACTATATTAATTTTTCTAATTATCAACATTAAAACGGTCATATCTTTTGCGCGCAACAATCAAAGTTGTTAACAAAAGTAGATTTGGAATGTGCCAAAAATCATTGATGATGTATCAAAATAATTTTTGATTTTTTTGAAATGGAAATGATTTTAGACATTTTTCCTGATAGTTTAAGTTGGGAAATTACAGTCATGACACTTTTTTTATAAGGAGGCGAAACTGTCAGTGAATTGTCCCAATTTCAACTTCTTTATCTCAAAAATTTTAAATCATTCGAAAATATCATAAAGGTCAATCTTGTAAAGAATTTCTCTAATTCCGATTTCGATGGGACTTGCGGTTTCCAAGCAAAATCGCGAAAACATAAAAACCCTAAAACTGTGAACTTTGACCGCGATTTATTTGAAAAGCGCTCCGGCTATTTTTTCTACCCTACACCACTATGTGAAAAGGGAGTTATAAGTTTGTTTTTTATGTAACACCGCAAAATAGTCGTCGGAGACCCTCAATGTGGTATACCAATATTTATATATCGAAGAGATAAGGATGAGTGTCCGTCCGTCCCTCCGTCCGTCTGGACCATGGTGGTCGGATTCAGACCAGAATAGACACCTATTGTTATTGGTGATGATCGTGCAATATTTAGCGGGTGAAATGGACCAAAAACATCATTTTAATGCAATTTGTAGCGGCTCTGTAGGTCACAATAATAGACCGATCGCCTCGAAATTCTAAATAAGGTAAGAGTATACGACATAGATGAAGTTTGCAAATTGAGGTGATGGTCAAAAAATAGTTAGAGGGTTAAATGGATCAAAACTTTTTTGTGAAAATTTTTAATATGCAACTTAAATCTTTATTTCTGGAGGACACATTTGCCCATGTGAGCTATATTTGAAAGACGATCTCTCGACTTTTCCATTGATTCCAATTATGTTGACGTACGAGGTCAGATAACAGAGCTACAGCCTAATATATACAGTTATTTGTTTGTAGTGTAATCACAAAGACGCTAGAGGTCGCAATAGTCACGAAATTTTGAACGAGGTAAGAGTTTAGGTCGAATAAGATGCCTACAATTTTGGACGATGATCTGATATTATTTATGGTCCATATTTTAATTCCTGAAGGACATACGAGGGGCACTAAAAACCCCTCTGGCCTAGGCAACACGCAGTGTCGCCAGGCGTCATTTGAATTTTTTATTTTTTTTTTTTTGAAAGTTTGACAGTATTTATCCTAAGCGTACTGAGGACAGTTTGACATGCGACAATGTGTAGGGTTGTTTTCAGTGGCTTGATTGAGACACCAATAAAACATGGTTTTTGAACACTTTTACAGCATCTTCTGGCGACGAAAATCGTTGACCACGAATTTTTTTCTTGATGTGCTGCAATCAAATGAATTCATTGGATCCCCAGTCAGGGCTGTACGGCGCATGATCCATCAATTCCACGTTTTGTCTGGTCAAACAGGCGCTGGTTTGAATTGATGTGTAAGAGCTCGCATTGTCATGATGCAGAACGATTCGATTCCTCTTGTTCGTTTTTCGAATTTCTCAGGAGACTTCAGGCAAATAAATTGAATTAAGAATTAACCGTCCTACATATCTCAAGCCGTGTAGTCGCCACACGGTCAGTTTGGCCAAAGAAACTGGGGCCATTTGCTTCGAAGGTCTTCTCCCATGAACAACTTTCGTTGGAGAGGGATCGCTTTCGAAGACCCAAAAGGTCTATTTCTGTTTTGTTTCGGGCTCATAAATTCGTCATCTGTGACGATCTTGTAAATGTCGTTTGAAGCACCGCGATCGTTTTTATACACAATTTTTTTGCACAAATTCACAAGAGCCATTTTTTGAGCGAGAGGATCCAGTGAGAAAAATCCATTTTTGCGGCCAGGTGTTCAGGCAATATCAAATCTTAGTTAGTGGAAGAAATGCCCAACTATACCTCTATCTCACGGTATATAACATGGCGATCGTGGATTATCCGTTCACGCACGGCTTAATTTGTTCCCGGCACAACGGTCGATTTCGGGCGTCTCTCACGACCTTTGTTTTTTTTGCGAGTGTCGACATGTCCAGTTGATGTCAACTTATTGTACTAAAACGTTATGTTTATAGCCCACCCATCAAATTCCCATCCAACATTTTTAATATTATCAACAAAATTTTCGGAAATAGTTATTTTAAATGTGATCTAATTTCCATATGATTATCGCTATAGATTACCTGGGAAACATTTTTTATATTTAAAGAGCTATAACTTCATAACGGACCCACATGTCGACAAAATTCTTTCAGATTCGACGTACCTGATGTGTTTACTCTAGGAAAGAACCGTGAACATACATATACAAAAGTTAACATCAAAACTGTGCGGCGTGGTATGTTATCAGTGTGTATATCAACTTGCGCATGTATGACCGCGCGGCTGAAATATGTCGCAATCATATAAAAGAAATTCCGTGGGAAACTATTGCCCAGGGTAGTGGTGTAGGGTATCAATTGGTATGCCCTATCCGACTACAACCCTCTCTTACTTGTTTATTTGTGGAAAAAGAATTTATTTATTGAATTATTTTACTTTGTTGAAATGCAAGTCTCCTTTTATTACTCGTGACACGTTAGATAGAATTGGACATAACTTTTAATAGGTTTAAAGGTTCTCCCCTTTTTTATTCTGCTGGAATTTCTAAGATGATGTTCCCAAGCATCGCTGGGGGAAAACTGTTTGTTAGTATCTATCTATTCAAGCGCATTTTAATATGTCAATTTGAGTTTTATTTTTCTGACCTATATCTTTAAATTCTTATTTTTATACCCTATACCACAATGTGGAAAAGGGTATTATAAGTTTGTTTTGGTAAAAATTCATGTAACACCGCGAAATATTCGTCGGAGACCCCCAATGTGGTATACCATTCTTCATATCTCGACGAGATAAAGCGATTTTGAGATGTGTGTCCGTCCGTCAGTCCGTCCGTCCGTCCGTCTGTCCATTATAAATTGTAAACACGCTCCAGCCCGCAATTATGGACCGATCGTCAAGAAATTTTGTATGGGGGTCGGGTTCAGATCAGAACAGATCCCTATTCTTATTGGTGATGATCGTGAAATATTTAGCGGGTAAAATGGACCAAAAACATAATATTTATCCAATTTTCTAGCGGCTCTGTAGGTCTCAATAATAGTCCGATCAACGCGTAATTTTAAATAAGGTAAGAGTATATCACAAAGGAGAAGCTTGCAATTTGAGATGGCGACCGGATAATATTTAGATGGTTAAATGGACCAAAACTTTTGTGTGCAAATTGTGACAATTTTTAATTTACAGCTTATATCTTAATTCCTGGAAGTGACATTCCGGACAAGTGAGATATACTTGAAAGTGGAACGATTGACCTTTCAATTGATGCCAATTATGTTGGTGTGCATGATCAGATAACAGAGTTACAGCCTAATATATCCCGTTATTTGTTTGTAGTGTAATAATAAACTCGCTAGAAGTCGCAATTATACATCAATAGTCACGAAATTTTGCACCGGGTAAGAGTATAGGTCGAAAAAGATGCCTACAATTTTGAATGATGATCTGATATTCTTTAGCGGGTGAAATGGACCATTACTTTTGTATGAAAAATATAAAAATGTTATTTTTGGTCGATATTTTAATTTCTTGATGACATATTCGCAAAGTAGCCTACATATGGAAAAAACTACTGACCTTTCCTCTGATGTAAATTGCAATAATGTGTTTGCTAGAAAACCGGCCTACTGCCTAATATATAATGGGTTCTGTGTAGAGAACCACATTTTTATACCATGCTACATATTGTCTCTCCATAAGTTTATGTAACACCACCCTTATTTGGTATGCCAAAATTCATATCTCGACGAGATAAAGCGATTTAGCGATATGTGTCCGTCCATTAAAAATTGTAAACAAGCTCAAGGCCGCAATTATGGACCGATTGTAACAAATTTTTTAAGGAGATTGGGTTCGGGCCAGAATAGAAATGATTAGTTTTTGGTGATGATCGTGAAATGTTCAGGGGATGAAGTGGACCAAAAACAAAATTTTAACCAATTTTGTAGCGGCTCTGTAGGTCAAAATAATAACCCGCAAAATTTTAAACAAAGTTTGAGTTTATAATGAAGAAGAAGCGTACAAACCAACGTGAATATCAGATAATACTTAGCGGGTTAAATGGACTGAAACTTTTGTGTGAAATTGGTAAAAATTTCAATAACGTAGCGGTTAAACAACGGAAGTAGTAGTACTACATAAGTGGGTTTCATTACATTTTAGTTTGTGTGAACTAAATTTTCCTTTCCTGCTACAAAAATGTCTTTGTTATGCTAGACAACTTTTTGGTTTTGGTCATAAGTATTATACATTACATCTCTGATATTTGATAATTACATTTTCACAATCATTGAAAAGAAGTTCCGTGGAGAGCGATTGTCCAGGGATAGTGGTATAGGGTATCCCATGGTCGGCTCCGTCCGACTATAGACTTTTCTTACTTGTTTTAAATTGATGTGTTGTATTTCTTATTTTACACTAAATTTCTGAATAACATATTTTACGACAAGATGACATACACAAAAGGTTTCCTCAACTTGAACTTGCGAAGTAAATAAAACTTTTGGTGTTTAAAAATTGACCACGTATGAAACATGGATGTCCACAAGTAGAAGTTCTGCTACAGAGGGGTATTTCCATATTTACAAAGGCAATCAACCCAAATAGTTTGTCATCTCAATTTAGTCATTTTATTTTTTAAAACTATCTTGAATCAGCAAATTTATGTTAAATATTCTTTTGTTTGTTTTATTTGAGGAAATTTAAAAGGTGAAATAAAGTCTCATTCCTGTAGAAGAAAATAAACCATTTACATTTGAATAAGAAAAAAAAACGATTTCCCCAAAAATGTTTATATGTTAAGGGCAAGAATATGGTTGGGTGAGTGGTTGATTATTCTCTGCTACATAGCTGGGTTATTGTTTGTTTATCTTATTGCCGAAAAGAGTATTCTGCCCACAAAACATAAAAATGGATTATCCCTTTTGTTACCCCCTTTTTTATGGCAGTAGTCGTATTTGACTTTGCACTTTTTTGCTTGGCAGTCTATTTGTTCATGGAACACACATTTAGAGACATAAATAAGTTCCAGTTTTAGCCTTACTTTACTGTTTAATATACTGCGGTTACTATTCCAAAGATGTTGAATACCTTTTTCGTTTTTATTTTGCTCAAGACATTTAAAGACCTTTTTGTCTTAAAAGCCCAAATCCCTTTTGTTCCGACAACAATAATGGTAAATGTCTCCTTATGTTACTTTTAGTATTTCCAAGTAAGTATTGTGCGTTTTTTGTTCTTTCTCATTTCCTCTTAAAGTAAAACAAAACCGCAAAAATGTAAACCTTTTAAACCACTTCGATTTTTATTCTTTGGTTTGTTTTTCATTGACTGAGGTGTTTGCAACATGTCATGTTTTTTTATCATAAAAAAATGAATATATTTAAGTTTTGTAACTTTTTGGTAATTCTTAAATGCCAAAAATTCTTAACGATATTTTAAAATCTCTTTTAAAGACTAAATGGTGGGAGAGCACCTAAATTTATATTATTTAAAAAAATTTAAATTTTACAATGAATAGTTGTGCCTTGCGGCAATAACCGTGTGGTAAAAAGGCATTCCGTCCTAGGCAATGACCAGGGTTACAGCGCTGAAGATGCTCATATGATATGATGATAAGAGGATATTGCCACAGCTCGGCAGACATCCCCATTGTGTCATGGCAACCCGTTATTTTCCTTGGCTCAGACTACCTTCCGATCATCGTCTCATACTTAAAAACCTTTGACCACATCACAATGGTTCAGAAACCGATTTTCCTGGTCAAAACCCCATTTTTTGTCATCACCAATCGGTTAATTTCTATGTGGGATTCCATAGTAAACATTCGATAGTAAACTAAGGAGACCAACAAATTAGGTAAAAAAAACGAAATGTTTCCCCATTTTGGAAAATATGTAATTTTTGCAAATTTCAGGAGAAAGAAATAGTTTATTCTCAGAAACTATAACATACATTGAAATTTCAATTTTGTGGTCTAGATTTTTTAGGGAACACTATGGAACGTTTAGCTTTCGCCAAAAATTTCCTGAGAGAGTCCGCTTTCAGCCCATGTGTACTTTTTTAAACAGCCAGTTACGTCCGTTTATCACTTTTTTAAATTTATTGAAATTACATGGTTAAAAATATGTTTTTTATCAAGGTTTCGGAGTCGAGTCATAATACCCTACACCCCTATGTGGAAAGGGTATTATAAGTATGTTTTGGAAAAATTCTTGTAACACCGCGAAATATTCGTCGGAGACCCACAATGTGGTAGACCAATCTTCATACATCGACGAGATAAAGCGATTTTGATTTGAGATTTTGTGTCCGTCCGTCTTTCCGTTGTCCGTTTGTCCATTATAATATGTAATCAAACTCCAGGCCGCAATTATGGACCGATCATCTCGAAATTTTGCATGGAGGTCGGGTTCAGACAAGAATAAACAACTATTCTTATTGGTGATGATCGTGAAATATATAGCTGGTGAAATGGACGAAAAACATAATTTTTATTCAATTTTGTAGCGACTCTGTAGGTCATAATAAGAGTCAGATCGCCTTAAAATTTTAAATAAGGTAAGAACATATGGAAAAAGCTGACAAATTGAGATGATGATCAGATAATATTTAGGGTTAAATGGACCACAATTTTTTTGTGTGAAAATATACAGCGAAGTCTTTATTTCTGGAAGGCACGTTTCACCCACCTTAGTTATATTTGGAAGACGATCTCTCGACCTTTACATTGATGCCAATTATGTTGTTGTACGAGGTCAGATAACAGAGCTACAGCCTAATATATACAGTTATTTGTTTGTAGTGTAATCATAAAGACGCTAGAGGCCGCAATTATAGCTCAATAGTCACGAAATTTTGCACGAGGTAAGAGTTAAGGTCGAAGAAGATGCCTACGATTTTGGACGATGATCTGATATTATTTAGCGCGTGAAATTGACCATTACTTTTGTATGAAAGATATAAATATTAAATTTTCCATATTATAATTCTTGAAGGGCATACGAGGGGCACTAAAAACCTTCTAGCCTAGGCAACACGCAGTGTCGCCGGGCGTCATTTGACATTTTTATTGGAAAGTTTGACAGTTTTTAGCCTGAGCGTACTTAGGACAGTTTGACATGCGACCATGTGTTGGGTTGTTTTCAGTGGCTTGATTGAGACACCTCCAAAACATGATTTTTGAACGCTTTTACAGCATCTTTTGGCAACGAAAATAATTGACCACGCATTTTTTCTTGATATGCTGCATATCAAATGAAGTCATTGGATCCCCAGTCAGGGCTGTACGGCGCATGACGCATCAATTCCACGTTTTGTCCGGTCAAACAGGCGCTGGTTTGAATCGATGTGTGAGAGCTCGCATTGTCATGATGTAGAACGATTCTCTTGTTTATTTTCCGATTTTCTCAGGAGACTTCAGGCAAACAAATTGTAGTGTAAGACTCAGAATTATCCGTCCTACATATCTCAAGCCGTATAGTCGCCACACGGTCAGTTTTGCGAAGAAACAGGTCTTTTCCATGAACAACCTTCGTTAGATTGGACTCGCTGTCGAAGACCCAATTGGTTGATTCCTGTTTTGTTTCGAGCTCCTTAGCATAGATCCAAGATTCGTCTGTGACGATCTTACAAATGTCGTTTGAAGCACCGCGATCGTTTTTTACACAATTTTTTGCACAAAAAAAGCTCTTGTAGGCCTTTTTTTGAGCGATTGACCAATTTCCAGCAAGAAAAATCAATTTTTTCGGCCAGGTGTTCATGCAATATCAAATCTTAGTTGGTGGAAGAAATGCGCAAGGATGCCTTTATCTCACGGTATAAAACAGTGCGATCTTGCATTATCCGTTTACGTACGGCTTATTTTTTTCTGGCACAACGGCGAATTTTGGGTGAATGTGATTTTTTCAACTTTAAACAACACATGGTCGTATGTTAAACTGTCCTGAGTACGCGTAGGCTAAAAACTGTCAAACTCTCCAAAAAAAATGTTAAATATCGCCTGGCGACACTGCGTGTTGACTGGTCAGAAGGTGTCTTAGTGCCCCTCGTATACCGACAAAGTAGCCTACATATGAAAAAAAGATCTACTGACGCTTCCGCTGATGCACATTGTGATAATGCGTCTGCTAGATAACGGGCCTACTCCCTAAAATATAGTGGATTTTTTGTAGAGAACCACAGTTTCCTTGGGTGCCACCGTGGTGCAATGGTATGCACACCCGCCTTGCACACATAACGTCGCGGGTTCGATTCCCCGGCCAGGCAACATCAAAACACTTTTCAACGGTGGCAAAATACCCCTCAGTAATGTTGGCGACATTTCCTGAGTATTTCAGCCATGAAAAACTCTACAAAAGTGGTGTCTTAGACACGCTGTTCGGACTCTGAGATAAACTGTAGGTCCCATATAATTGTGCTAATATGAATCGGGGTGTACTCATTGATATGAGAGAAGTCTCCCTTGTCCCTTATGGGATGTTTGTGGAACAATTATATTATTACAGTTTCATCCCATGCTACAAATTGTCTCTATCATGACAGAGAAATTCCCACTTCTGGCATTATTGCAAATTACGTGGAGCCTCAGCGTATTAATTGTCCAATTGGATTTTTATACATATGTAGATTGCAGCATGGGGTCGCATAGCAACTTTTTGAAAAATGTACTGGGTGTAGCTGTCGTTAAAGTTTTTTTTAATATTAATTTTGGTGAATGCGAAGACACCCATAGCTTCCTGACGTATAATTGAATATGGGCGGCCAGGCAACATAACATTTTTAATGGTGGCATAATACCACTCAGTAATGTTGGCGACATTTCCTGAGTATTTCAGCCATGAACAACTTCTTTACAAGTGGAGTCTTAGGACACGGTAGAATCCACAAAGTTATCTCTTACAATAAGTTTATTTGTTAAATAAACGAATTTTGATGTGTTGGTACCTAAATGCAAGGGTAGTGGTGTAGGGTATCACATGGTCGGCCCCGTCCGACCATAGCATTTGCTAACTCGTTTTATTTTGGAATTTATCCTAAACGTCTTAAAGACTTCTTAATTTTGCGATATTAAGAATGGGTTAGGAATTAGTGTACCAGCATTAGTGGGTATTATTGAATGAAGATTTTTTGTTTCCGCGATAGGTTTAGCTATTGCATATTTTAAAATCAAATCCACTTTCGTATTTTAATAACCACCTTCTGAAGAAAATATCACCTTAATATTTGATAGATTATTTGGCTCGGATGCCAATTCATATAATTCCCGAACTGTAGTGAATATGAAACCAAAATCAATATGTGTCAATTTTTTCTATAGCCCAAAATACCTGAAATCGGGTGGTAGATTTCAGGTATTTTGAGGATTTTATGTTCATTTCTAGCCAGAATAGACTGTAGTTTGGCATTTAGGTTCCCAATGGTACATAAACTTCTCTCAAGGTTTTGCTATAGCCCCAAATAGCGGTAGCACCCGATTTCAAGTATTGAGTTTTTTATCTTAATTTTTAATCCGAATTGGTTGTAACTTGGAATTTGCAGTTCCCAATGGTACAGGAACTTCCCCACCAAAAATTGTGATCATAGGTTCAGGTACCACCGGTTTCAGGTAGTTTGGTACATATTCGGCCTAAATTGACTGTTACATGTCTATGGGTCAAAAATGTATTTATTAAAAAGTTCAAAATAAAAAATAATTAAACAAATTAAGTTACAGTATTTTATTTATATGTGTACTATTAACTGGAAAATAATTTTTCGCTTTGCCTCCATAATTATATTCTTCTTCATGATTAAATCTCTCATATAAAGCGTTTGCATTTTAATTAAAATTGGTGACAAAATTACACGGCAAAGCGTTTTATTTGAGAGATTCCATCATGAAGAGGATGCTAAGAGAAAAATTAACTTAATTTTTTAATTGTTTTTTATAATGCTGTTAAGATAAATTCCTAAAAAAAAAACAACAAAACAATTAAAAACAAGTAAGAACAGACTATAGTCGGACGGGGCCGACCATGTGATACCCTATACCACTATCCCTGTGCACTAGCTTTCCGGGCTAGCTGTTATAAGATGTGCATTAGAAATTTTACCAATTTTCACACAAAAGTTTTGATCAATTTAACCCGCTAAATATTATCCGATCATACCGTTGACTTGCACGCTACTTCTTCATCTCAAACCAAAACTACGTTTAAAATTTCGCGCCGATCGGACTATTATTGCGACCTACAGAGCGGCTACAAAATCGAGCAAAAATTTTGTTTTTGGTCCATTTCATCCCTTTAACATTTCACGATCATCGCCAAAAACTAATCAGTTCTATTCTGGTCCAAACCCGACCTCCATACTAAATTTCGTGACAATCGGTCCATAATTGCGGCCTCTAGCTTGATTACAATTTTTAATGGACGGACAGACGGACGGACGGACGGACGGACACACATCGCTAAATCGCTTTATCTCGTCGAGATATGAAGTTTGGTATACCACATGAGGGGTCTACGACGAATATTTCGCGGCGTTACATGAATTTTTGGGAAAACAAACTTATTATACCCTTTTCCACATTGTGGTATAGGGTATAAAAATTTAATATTTTGGTAAAATAACAAATGTTTCACATTGGTATAAAAAACTGTTTGACGAATTATTATTCAATTCCCTCTAGCAAATAGGACTTAAAGTTAAAAAATTTTAATTTAAATTTACTCGTAGTATAATACAAAAAAAAAAAAAATCAAGAAAATCGAAGAGTACAATCATCGATAAAAATTGATTTTAAATATTAAGTCGCTAAATTGCATCCATACTATGGTGGAGGGTACAAAAACTACAGCATATGGGGCTAATCTGAGACCATGGAATACTAGCTGAAGAAGTCCACATTGTTAGAAATGCTTAAACAGTAACTCTAATTCTTATGTTTGAATTAACAAGATTGTTCAAGTATTGTAAAAGGGGGTTTCAGACTAAATTTTGTTATTAGATATACTTTTGCACATACATACAGACATACCTTATTTTTCTCCCAAATTTACAGAAACACACACTTGTAAAATATCTCCCACTTTGAACTGCTGGTTTATCGTCATCTTCCTCTTTACAAACTATTGTTTCACTCACTGCTCTACTATTCATAGATATCAAACTTCTTCCAACAGGAAATTGAAATATTATAAATGAATTGAGTTCAACAAAAAAGCCAAACAAAATTTAAATATATTTTCATTTTTATTTGACCAAACAAACTCAATACCGAATTAAAATCATTCAAGCAAAAGTTGTCTACATTTTTCCTACCAACAACAACAGCAGCAATTCAACAAATGTAATTGTCACCACAGACATCTCAGTCAGCAGTTTAACCATTCCCAATGCAAACGAATTATCTTCGCCCGCCACAAAGAAATATGGTAAGAGGAACTTGTTTAATTTCCGTTACAATCTCAAGAGATAAATCTGTATCCGCTTAGTGTAGATGGTTTTCGAAATCCGTTTGACGGTAATAAAGTTATTTTGATGACTTTACGATTTTATCATTAGGACCTATGGATGAGCCTGATTTGTAATTGTCCTTTTTCTTGTTTTTTTCTTTTGAGTAATTTCTTAGAGAAATGATAATGAGTGTGTGGTCTGTCGGGTGAATGTATTAAAAAATGTAATCACATTTACAATAATGGTTTGTCATAAAAGAGGTTTTTAATTGGGAGAGGTTATCGCTAAGCGTTTTTATTATAAAATGTTTATTAAGGAAAGAAATAAAAACAAAAAGATTTGAACAGAAAAGTTCTGCAATATTTAAAACGTTGAAAGTGCAATGAAGGATGTCTTGTAGTATCTCAGAAATATAGCTAACTTATAAATTAAATAATATTCTAAAACGCTCATCATCTATAACGGTTGATATGAAACATGACAGGTTTATTACAATACATTCATTATCCGAAGTGATAAAAAACCAAATTTGTATGAAAACAAGTAAGCAAATGCTATAGTCAGACGGGGCCGACCCTACACCTACACCTCTGCCCATTGTGGGAAAAATATCTAAATTAAATGTTTGATCCAAATTTTAAATTCTTGACCATATTCCGCCAAATTACGAAAACGATACTTGAACCAACTCTCGACCTCTCCTTTGATACAATCATTATCAATAATAAATGATGCAAAAATATCAATTAATTATATCAGTAACACAATGTGTCGCAATTTTATAAAATAAATTCCTTGGTAAACAGTGCACAGAGGAAGTGGTGTAGAGTATAACATGTTTGATAATATTTTACTGCTAAATATATCGTGCTTGGTGGACAATTTTTTCTTAGAATCAGCCAAAAATAGTTGTTAAAATTCGAGTTTAGAAAAATGTTTCGAAACGAATTGTTTATTTAATCTATATATACTTACTTATTTAGCTGGCCCATTACAGAACATTTGTTCTATAGGCCGAACAAACTATTGCCTCTCTTTCTCATCGCTCATTCTTATGATATAGCCTAGCCAACGCAATCGTTGCATCTCAATACGTTTAATTATATTGATGTCGTTGTATAGCAGATAGAGCTCGTGGTTCATGCGACGTTGATATTCACCGTCAACGCAGATTGGTCCGTAGATCTTTCGAAGAATTTTTCTCTCAAACACACCAAGCACTGCCTTATCTGGTTGCGCAAGTACCCATGCTTCGGAACCATACATCAGCACGCAGGGACGTACGCAGGATTTCATTTCGGGGGGGGGCCCAACTTTACCAAAAATCATGAAATTTAAAAATGTTATGTATCGTTACGTAAAGCTATTTTAAAGGGTTTCTGATGATTTTATGCACGAGGGGCACTAAAAACCTTCTAGTCTAGGCAACACGCAGTGTCGCCAAACGTCATTTGACATTTTTTTGGAAAGTTTAGCCTAAACAAACTCAGGACAGTTTGACATACGACCATGTGTTGTGTTGTTGTGGCTATTAGCATAAGTTTTAAAAATATCGTCACTAATATGGATTCTGGAAATCCGTTTGGTGAAAGAACTTCCATGCAAAAAGTGCGAATATGTCGAATAGATGTATACTGTGTTTGGAGGATATAAACAGTTTGACCCGAACATAACGCCGTTTCTTCTTTAAAGTGCATATATTACACACTAATTTCCGTGCCATTAAAAAAGTTTTGTATTATTGTAAGAAAATAATATTCGTTACTTGCAAAAAAACACCAAAGCTTTACTATTTTAACAGAAGTGATAGAGTCAATGAAAGCCAACTAAGCTACATCCTGAAAAAAATAGGTTGAGTCGAAGAACTCCGTCTGATACATCAATGGTTTCCAATAACCAATCACTTCTGTCGGCACAGCGGAGGCAAAGTTATGAAAATTCATCATTTTTGATTTCTGTAAAACAAGAAAAAGTAGCAGTCGGGTTTGCCTACATATATAGGCATATAGAATACGGACTACATAGCCAATTTTTGTTCTGTAAATTGTAAAGCCAGGAAGTTTCCGAATTTTGTCTCCATTTTTGGACGTATAAATTTTCCGACATTACTTCGAAATATTTGGGGTGTACAACTTCTCGATTATTGGCGTTACCCAGCAAAATTTATTTGAAGTTGTTCTATGTGAAGTAAAGATTGAATAGCTTTTTTAGAAGCAGTCTACGCAGAGTCATTAAAAATGCATTCCGTTCTTCACATTTTAACAATGTCCGATTTAAATCCATTTCATAAAATTTTCACATTTTAGCAATGTTTAGATTTATAATAAAATGTTTGTATCCAAAAAGATAATCATAGGTGCAAGAAATATCAGTCTGTATATTTGTTTGTAGCCTAAATTAGTTAAATCATGAGTGCAAGTAACAATGTCTTTTTAAGTGAAAGAAGTCATGATTTTTACAAGGGCATGGTGCAGCTAGGATGCAATTAATTTTAGATGTTTATCACCTATTTCGCATGAATCTATGCAAGAAGCGTTTTAAGATGTTTTAAAATTATTTGATTTTTATTTGCACTTAGTCGCTTTTTACAATGATTTATTTGAGATATTCCATTGTTTTATATTCATTATATTTCAATTTCATTAAGACTATCGAACTATTATCAAACAAATCAAATCAATGAGAAATCAGCGCTTAATAGATTTTAACTTCTCCCATATCCTCAAAATGCATGTTTGCGAATCAATTTTTAAATTAATCGAAAAATCAATACAAAATACATTCCATGAAATGTATATTTATCTACTACAAAGAACTAATGCAAAATGTGTGCTTAAGAAGCAAATTATACAGTATCCTCACTTCACCATGCCCTTGTAAAAATCAAGATTTTTTTTCACGTAAAAAGATGTAGTCAGAAATCACTTGCACTCATGATTCAACTACTTCTTTGGCTACAAACATTTTGCTGGGTATGATCAAAAATGTGACTTCGATGAAAGCGCAAAAGTTTTGTACTTTTGTACAGACGATACCTGATATAGTCAATTTTGGAAGTGGAGCTAATTTTGGAAGTCAAACTAGTTGGTCGGCGTAAGATTTAGAGCTTTTGGACAAATCCTGTTATCGCTGTAAACAAGACCTCAAGTGAATCGATCTATATTCGAACCTACTGTAGGTCTCGAAAAAATCGATTTGGACTTTGCTCAAGATTTTAGAGAAATATTTTGAAGTCTGGCAAGGGAAGTGTCCAAAATATTGCGAGATCCAAATTTTGGACAAAATCTGTAGATCTGTTAGAGAGTTATAATGGTTTGGGAAATTGCAGTCATGACCTTGTTTTATAAGGAGACAATACAGTCAGTGAGTTGCCCAATTTGAATTTCTATATCTCAAAAACAGTTTTCACTGCTAAAACATTTTTTTAGTTCCATTTGGATAGGGCTTGTGGTTTTCCTACAAAACGGTCAAAACCTGAAATACCCTAAAATGCGTTTTTTTTATTTTTTTCATCTATGAACCCAGGTGTAAGCTTCATTCGTTTAAAGTTGTTTCAAGAGCACCATGATATACAATACAAATAACAGCAGATACAATACCAAATAACCAAAGTTTGAGCATTAATTTCGTTTACGGTTGTTTTCAGCTACAAATACTGATAGGAAAAATTCAGATGGGCATGCTATTTATAGCAGATATTATGTGTGTTCGTTTACTCAAAATTTGTACAAATTGTTACTGGATGTTGTTCGTTTACCCTACAGGCCAATACAAAAGACCTTGGTCGTTTACAGAAGTTACTGGACTTGTACAAATTTGTACAAATTATTGAGTAAACGAACACACCTATTATCACTTTATGATGCACAAGAATACATTTTACTTCATTATTTTCTCCCACTATTTAGCAATAAGTTAATATAAACAAGTAAGCAAATGCTATAGTCGGACGGGGCCGACCATGTGATACCCTACACCACAACCTGTAGGAATTAGCTATGTGCAACCCGCTTGCACGCTGAATGTCCGGGTTCGATTCCCATCAAATTGTCTACGGTGGCAAAATACTCCTTAGTAATGTTGGCGATATTTCCTGAGTATTTCAGCCATGAAAAACGTCTCTACAAGTGCCAACTTAGGACACGCCGTTTGGACTCGGCGATAAAAACTAGGTCACATATCAATAACATAATATGAATCCATTGATATATGAGAAGCCTCCCTTGTCTTTACTGGGATGTTTGTGGACAAATATATAATTTATACATTTCTAAATAATATTCAAAAATTGGAAAATTCACATTGATTAGCCCCTCCTGCTACATCTTCACATTGTCTTTGAATATCAGGTTCCTTTTTGGAATACACCTAAAATAAATAAATATATATACCATGCAATTTGGTATATTTGATAATTGGGAAAATTGCGTGTTTATTGAAGATCTATCGTCCAAAAATTGTGCACTTGTACCTCACATATGCTTCGAAAATAGTTCATTGTGGTCATATATTGTGATATCAAAAATATATTTTATCCCGGTAGAAATAACTAACAATGAACAGAAATTCAAAAATTTTGCATGCAAACAAATTTATAAATCCCAAAATTATTCATATTCAATTATACCGCAAAGAAGATAGTATAAGTCAGCACCGCTAACGGTGATATATATACCTTCAGCCTCTAAAAATATATTTATTTTATAACACGAGTTTGCTTCAAAATACGTGGAATCTGTAGGTATCGTAATATGGGGCTATACCAAATCAATTTTAGTAAGCTAAACGCTGGAAATATTTGAGAATTATTTTTTCAGATTTGTAATTTTAGTTGGAGCCGGCAGGGGTTTTTGGAACTTCTGGACTATTATCTCAGGAAGTATGATTTACCCCGGGAAAGGGACCAGAATAGGGAACGTATAAAGAACCTTTTTCAAAAAAAAAAAAAAAATAATAATCAAATAGATCCGATACGGGTCCTCAAACGGACGGACGAAGGATGGACTGATATGGTCCATATTCCGAGCTAACACATGACTGGATGAAATAATACGATGTGTAAAGTTTCGACCAATCAGAAAATCTCATTGAGAGTTAAATTGCGGATTTGCGGCGCAAGTACAATCTGCTGAAAAAAATTCAATACGATTCGAGAGGACTCTTAAATGTCCCTTTTCCGAATTTTGTGTGGGATGTACCTTAAGGACCTATATAGTCTTATCCGATCTATATCTGGAAGGAATAATAATATATGGAAAGTTTGGAGCAAATCGCTTGCTCACTTCACCAGTTATCGTTCACACAATTTTTCGAGCAATTTTTAACTTTTTTGGGGGAGGTGTGGACCGACATAGCCTACATTCGAACTTAAACAAAGTTTGGGCAAAATATTACATTGTATAAAATTTGCTTGTAATCGGTAGATCCGTTCGAGAGTTATCGTGCGCATCAGCCAGTTAGACATTAAGAGAGACAGATGAACGGACAGCGCTAAATAGACTCCAAATTGTCTGAAACGAATTTCGTCCAAATATACTTGGGGTCTAAAATCTATATTTCGATGAGACACATCTTTGGTCGTATTTTGTTTGTATCCCCTTTACCCTAAATCCTGAGGTATAACATAGGTGGCGAAGCGACCCCATGTTGCAATATTTGTATAAAAATCCAATTTGACAACTGAACTGAAAATTTATCTGTCATGATAGAGACAATTTGTAGCATGGGAGGAAATTGTGGTTCTCTACACAAAACACATTATATATCAGGCAGAAGGTGCGTATCTAGCAGACGCATTATTGCAATTTGCATCAGTGGGAAGATCAGTAGTTATTTTTCCATATGTAGGCTCCTTTGCCGGTATATGCCCTCCAGGAATGAAAATATGGACCAAAAATAAAATTTTTATATTTTTCATACAAAAGTAATGGTCTATGTCAACCGTTAAATAATATTAGATAATCATGCAAAATTATAGGCATTTTCTTGAACCTAAACTCTTACCTCGTGCAAAATTTCGTGACTATTGAGCTATAATTGCTACCTCTAGCGGGCTTATGATTACACTACAAACAAAAAACTGGATATATTAGGCTGTAACTCTGTTATCTGATCACGTACATCAACATAATTGACATCAATTAAAAGGTCAAGAGATCGTCTTCCAAATATAACTCACGAGTGGGGAATATGTCTTTCAGGGGCAAAGATATAAGCTGTTTATTAAAAATTTCCACAATTTTCACACAAAAGTTATGGTCCATTTAACCCTCTAAATAATATCTGATCGCCATTTCGAATTGCAAACTTCTTCTTTGTCATATAATCTTACCTTATTTAAAATTTCGAGGCGATCGGACTATTATTGCGACCTACAGAGCAGCTACAAAATCGGATAAAAATTATGTTTTTGGTCCATTTCACCCGCTAAATATTTCACGATCATCACCAATTAAAATAGCGATCTATTCTGATGTGAAACCGATCTCCATACCAAATTTCGTGACGATCGGTCCATAATTGCGGCCTGGAGTTTGATTACAATTTATAATGGACAGACGGACACACGGACGGACGGACGGACACACATCTCAAGATCGCATTATCTCGCCGAGATATGAAGATTGGTATACCATTTGATTGGTTCTCCGGCGAATATTTCGCGGTGTTACATGAATTTTTCCCAAAACAAACTTATAATACCCTTTCCACATAGTGGTGTAGGGTATAAAAAGGAATACAAAATACTGATTAAAGCAGTAAATAAATTTTCTAATTGGTTTTCGAGATATACTCCACGTAAAACCTTTGATATGTCGTACATATTGTCCTATAGACACTTCATTTTATGTACTTCTAATCCGCACGATAATGAATTTGTAATCCTTTCGAATACGAATTCCAAAACACAGGCATGGCATAAGGAACGAATTCAGTTTTACTGGAAGTTTCTCCCAAATAGCGTACTCAAACAAACAATTTTAAATATTTCTTCAGACAGCTTGTTGATAAAGTATGTACATTTTCAGTACAGAACCTTCAGAACAATATCAGTTTTCATTTGAAATTTAAAAAAAAATTTCTAGAGAAAAAATCGTAATAATTTGTTAAAGTAGCTCAAAAAATCTTGTCGTACCAAACCATTTCGGGGGGGCCCGGGCCCCTCGTGCCCACCCCCCCCCCCCCCCTGCGTACGTCCCTGTCAGCACGGGTAGTATCAGTGTTTTGTTAATCGTTATTTTTGTTTGACGAGATGTAGCTTTGTTTTTAAACTGCTTACTTAAGCCAAAGTAGCATCTGTTAGCCTATACAATTCTTCTTTTATTTTACAACTGATGTCGTTAGTTGTGTTTACGGCGGTGCCAAGTAGACCAAATCTTTTACTACCTCAAAATTAGAGAAACCAACGTCAACAGTTGGCCCGATCTCTATGGATGCATTGCGCGTCGACACCATCAACTTAGTCTTCGTCCCATGATGTCTATATCATCAGCATAAGCAAGTAACATGTGGCTATTGGTGTAGATTGTGCCACTTCTTTTGACGCTTGCCTCTCGAATAACCTTTTCTAGCAGGATGTTGAAAAGATCACACGAAAGGCTGTCTCCTTGTCTGAAACCTCTTTTGGTACCAAACTCTTCGGAGAGGTTCTTTCCTATTTTAACTGAAGACCTTGTGTCAGTTAAAGTCATTTTACAAAGCCGAATTAGCTTTGCGGCGATACCAAATTCAGACATGGCTTGGAATTCATTTGGACGAAGGGAGCTGTCGAAGGCTGCCTTATAATCGACAAAAACGTGGTAGGTGTCGATCTGCATCTCTTGGGTGTTCTCCAGGATTTGCCGCAGGGTAAATATCTGGTCAAGGGTGGACTTGCGAGGTCTAAAGCCTCCTTGGTATGGCCCAATTATCTCGTTGACCATTGGCTTTAGTCGTTCGGACAATATCCCTGACACGATCTTGTAGGCAATAGGGAGTAGACTTATGCCCCTATAGTTAGATCATACAGTCTTATCTCCTTTCTTATGGACGGGGCACAGGCTAATCAGTTTCCAATCGTCGGGTACTCGTTCTTCCTGCCAGATGGTGCTAATTAGCTGATGAATACACCTTATCAGCGTGTCGCCTCCGGTTTTGAACAGCTCGGCTGGTAAGCTATCGGCTCCTGCTTCCTTACTATTCTTCAGCCGGTTTTTTGCTGTCTTTACCTCATCTTGGCTGGGCGGTATACATACAATACCATCTTCTGGGATTGCATCTTTGGTATCTTCGTCGTCTTCGCTGGATACCAACAGGTTTGAAAAATTCTCTTTCCATATCCTGAGCACACTATCAGTTACCAAATTACCTTGCTGGTCTCTACAGGAGGATGTGCCTGTACCAAAGCCATCAGTTTGATGCTTCACTATTTGGTAGAATTTTCGGACTTAATTCTGGCTCCTGTACGATTTGTTCACACTCCCGCTTTCCCTCTCTTTTTCCTGCAAAAAACATGTTTCTCCTCTCTCCTTTTTTCCCGATATCTCTCTCGTGCGATACGCATTGCTACGGATTGTAAGGAAGCTCTTTATGCCGCATTTTTCTCTTCGGTAGCAGCACGACACTCCTGATCATACCATGGATTCCTTGGTGGAGGTCTCTACTCGATGAATGTCTTCCATCTATCACAACGTGATCAATTTGATTTCTTGTTTTCTGATCTGGATACAACCAGGTGACCTTATGGATGTCGAGATGTTTAAATCTGGTGCTGCTAACTACCATGTTTTTTGCCGCTGCGAAGTCTATCAGTCTCATTCCATTGTCAGATGTATCATTGTGGAGACTAAATTTTCCGACTGTTGGGCCAAAGATATTTTCCTTTCCAATTTTGGCATTAAAATCGCCTAGAATAATTTTAATGTCATGGACAGGACAACGGACAGGACAGGACCGTTCCTTGGTATCTCTCATCCTCTCATATAAAAGACAATGTGTGTATGTTAGTATGTTTGTATGTTCCGAATAGACTCAAAAACGGCTGAACCGATTTTCTTGAAATTTTCAAATAATGTACAGGGAACAGCGGTGGTGAAAATAGGATATATATTTTTTTGCATTTCGGAGGAAGCGCGGTACCTCCCCTATGCCCTATTTTTTAAAAACGCTATTTTAGCAAAACTGACAAACCTATCGGAGAGAAAATAAATTTGCGAGACAAATAGCCTATATATATCAAAAACTGCTTAACCGATTTTCTTGAAAATTTCAGAGAATCTATTGGGAGGACCCGTGGTGAAAATAGGTTATACATTTTGTTGAATTTCGGAAGGGGCTGGGAACCTCCCCCATGCCCTATTTTTGAAAATGATATTTTATCAAAACTGAAGAACGTATCGGAAAGAAAAATAATTTGGGGGCAATGATGGTTGTGTCTCCAACCCTGGGTACTGATTTGGGACCTAAAGACCCGATCACGCCCACTTTTTTAAATAGCTTATATATCAAAAACTGCGTAACCGATTTTCTTGAAATTTTCAGAGAATCTACTGGATGGTGGTTGTGTCTCCGACCCTATGTACTAATTTGGGACCAGACCACGCCCACCTTTTAAATATCTTATACATCCAAAACTACCAAACCGATTTTCTTGAAAATTTCAGAGAATGGATATGGAAGACCCTGGGTAAAAATAAACTATATATTATGTTGAATTTCTGAGGGGGTGGGGTACCTCCCCTTTGCCTCATTTTATTCAAACTCTGTCCTTCCAAAACTTACTAACGTAGGGCTTAGAAAGTAAATTTGCGAGACAACGGTGGTTGAATCTCCGACCCTAGGTACTTATTTAAATATGTTATATCTCTGAAACTACTGAGCCGATTTCCTTAAAATTTCAGAGAATGTATAGCGATGGCCCACCTTTTAGCACGCCCATTTTTTAACTACTTTATATCTCCAAAATTTCTGAACCGATTTTCATGTCATTTTCAGATGATGTACAGGGATGGCACCTGGTGGAAATAGGCTATATAAACTTACGAACGTCCGTTTCCCCAACCCTGGGTACATATTTTAGCCCGACCATTCTCAATTTCTGAAAAATTAATGGAAATACCGAATGTTATGCATAACGAAGTTTTGGCCTTATTGGAAAGCAAATCTTTAGATTAGAAAGCAACATATCGATAGCTATAGCTTCATCAGGTACACATTGTAAGAAGACGCAAGGACGACACAGTCGACCCTTAAGATGCCACTGGATATTCTTTTGATTGAATTGCACACATGCAATATTAAATAGAAGTTATCATCAGGAAAGAATGTACGATGGTACATAAAAATTCCCAAGAAGCTTTAGAACGATTCTTGAATGATTTAAGAGCAATTCACGTTTGCATTTCAGACAAACACTGCCAGTTATACTATTCCAGCAAATGCATGCATCAATAAATGTATGCATCAAGTCATAAGTTAACATTCCTCCAGATTTCATATAGACACCATCATTTCTGAAGATGTTTTATTTATAGTCACTTGCAGATCCCGACTAATTTGCGACGCATAAAAAAATATGATTTTCTTAAGAAAAGGTAACATAAAACTGTTTCAAGGGCCTGCACCGCAGACCGGGCCGGTTAGTCTATATATAAAATAGAAAATTGTTTGTTTGTTTGTGCCTTATAGACTCAAAAACCGCTGAACCGATCTTGCTGAAATTTTTAGGGTACATTGCTACATTGCCTGAAATAAAAATAGGCTATATAATTTTTTTAAATTCCGCGTTTATCTGGAGTAATAGCATCAAAACCGGAGGCAACTCCAAAAAATTTAGATTTTGTATGCAATTATCTTTAGAACTCTTACAGATACAATCTCCAAATTTGGTATATGTGATGGAATTTGATGTTGAAATAAATTTACCAAATTATATTCAAATCGGTCCAGATTTGGATATAGCTCCCATATACATATATTTTCGGCCGACTTCCTTATTTTATGCACCAAACACGCTATGTATGTGCAATTTCAATGAAATTGGGTTCGAAATCGGTTCAGATTTGGATATTGCTCCTATATATATTTTCAGCCGATTTCCTGTATTTGATGCACCAAACACGTTATATAGGTCCAATTTCGCTGAAATTTGAAATGTCTGACTGAATTTGTTCTAGAAATGAATGTGCCAAATTATATCGAAATTGGTTCAGATTTGAATGTAGGTGCCATATTAATTTTCGGCCTATTTCCTGTATTTTATGCACCTAACATGCTATAAATGTCCAACTTCAATGAAATTTGGAATGTGTGACGGAATGTGGTGTAGACATAAATGTACCAAATTATATCGAAATCGGTTTAGATTTGGATATTGCTCCTATATATTTTTTCAGGCGATTTTCTGTATTTGATGCACCAAACTCGTTATATATGTCCAATTTCGCTGAAATTTGGAATGTGTGCCGGAATTTAGTCTAGAAATAAATGTCCCAATTATATCGAAACCTGTTCAGATTTGTATATTGCTCCTATATATATTTTCGGCCGATTTCCTGTATTTTATGCACTATATATGTCCAGGTTTGTTGAATTTGGTCTAGAAATAAATATGCCAAATTTTATCGAAATCGGTTCAGATTTGAATTTCAGTGAAATTTGGAATTTGAGACTTCTTAAGAGGGTTGCTTTATTATGATATATCTAAATCATTATTGGAGTAAAAATTATAAATACAAGTGGAAGTTACCCTATTAGTAATTTAAGATATCACAATAGGTTAATATGTATATGACTTGGAAAAAATAAGCCCCATGTATAAAATAAATTACAATTATCCTTAAAACTTAAGGTTCTCAAACCTGGTTCTATTCCTAATTGAATTCACTTCAAATCTACGCAGCAATACTTATAGTCGAAAGGCTTTAGGAGGAGTGTTACCTTCTGAAACATACAAAACCAGTAGGAAAAGACCAAAGTCGGGCGGGGCCGACTATGTAATACCCTACACCAGTCGAAATATGTAAAAATGGAATAATTAGTATACATCCCAATACGCAAATTGGAGCCATATTTGGGGAAAATCGTTAAAATACCTAAAATCGGGAGGTACCATTATATGGGGGCTACAAAAACATGGACCTATCTTAACAATTTTAAGTGGCGAAATTTCGTGGCCACTGGGAACGACATATGTAAAATTTCAGCTAGTTCAAGCAAAAAATGTGGCTAAGATCCCTAAAATTCCCTTAATCGGGAGGTATCGTTATATGGGGACTATACCGAACCGTGGACCTAACTTGACAATTTTTAGTGGAGCAATTTCGCGGTCATTGAGAACCTCAAATGTAAAATTTCAGCTAGTTTGGGCAAAAAATGTGCCTAAGATCCATAAAATACCTTAAATCGGGAGGTATCGTTATATGGGGACTATACCGAACCGTGGACCTATCTTGACAATTTTTAGTGGAGCAATTTCGCGGCCATTGGGAACCTCAAATGTAAAATTTCAGCTGGTTTGGGCAACAAATGCGGCTAAGATCCTTAAAATACCTAAAATCGGGAGGTACCGTTTTATGGGGGCTATACCAAAACTTGGACCGATATAGCCCATCTTCGAACTTGATCTTCCGACGGCTAAAAAAAATGGTATTCCCCAATTTTCAGCGAAATCGGTCAACAAATCCGACCTGTATGTTGCGAACGGATGGACGGACGGACATGCATAAATCGACTCAGAAAGTGATTCTATGTATATCCCTAGAAGGAACTATGGGTCTATCTCGCTTCCTTTTGTATGTTACATACAAATGCACTAACACATAATACCCCTTACCACATAGTGGTGTAGGGTATAAATACCATATTAGCTTCATAACAGCCCTGAATGGGTAGAGAACGCCTTCATATCCCCTATATGTATACGTTAAAATATTAAAAAAGTTAATATAATTATAGCATTCTATTTTATCTTAGTCGTGGTAGCAACGCGCCTCGGTTTCAGCTAGTGTCATACAATTTTGAAATATCTTTTGGAAGACTGTTTTCTGAGTTCCTTAATTATTGCGACAGGAGAAGTCAAACTAAATACCCGTAGGGTAAGTCAATTCTCAATACCGTGAACCAGTAAAAATAATAATATAAATAGTATTAATGAAACTAATTTAATAGTTTTATTTATACTTACATGTCCTTATGTTAATACAATGTCTTGTAAATAAGATTAATTAACAGCCTTTTATAGATTCCGGCCAATTAGGCTGTTTCTGGAAATAAAGAGAAACAATGAGAATTGATTATCTTTGTAAATGTGTTCTAATTAATTTACCGCTAAAATCTAAATCTTTCCTTCTATCTTACATTTACGAAGTGCACTTAGAAAGCTATAATGTTTCACTGAAAACTATAATCGAATAAATAAAAGATGCCAAGATGTGAACATTTTTCAAGCCAGTCATCAACCACGAATTAAAACCAACAAAGAAACACCAGAAGAAGATTACAACAGTGTGGAATAGAAAAAAAACCAACCGACTCATTGATGCTGTGTGGGTGTTTGTAGATATGGCCTGAACAGCAAACAATCCAAGCGTGAATGACTGAATGAATGGTGCTTATTCTATGAAAACGTGTTAAATTGCATTATGCTCAAATCTTAGAAATGTTGTAGCATGTTGATTCGCGCTGCTATCCGCATCAAGTAAGGCCACAAAAACCATAGTGGAGGAAAATTGCATTTAACCATTGATTTTACCGCACTTTATGTTTAGACTTGATGTAAATGCAAAAGTGTATGGGGTGGTCTTTGTTCAGGAATATGGAGGCAGATATGTACAGATACGGTTGGAACTTGAAACTTGCCATGCAGTGACTTGCATGCCGACAAAAGCATGAAAAAGGAAACAAGTATTGAATCTCAAATCAGTTTGGTGGCTTCTTATCTAGGCGCCATTTACTTGAGACTCTGAAGACAATGGAAATGACTTTAGTGGTCGTTTTCATATCGATACACAAACCTACTTCATCTATCCTATTCACATGTTTCTTAAGTGTTAACTGTTCATTAAGTTAATATGTTTGAATATCTTCAAGCATTACTTGATGGTAGTGGAAAGCATTATTGAGATATTGAGTGCTTATAGGCATTAAAAATTCAATTGTGAGAGGAAGTGATTTTCCCATAACAAGTGAAAGCAAAATAAACGTTGCTAATAAACCCATATAAATAAAATGTTTTTATTAATATGTTTCTGAATATCATAGATAATATACAGTGGTATATTGCCTCAATATATATTCCATATTGACACAAAATGAAATGAATGTTTTATGCTATGTTCTGTTTTTGAATTAGAAAAAGAACAACTTTCCACAATGGTGGTCGATGGGACTATAACGACTTCAAAAACGATCATGAAAAGATGCCGGCTACCAAAATTGATTCTGGGAACCATATAAGTATATGGATCACCAGGCAATACCATTTAAGAGCCTTAGTGGTCAGAAAGATGCTTGAAATAAAGTTTATTCTAGAAAATGTTTGGTGTGTTTTTATTGGCATTATCACTTGCCATTAGTGTAACCCCCATTACCATTAGTGTAACCCCAACTATATAGATTTCTGGCCTGACAAAGAAAACAGAATATTTATCATCAAAAATAGTTGTAGACAATGTAGATCAAAAACTAAAAAATAAAATCGGGCGATACCTTTATATTGGGGGCTATACCAAAACATTGGCCGATGTTGTTATACCCTACACCACTATGTGTAGCGGTTCTATAGGTCACAATAATAGTCCGATCGCCGATGACAGAGAAAAAGCTTGTAAATTGAGATGATGATCTGATAATATTTTTAGGGTTAAATGGACCGCAACTTTTGTGTGAAAAAATTTAATATACAGCTTAAATCTTTATTTCTGGAAAACACATTTCGACAATGTGAGTTGTATTTGGAAGACGATCTCAGAGCTACAGCCTAATATATACAGCGATTTGTTTGTAGTGTAATCATTAAGACGCTAGAGGTCGCAATTATAGCTCAACAGTAACGAAATTTTGCACGAGGAAAGATTTTAGGTCGAAGAAGATGACTACAATTTTGGACGATGATCTGATATTATTTAGCACGTGAAATGGACCATTACTTTAGTATGAAAGATATAAAAGTTTAATGTTGGAATTCAAATTCCTGAAGGGAATACGAGGGGCACTACAAATCTTCTGGCCTAGGCAGCACGCAGTTTCGCGTCATTTGGCACTTTTTTTGATAGTTTGAAAATTTTTAGCCTAAGCGTATTTAGGACAGTTTGACATGCGACCATGTGTTGTGTTGTTTTCAGTTGCTTGATTGAGACACCTCCAAAACATGGTTTTGAACGTTTTTACATCATCTTTTGGCGACGAAAATCGTTGATCACGCCTTTTTTTCTTGATGTGCTGCTATCAAATTAAGTAATTGGATCCCCAGTAAGGGTTGTACGGCGCATGACCCATCAATTACACGTTTTGTCCGGTCAAACAGGCGCTGGTTTGAATCGATGTGTGAGTTCTCGCATTGTCATGATGTTGATGCTGTCCTGTTCGTTTTTCGAATTTCTCAGAAGACTTCAGGCAAAAAAATTGTAGTGTAACACTAACCGTCCTACATATCTCAAGCCGTATAGTTGCAACACGGTCAGTTTTGCCGAAGAAACAGGGGAACATTTGCTTCGAAGGTCTTCTTCCATGAACGACTTTAGTTGATCGGGCTCGCTTTCGAAGACCCAAATGGTCAATTCCTGTTTTGTTTTTGGCTTCTAAGCATAGATCCAAGATTCGTCGTCTGTGACGACCTTATAAATGTAAAACGACACCGCAATTGTTTTTGTACCACAATTGTTTTTATACACAATTGTTGGCACAAATCAACAAGAGCCATTTTTGGGGGGATTGACCAATTTTACTGGATCCAGCGAGAAAAATCCAGTTTTGCGGGCAGGTGTTCATGCAATATCAAATCTTAGTTGGTGGAAAAAATGCCCAAAAGATGCCTTTATCTCTCGGTATATAACATGGCGATCTTGCATTATTCGTTCGCGCACGGCTTAATTTTTTTCTGGCACAACGGCCGATTTTGGCTGACCTTGTCTTTTTTGCTAGTGTCGGCCACGATTAAATTCATGGTGCAAATTGCGATAATGTGTCTGCTAGTTAACGGGCCTACTCCCTAATATATAGGGGGTTTTGTAGAGAATCACAGCTGCAAATTGTCTTTATCATGGCAGAGAAATTCCCAGTTCTGGCATTATTGCAAATTACGTGGAGCCTCAGCGTATTAATTGTCCGATTGCATTTTTATACATATATTACAACAACATGGGGTCGCTTAGCCAATTTTTGCAAAATGTACTCGGTGTAGCTGTCGTTAAAGTGAAGGCGAAGGCACCCACAGCATCCTGACGTATAATTGAATATGAAATTTTCCGGCCAGGCAACATAAAATATCTAAAGGTAGCGACATTTCCAGAGCATTTCAGCTATGAACAACTTCTTTACAAGTGGAGTCTTTGGACACGGTAGAAGCCACAAAGTTATTTCTTACAATATATTTATTGGTTAAATAAAGGAATTTTGATGTGCTAGTAGCTAATTGCAGGGGTAGTGGTGTAGGGAATCACATGGTCGACCCTTAGTATGCGGCCCACCATTTAAAGTCTCGTACTATATTGCAGAAAAACACTCAGCTAACTAAAATTACACAACATGTGAAAACGCAATTTTTTAACAAAAAATTAGCTATTTCTCCTTTAAAATCCGTTATAATATTTTGCAATACGTATCAGTTTCGCAATATTTTGAATATATTTACTTGCACGTAAATTGTATGCTGTACTCACAAACAAAATTATTTGTCAAATCTTGCGATTTTTGAAGCTATTTTTAACAAGAGCACGTTCGATTGAAACAAAAACTTATATATCTTAAAAAAGGTCCATGTCATAGCTGTCAGAGTTGCCAGTGTTGTGCCAAAAATTTGACATTCAGTTTTTTTATTTTTGGTCAATGGGTGGAACCACTGTGAATGATATGAAATATAACACGAAAATGTAGATAAAAACTAAAATAAAAAAAAACAAAAACAAAAAATAAAATATACTGAATTTGTATCGCGAGTGGAATCTATAGGAATCGTAGTGTGGGGCTATCCCAAATCTTTGACTTATACTAACAATTTTTAGTAAGCAAACTTCTGATTCATAGAGAACTCGAATTATTAAATTACGTTTGCAAGAAGTTTGAGAGTTATCTTGCACACTATCTATTTTTTATATGCCGGCAGGGTTTTTTTTGAGCTTAAGGGTCGTTCTCTCAGGAAGTATTGACTTGCTACGGCAAAATTTAACCGTTGTGTGGGAGGTACCCGAAAGACAGGACCGATATAGTCCATATTCCACTTTTGATGGAGAGGTGTAGTGACCCCTAAGAACCTTAAATGCCAAATTACAGCTAGTTCGGCTAAAAATTGTAGCTAAAATCCGCAAAATACTGAATGTCGGGAGGTACCGTTATGTGGGGGCTACACCTAAATGTGGACCATTATTGACAGTATTTTTTTGTGTAGAAGTATGTTGAGACCCCTAAGAACATCAAATGTCAAATAACACCTAGTTCGGTTGAAAATTGTAGATAAGATCCATGGACTTTATGCTTGACAATTCAAAAATAGGAGTTTTCTACCTCACTTATTCGGTTCATTGTCAAACCGAGGAGGATTTTAAACTTGTCAAAAGATTTCGTCTGCAGCTTTTCTTTTACGGACGTTGTCGGATTTTTTCGCCCACTGATGCTGTTTAGGATTTACTATCGTCCATTTCCCCTGTCTTTATCCTAAAGCGATCTAGTTATAAAATTTAAAAAAATGGTTAAGTCGTATTCTCTCGCTTATTCAGACTTATATGTTTTAGTTTTCATGGCTGATAACCTCACCATTCGTGCTCAATATTTGTTGGCTATTAACACACACGGCCTTTATTTATAATTATAAGTAGTTTTTTATACCCTCCTTCATAGGATGGGGGTATATTAAGTTTGTCATTCCGTTTGTAACTACTCGAAATAATCATTGTATAAACCAGAAACTGTATACATATATTATTGATCAGCGTGCAATTTTACGTCGATATGTCCGTCCGTCTGTCCGTCTGAGGAAATCACTCTAGCTTCCGACCGGATTGAAGTAGCTGGATGACATTTTGGTAAAATCTATTATATGTATGTAAAACTTTTGGTATTGAAAGCGGGCTATGTAGGTCCACGTTTTCGTATAGCCCCCATACAAAGTGACGCGTCGTCGTTTTAAGGAAATTTTAGGTTATTTGTCCCATTTTACCATGGAATTGGTTGTAATTTGGTATTTTGTGTCTCCAGAGGCGAAAAAATCTTTCTACCAAATTTTGTTTATATATGTCCACGTTTTGGTATAGCCTCCATATAAGGCCCCATATATAGTACGCGTCATTTTAAGATATTTTGAATGTACGAGTATTAGTCCCATTTGACCACAGAATCGGTTGTAACTTTGCATTTTGCGTTTCAAGAGGCTAAGAAACATATATACCATAAAATGTTTACATAGGTCCACGTTTTGGCATAGCCCCCATATAACGCCCCATATATAGAGCGCGACATTTTAAGATATTTTAAATGTATTAGTCGCATTTGAGCACCGAATTGGTGGTAATTTGGTATTTTGTGTCTCCAAAGGCTAAAAACATTTCTACCAAAGTTTGTTTATATAGATCCACGTTTTGGTAGAGCCCCCATATAACGCCCCATAGGTAGTACGCGTCACTTTAAGATATTTTGAATGTATCAGTCCCATTTGACTACCGAATCGGTTGTTAGTTTGTATTTTGTATTTCCACAGGCTAAGAAATATTTCTACCATAAAATGTTTATATAGGTCAAGGTTTTGATATAGACCCCATAGGACGATATCTCCCGATTTTCGGTATTTTGACGGTTTTAGCCTCATTATCGCAGCGAAATGGCTGAAATTTGGTATTTAGTCTTCGTTGGGTGTATAAATGTTTCCCCGGAAATGTGTAGGTATAGGTCCACGCCTTCATATAACCCCCATAGGACGGTACCTCCCGATTTTCGGTATTTTGAAGGTTGTGGCCTCAATATTCCACGGAAATTGCTAAAATTTGGTAGTTAGTCTTCATTTGGGGTATAACACATTTGAAATTTGTCGGTATAGGTCACACGCCCTCATATAGTCCCCATAGGACGATATCTCCCAATTTTCGGTATTTTTGAAGGTTTTAGCTATACTATACTACCAAAATGCCTGAAATTTGATATTTCGTCCTCTTTTGGGATGCAAAACGTTCTCCCAGAAATGTATCTGTATCGGTCCACGCTTTAATGTACACCCCATGGAACGGTACATCCCAATTTTCGGTATTTAGAGGGGTTGACCTCATTATAACACCGAAATTGTTAAAATTTGGCACAGAGTCTTCATTGTGGGTATAAAACTTTCCACCTGAAATTAGTCGGTATAGGTCAACGTCTTCATATAGCTCCCATAGAACGGCACTGCCCGATTTTCGGTATTTTGAAAGTTTTAGCCTCATTATTCCACCGAAATGGCTAATTTTTTTTTTGTTTTGGGGTTACCCGCATAGAACAGTATATCCCAATTTTCGTATATTGAAGGTTTAGCCTTATTATAACACGGAAATGGCTGCAAGATGGTACTTAGTCTTCTTTGAGGGTATACAACTTTCCACCTGAAATTTGTCGGCATAGGTCCATGTCTTCATATAGGCTCATAGAACGGTACTTCCCAATTTTCTACATATAGCTCGTTCTTAACCAAAATAGCTGATATTTGGTATTAAGTTTTTGATAGAGGTATGAAACATTCCAGCCGTAATGTGCCGGTAAAGGTCGACGTCCTCAAATACACCCATAGGACCGTACTTTCCGATTTACGGTATTTTGAAAGTTGTGGCCTCAAATACCACCGATATAACTGAAATTTAGTATTTAAATTGCCACGAGTGTATAAAATATTGCAGAAGAGAATTATCAGTATAAGCCCTTTTCTTCAAATAACCTTATAGATGCGTACTTTCCGATTTTTTGGTATTTTAAGTTTGTGTCATCAATATCCAATCGAAACGGATGAAATTTAATATTTATTCTCCGTTGGTGGTATAAAACTTCCCACCTGAAAATTTCCTGTATTGTTCCATGTTTTTATATACCCCCCATAGAAAGGTCCTTTCCAATTTTCTGTATTTTGAAAGCCTTAGCCACAAGTGTGGCTACAGATGGAAGAGGTTCAAAACCCCAGATTTATATGATGAATTTCGGTCTGCCAGGAAACGAGTGAATTGTTGTATCAGCTCTGCTAAATCTGAATACTTTCATGCCAAATTCAGATCAGCATTAGACTCAAGAAGTAAATGGAAAGTAATACGTGATATTGGTGTAGGAAAATGTAAGGGCGCTGGCACCTATAATGGCGATACTGATGATCTTAATAAAGAGTTTATCAACATACCTACTATAGATACTGACCCTTCTTTCTATGACATATCAGAAGATATTATTGGTGACGGTATTTTTGAATTCCGTTGTGTTACAAATGAGGATGTTTTCGATGGCTTTAGATCAATAACATCGAATGCTATTGGCCCTGATGGAATTGACCCCAGGTTCTTAAAAATTCTACTTCCACATTTGTTGCCTTACATTACTCATCTTTTTAATACGATCATTAGTTCAAGTATGTACCCTACTCCATGGAAACACGTAAAAATTGTCCCGGTGCCAAAATCAAATACAGAATTTCGTCCAATTGCGATTTTGTGTTTTCTTTCCAAGATCTTTGAAAAAATCGTATATAAACAAATGAGTGAGTATCTTCACAGAGAGTCTTTATTATGCGATATGCAATCGGGTTTCCGCGCTGATCATAGTTGTACAACGGCTCTCATTGAAGTATCAGAATCTATTCGGTGTGAGATCGATGAGAATAAAGTTTGTTTCCTCGTCTTACTCGATCACTCTAAGGCTTTTGATACTGTCGACCACCAAAACCTGTGTTTCAAACTTCGCCGATTTTTCAACTTTTCTACAACCGCAACGAAACTGTTATTGTCATACCTCTCCAGCAGATCTCAGTCCGTGTATTGCGGAAATTCTATATCTATGCCAATGGCGCTTAAAAAAGGAGTTCCACAAGGTTCCATCTTAGGTCCGCTCCTTTTTTCTCTTTATGTGAATGATCTTCCTACTCAATTGCAACACAGTCAAGTACATATGTACGCAGATGACGTTCAGATCTATTTGAGTAGCCCCCTAAATAATATAAGTCTCTGTGTTCAACAACTTAATTCTGACCTTGCACGTGTTTGTAAATGGGCTAAAGCAAATGGCTTAATATTAAATCCTCTAAAATCTAAATGTTTGGCCATACACAAAAATAAGACTTTTTCTGGACAGAACATTCATATACTAGTCAACAACCAAAAAGTAGAGATTGTATCCAGTGTAAAAAATCTGGGTGTTATTTTTAATGATTCGCTTAGCTGGACTAACCACATAAACTCTGTCGTTGGACAAACATACTCAAAACTTCGTACTTTATGGCTTACGCACTCATATACCCCTATATATATTCGCTGTCTTTTGGCAAAAAGTTATTTGGTACCCGGGTTGCTGTATGGGTGCGAACTTTTTGCTAATTGCGACGCGCGGAGTCGTCATAAACTAAACGTCATATTTAATAGCATTACACGTTATGTATATGGCTTAAGTAAAAGGCAGAATGTGAGGCAGTTCTCAAAATCCTTATTTGGTGTCAGTTTCGATTCTCTATTAAAAATTAAATCATTACAACTTCTTCACAAAATAGTTAGTAAAAGAAAACCTAAATATCTCTTTGACAGAATGAAGTTTACAAGATCTAATAGAGGAAGAAAGATAATACCTCTTAGGAGGAGGTGCTTGGTATCTGAAAGACAGTTCTTTATAGGCACTATTTGTCATTGGAATGCTCTACCCTTTGATTTGCAATGCACCAACAACGTACATACTTTTAAGAAAGGGCTTATAGACTACTTTTCATAGATCACTTTTTACTCATTAATGATCATAGTATCCTTTTTTTTTTTTTTTTTTTTTTTTCTCTTTGATATTATCACTTAAATAATTTTTAATTGTAATTCAAAAGTTAACGTTTTCAATTTTTCAAAATTTATATATTTAAAATTATTTTTATGTTTGTTTTTGTTAATCACTTCATTACATAAATAAGGATATGTGTCTGTATTTATAATCCTGTACTGTCATTTATAAGACTCTTGTCTTGTTGTGCAGGAGTGAAACAAATAAATAAATAAATAAATAAATAAATAAATAAAACAATATTCAATGGGAATAACTGAAATTTGGTATTTAGTCTTCGCTGGAGTTACGAAACTTTCCTCCAGAAATTTATCGGTACAGGTTAACGTTTTATACAGCCTCCATAGAACGGCGCTCCCGATGTTGTTAATAAGGCAAATCCAGAATTTCCAGGTTTAGGTCTAGTCGGTATTGCCCAATTTAATGTATTTCGATCAATTAGGAAAATTGTAAATATTGGTCCATGTTTTGGAAAGAACAAAAATGTCGCCCCATATTAACTGTTTTGAATGGAGTACTATCAGTTGAGATATATGTACTTCTCCTGCAATATAAGGAAGAGTTTAGTACTTTTATAAACGAGGGTATAAAAAGTGGTGGAGGGTATAAAAAATTCGGCCCGGCCGAACTTAACGCTTTTCTTACTTGTTTTTGAAAACGTTTTCCACATGTTGAACCATTAAAACATGCTAATATGTTGAAATTTTTCAAAAACATACAAAAAGTATATAACGGTTATAAGGTATATTAGGTATGTAAAATATCGCCTACTATATAATCTACATGTCCATTAAAATAACATTGACAAGTCTTCTCTCGTTAGATATAACGGTGTTTGTCGACACAAATGTGTTGGTTCTATTCAGATGAACCGGAGTGTACTTCTACAGTATCATATATCAAACTCTATATAGATTTTGTAGGTAATAAAGAGGCGCAAATAGCATTAAAATTCATTCAATTCAACATTTAGAAATTTTAAATTTATATTGATTTTATTCTTCTTCTTTATTTGCGCATCCGTGTTTCGGATATATGCGATCATATAATAATTACAGATTATTTGTTGATTTACAATTTTTCTTATATTTAACAAAAATGGATTTTTATAAATATAGATATCTGTTTTTGGCGGCATTCAATAAACTTCTTTCATTTTGATGTCCGGTCCATGTCAGAATATTTTTCAGCCAAGAAACTTCTTTTCTTCCTCTGCATGGTCTTCCATCAACTGATCTTTTGATAATTTTTTGCAGAAGAATATATTTATCATTTCTCATGATATGTCCCAGGTATGACACTTTTCTTGTTTTAACTGTTTTAAGGAGTTGGCGATCTTGATTCATTCTTCTTAGTACCTCGTCATTTCTTATGCGATCTGTCCACGGTATTTTAAGTATTTTTCGGTATATCCAAATTTCAAATGATTCCAGTTTTCTTTCATCCATCGCCTTTATTGTCCATGTTTCTGATGCATATAATAAAACAGACCAGATGTAGCATTTGATGAATCTGGTTTTAGTTTGTATACCGATGTCATGACTTGTCAGTATCTTGTTGTATCTGTAAAATGCATCCCTTGCCATTTCTATACGACAAGTTATTTCTTTCGAAACATCCCATTGTTCATTTATGGTAACTCCTAAATATTTATAGTTTTTTACTTTTTCTATTACGGTGTTTTGTATTTTCAACGTACTGTTGTTATACGTATTTTTTCGACTGATGGTCATGTATTTTGTTTTCTTTTTGTTGATTTTCAATCCATACGATTCACTTACATCTGTGAGTTTGTCAATAAGTTTTTGTAGACCGGATATGGTGCTAGCTAATATTGTTGTATCGTCCGCGTATCTGATATTGTTGATAATCATACCATGTATTTGTACTCCTATTCTTTGGTGCTCTATAGCCTCCATAAATATTCGTTGGGATTATATATTAAATAACAACGGCGAAAGGATACATCTTTGTCGTACCCCCTTTGAAATCGTTATTTCTTCCGTCATTTCTCCGTTTATATCGATGTATGCCGCCTGTTTCCAATATAAATTTCGTATACATCGTATTTCCTTCTCGGTTATGTTAATTGATTTCAGAATTTCTATTAGTTTATCGTGACGAACTGTGTCGAAATCTTTTTCATAGTCAACGAAACATATAAATATATCCTTTTGTACTTCTCGGCATTTCTGAACTAGCACCTGTAAGCTAAGCAGTGCTTCTCGAGTCCCCATTCCTTGTTTAAATCCGAACTGTGATGTGCCCATATACTTTTCACATTGTGGATATATTCGGCTATGGATTACTCTTAGAAAAAGTTTTAAAGCATGACTCATGATACTAATCAGTCTATATTCTTCAAAGTTTATCTTTGTTTTGAGATTATGCCATATATTTTCCACATCCTCCTTGTTTACTCCTTCAAGTTTGGAGTTAATCTCTGTTTTAATTTCGCATTTAATATTTGGATCTTTCATCATGTGCAGATTTAGTCTGGGTGTCCTCTTCTTTTTTCGGGTAATTGCTAATTTGATCCTGATTTTAGAAAGTAGCAGGTTATGGTCAGATGGGACGTCCGCACCGGGGCAAGTTGAGCTCTTCATCACACTTGAAGCGTATCGTTTGTTGATAATTATGTAATCAATTTGATTTCTTATGATGTTTGCTGGGTTATCATAAGGAGATCTCCACGTATAAAGTCTTCTGGGATGTAATTGAAACATTGTATTTGTAACTTTCATTTTATGTTCTTGGCAGAATTGTACCAATCTATCCCCTCTATCGTTGCGTTGTCCTAGTCCATATTTTCCAGTGACTCCATTTACCTCATCTCTTCCCACCTTTGCGTTAAATCTCCTTGTATAATAGTAATTTCATGAGATTTGGTGTTTTTGAGTAACTCTTCGATTTCTGCATAGACTTCCTCGATTTCGTCATTACTTGAGTCCGATGTGGGAGCGTAAACTTGGATAATGTTCATATTAATAGGTTTTGTATTAATTTTTATCATCATTGTTCTGTCAGAATGTGGAATGAATCCTGATACATATTCTGCAATATAACTCTTTACTATTATTGCCACACCCTTTCTGTTCTTTCCTTGTTGATTTCCTGAGTGAAATACTCGAGTATTTTCCGATCTAAAATCTCCGCTTTCAGTCCACCATGTTTCACTTATTCCGAGAATGTCTATATTTAGTCTGTTCATTTCGCTTATAGTGTTATTGAGATTTCCAGCTTCGTATAAGCTTCTAACATTCCACGTTCCTATTTTTAGTACCTTTTTTGTTTTACCTCCGGGGATTCTTAGCACCCTCTTATTGCCGGAGACTGAGGGCCGTGTTTCTTCTGTTGTTTCCATATTAATTATTATATGATTTGCAAGGGATTTTACTTCAGTGGTTTCCCGTTCCCTTCTGAAGGGTTTGTAGTTTTCCATCTATGGTTGCAGCCGCTCCACGGGAGTTCAGACGCTGTTCACAGCCGCCCAATATGGGAACAGACGCTGTGGTAGTATTCATTCGCTGTTCGGAAGCCGTTTTAAACTTGTTACGCCTACCGATTTCCAGTGGTGGCCGTTCTAGCTGATTCAGCTTCCGCCCACCAAAGGTACTAAGGGACCAGCTGCCGCCCCTTAGGCTAGTTTTTGGTCACCCCCGAGTATTTTATTTCCTCGGTACCCCACTTGTCAGAAAGACAAGTTGAGCTTCCCCAATTCGCCAATGGGAGGGTCCCGATAGAGGATCTAGCAATCCCCCACGGGATTGATTTGATTAAGCAGTTATATTTAGTGAATAGTTAAAATATACATACATACTGCATAATTTATTTTCACAAGCCCTTTGTAATTGTATGTATATTCTCCGTTCTGCACTTTGTAATCTATCAAGCATTCATGCGCTTAAAATAAAGTAGGTTATTTGCCATAGTTTTTCTTGGTTTGCAATTTTTGAAATTTATTAAATTATGTGATAAACCACCATGAATTATGATTTCATAAAATAAATCAAATTAAAATTTATTACTATCTTATGGGCTATCGAATTTAATAACACTGAATGTATGTTATACATGGCTTGGCCTGGCAATGGTTGATAAATCAGTTGCATAACTGTATGTACCTAACTCTCCCTGCCAAAATCAAAATATATCGAAATAATAGTATTTAATAGCGTGTTTTTGTCTTTCGAATAAATGTGAAGTGTTCAAGCGGAACAAATGAATATCTTTATTTACATAGTGTTGGTAATTAATTTTTATACATTTACTATTCGCATGTGCAGATACAACATGCAAACGTATATACATACATATGAATGCATGTCGAACAATGTGTATGTGTGTGTGGTACAGGACCAGTGATGGGTAGTAAACAATTCAAATTTTAATTCTATACTCTATGGTTCTGACATCAAATGGCGTCATATTTTGATACCTAGTGTATGTCTGATAGCGCTATAGCTGACACAGTAGAGTACAACATGCATATATACATATATACCTACATACCTAGTATGTATGCAAACGAGTATTTTGTAATTTATTGAAACGGATTTTTTTGGTTTGTTGTTTTTGTTGCTGTTGTCATAACAAATTATGGCTGCTATCTGTGTATATTGATCTTTTGGCTCAGTTCAAGTATTGTTTGCAACATCATATCCAATATCATATTTCACTATCGATAAGCATCACTTCATATTTTCAACAGACAGACACACACACATGTTCACTATCCCATACATATGTATGTGCCCTATAGTATTCCGGAAAAACATATTAAAAGCATTCATCTATTCGTAGTAGTTTCCATGACTCCATATATGTATGTGTGTGTGTTTTTGCTTTGGGTGAGAGTATGTTTGTGTTTTTCGAGAGCACAAAAGTGTCTAAAAGTGAATGCATTACAAACACTACTCATATGTCCATATACAAGTATTCTATTATGTACTTTACATATCTAAACGTTTGTAGTCTTCGTGTGTTTGCAGTTAGGAAGTATGTCGGTGTATGTAGAGCCATAAACAAATACATTTAACACATTGTAACTGAAGTACGGTTGTTTGTGTGGTCTGGCAAATATGCAATAGACCTGCATTTACTCTTTTTCAGGATTTATTACACGCATACACGAATACACATACGCACGTACTTTTTTCTGCATTCATGTTTTCTTCTAAGACGTTATTCACACACATTTTCTTTCTCAGCAGCAGACATCCTTTTTTGTGTGAGATTTTTATGTTGGCTATGTAACCGAGTATTCGGTTAGAACTGTAAGTGATACCTAACAACAAGTAAACTTAAATTAAATATGGAAATGGAATTAGGGTTGAAGTTAATCCCGTGTAGACGTTGTTTTATTTCCCGATACGATTTGTACCCAATAAAACGAAGGTTCGTTTTAGATTACGATTCTACAATGCTTTATTGAGTTTACTTCATTTATTCACATATAACTTCAGTTCAGTTAGGTTACACTTTACTTCTTTACTAACACTTACTTACTTGGACCGCGTTATAATTTACAACAAAACTCCCATGCGCTCCTCTCCCGTATTTCAATGAGCATGCTGCTACATAGACTGTTCTAGTTCCCTTGATCAGGGAGGTTCTACAATGTTCAAGCGAAATGCTTACCGATTGGCAAATACACACATGTACGCACGTACAAACAGACCGGAGAGTGTTAACAACTAATGGTGCTGTGGTAATAAATAATGAAGAGGAGAAGGGGTTACAATTTCCCATCATAATCGAATAGTCAAAATAAATAGAAAGAAAGGGCATGACAATAATGTCTAAGTAAACAGTGCATATTAAGACTAAGCGATAAGTTCATAATTGTAGTAAACTCCATACAGTTGATGTTGCAAAACTGAAAGGGAGAAATAGAGAGCTGAAATCGTATAACAAGAACAATAGCAAATCAAACATAGAAAAGTAGTGATTGGAATTCTATACTGTAATTGTTATTGTAAATTTGATTTAAGTAAACTAAATGCTTCATGAAAATTGACTTTACAATTCAAATTCTTAAACAAGCAAGCAAATGCTATAGTCGGACGTGGCCGAACATGTGCTACGCTACACCACTACCCCTGCACTTAGCTACTAGCACATCAAAATTCCTTTATTTAACAAATAAACGTATTGTAAGAAAAACTTTGTGGATTCCTCCGTGTCCTAAGACTCTACTTGTGAAGAAGTTGTTCATGGCTGAAATACTCAGGAAATGTCGCCAACATTACGGAGGGGTATTTTGCCACTATTAAAAAATGTTATGTTGCCTGGCCGGAAAAATTCATATTCAATTATACGTCAGGAGGCTGTGGGTGTCTTCACCAAAATTAATATTAAAAAACTTTAACGACAGCTACACCGAGTACATTTTGCAAAAAGTGGCTAAACGACCCCATGCTGCAATATATGTATTTACATATGTTCCCTTAATATCCCGGAAGGGACAAGGGAAACTTCTCTCATATCAATGAGTGCACGCCGATTTATATTAGCTCAATGATATGGGACCTACTGTTTATCGCCGAGTCCGAACGGCGTGTCTTAAGACACCACTTTGTAGAGAAGTTTTTTCATGGCTGAAGTACTCAGGAAATGTCGCCAACATTACTGAGGGGGGAATTTTGCCACCGTTAAAAATTTATTGATGTTGCTTGGTCTGGGATTCGAACCGCAGACCTTTTGAGTGCAAGGCGGACGTGCTAACCATTGCACCACGGTGGCTCCCAATATATGTATTTATAAAATCCAATTGGACAATTAGTACGCTGATTCTACACGTAATTTGGAATAATGCCAGAACTGGGAATTTCTCTGTCATGATAGAGACAATTTGTACCATGGGAGGGAGTAGGCCCGTTATCTAGCGGACACATTATCGCAATTTGCATCAGGGGAAGCGTCAGTAGCTCTTTTTTCATATGTACGCTACTTTGCCGGTATGTGAGGGGCACTTAAAAACTTCTGTAGGCCTATTCTGTAACTTTTATCGATTGAATAGTTGTTAAAATTTCTTTTGTTTTTGTAACAACTACAAAACAAACAAATGAAATTGTTGTAAAATAAACACTGAGTAAAGTTGTTAAAAAGTTACTGAATTGGGGGGCAGGCCTAGGCAACACGCAGTGTCGCCAAGCATAATTTGATTTTTTTAGAAAGTTTGACAGTTTTTAGCCTAGCCCGGGATAGTTTGACATACAACCATGTGTTGCGTTGTTTACAGTGACTTTAAAAAATCACTTAGCAAAAAATGGAATCTACTTGTCAACATGTTCGTCCTAAAATTTTTCACAAATTTCGACATGGATAATCATGGCAAGAGTGCATCGATCAAATTAAACCTGTGTATGCCGATAAAGGGCCATCCCCTATCACTATGCAAAACTGGCTTAATGAACTTAATACTGGTCGACACTCGCAAAAAATGAATGTAGTGAGGGTAGCCCAAAATCGGCCGTTGTGCCAGAAAAAAATAAGCCGTGCGTGATATAGAGGCATCTTTGGGCATGTCTTCCACCAACTAAGATTTTATATTGCATAAACACCTGGCCGCAAAAATGTATTTTTTTGCTGGATCCAGAAAAATTGGTCAATCGGTCTAAAAAGCTCTAGTGGATTTGTGCAAAAAAAAAAAAAAAAAAATTGTGTATAAAAACGATCGCGGTACTTCAAACGCCATTTATAAGATCGGCATAGACGACGAATCTTGGATCTATGCTTAGGAGCCCGAAACAAAACAGGAATCGACCGTTTGGGTCTTCGAAAGCGAGCCCAATCCAACGAAAGTTGTTCATGGAAGAAGATGTTCGAAGCAAATAGTTGCCGTTTCTTCGGCAAGACTGACCGTATGTCGATTATACGGTTTGAGATATGTAGGACGGTTAATTCTGAGCATTACACTACAATTTGTTTGACTTGAGTCTCCTGAAAAATTCGAAAAACGAAAAAGAGGTAGACCAAATCGGCCGTTGTGCCAGAAAAAAATAAGCCGTGCGTGAGATAGAGGCATCCTTGGGCATTTCTTCCACCAACTAAGATTTAATATTGCATGAACACCTGGCGCAAAAATAGATTTTTCGCTGGATCCAGCAATATTGGTCAATCGCTCAAAAAAGGCTCTTGTGGATTTGTGCAAAAAAAAAAAATGTGTATAAAAACGATCGCGGTGCTTCAAACGCCATTTATAAAATTGTCACTGACGAATCTTGGATGTATGCTTAGGAGCCCGAAACAAAACAGGAATCGACCATTTGGGTCTTCGAAAGCGAGCCCAATCCAACGAACGTTGTTCATGGAAGAAGACCTTCGAAGCAAATGGTCCCCTGTTTCTTCGGGAAGACTGACCGTGAGGCTATTATACGCTTTGAGATATGTACGACGATTAGTTCTGAGCACTACACTACAATTTGTTTGACTGAAGTCTCCTGAGAAATTCGAAAAAAAGTCTCAAATTACGCCTGGCGACACCGCGTGTGGCCTAGGAATTAAAATATGGAACAAAATTAAATTTTTATATCTTTCATACAAAAGTAATAGTCCATTTCACGCGCCAAATAATATCAGATTATCGTCCAAAACTGTAGACATCTTCTTCGATCTAAACTCTTACCTCGTGCAAAATTTCGTGACTATTGAGCTGTAATTGCGACCTCTAGGGTCCTCATGATTACACTACAAACAAATAACTGTATATATTAGGCTGTGGCTCCGTTACCTGACCTCGTACATCAACATAATCGGCATCAATGGAAAGATCAAGAGATCGGCTTCCAAATATAAAAGATATTAAAAAGATATAACCTGTATATTTAAAATTTTCACAATTTTCAAATAAAAGTTGTGGTCCATTTAACCCTCTAAATATCTGATCATCATTTCAATTTGCAAGCTTCTTCATTGTCATACACTCTTACCGCTACAAAATTGGAATAATATTGTTTTTGACCCTTTCGCCCGCTTAATATTTTACGATCATCACCAATAACAATTCCCAGAAAAAAGTTTGCCTACAAAGACGCAGTTAAATCATATGTACAAGTGATTTGGAAGTGCATTAAATAACGCATTTTCACTCAAGATTTTTACAAGAGGGTGACTACTGAAAGATGCACTCCATTAGCGCTGCATTTTAACTAATCCTTTGGCCCTGCATTTTAACTATCCCTTTGGACTCGCATTTTAACTAACCCTTTTAGGGTAGAATAAGATGCAGTCCAAGTTTCAGCCAAAGCACGTGTTTTGATGCAATGCTTTGGATCGAATTTAAAGGCACTCTTCGGAATGTGTTTTTATGCAGTTCAAAGATGGAAAAAATGCAAGCCTTTGCAAACTATCCCAAAATAATAAAAAGAATTTATTGTTTGTGTAAAACAAGGATAATAAGAACTTTATTACATTAACACAGATTATGAAATTTATTCATTAAATTCAATCGCAACTGAGTTTGTTTCGTCCGCTCTCCATTTAATCCAAGCTGAAATGTTTTTGCTTCATCTGCTAAAGGGGTTCTTATATTGTCTTGCCCATCACCAGTTGAGATTTCGACAAGTACTCCAACAACACTTCATTAGGAATTCTTCTCGTGAGTTACCGTAAAAATTTTCCTAGCTTTTGGTTGTATTTTTTTTATTTACAGTTTTAGAAATCGATGCACACTTTTTCTATCTTTGAAAAAAAATCTGTAGTTGTAGGTATCTACAAATTGGCTTGCTTGCTAGGGATCACTAGGCAACTGCTTGAAAAATGTATCGAACGGAGTTCATTTTTCACCACTCCCTTGAACTGCATCCGGATGCAAATTAAATGTCAGAAATGGATGTCAATCGTTGGATCGCATCCAAATGCTGTTAATTGGGGTGCCTTTTTCACGACTCCGATTGAACTGCATCCAGATGCTGTTAAAGTGTGAGGAAAGGATGTGATTCATTGGATCGCATCCGAATGCGCTTAAAATGTAAGGAATGGAGTGCCTCGTTTGAACTGCACCAAAACATGACGTGAAAGAACTAGTCTACATTGCACTATTTCCAATTTATTTTGCTGGGTAGTGGTCCATGTAAAATTTCATGACGATCGGTCCATAATTGCGGTCTGGAGTTTGATTATAATTTATAAGGGACAGGCGGACAGACAGACGTTTACACATCTTAAAATCGCTTTATCTCGTCGAGATATGAAGATTGGTATACCACATTGGGGGTACCGATAGAACGGTACCTCCTGATTTTCGTAATTGTGAAATGACTGAAAGGTGTTATTTAGTCTTTCATGGGGTTATAAAATGTTCCAGAAAAGAATTATCAGTAAAGGTCCACGTCTTCCTATATCTCCCATAGAAGAGTACCTCTTGATTTACGGATTACAGTGTTTTATTTAACTTGCTTTGGTGTTCGTTTAGTTCAAATCTGATAACTCATTTTTGACAAAGTTGCAGTTGACCAATCGAACTAAAACTTTGCACACATTTCAGATTTGGATGACAATACATGAATATGAAATCAAAACCAATATTGGTCCATTTTTACAGTGTTTTATTCAGGTTAGGTTGCTTTTCAAATCTGGTAACTCATTTTCCACACAGTTGCAGTTGACCAATCGAACTGAAACTTTGCACACTTTTTAGATTTGGATGGCAATACATGAATATGGGCCCATTTTTTCTATAGCCCCTATATAGCGGTACCACCCGATTTCAGGTATTTTAAGGAGTTTATCTTCATTTTTAGTCCGAATTAGCTGTCATTTGGCATTTGGGATTCCCAATAATACAGACATTTCCCCACCGAAAATTGGGAACATAGGTCCAGGTTTTGGTATAGCCCTCATATGGCGGTACCACCAGACTTCAAATGTTTTAAGGATTTTATCTTCATTTTTAACCCGAATATGCTATAATTGGCATTTGTGGTTCCCAATGGCATTAAAACTTCCCCACCAAAATAGCTCCCATATATCGGTACGACCCGATTTCAAGTGTTTTAAGGATTTTGTCTTCATTTTTAGGCCGAATTGGCTGTAACTTGGCATTTGGAGTCTCTAATGGTACAGAAACTTCTCCACTAAATATTGTTGACATAGATACAGGTTTTGGTATGGCCCCCATATAGCGGTACCACACGATTTCAAGTGTTTTAAGGATTTTATCTTCATTTTTAGGCAAAAATGTCTGTTACTTGGCATTTGGAGTTCTCAGTGGTATCAAAAATTGTGGACATAAGTCCAGGTTTTGGTATAGCCTTTATATAACGGTACTACACGATTTCAGGCATTTTAAAGTTTTTATCTAAATTGAATATAATAATATGAGAACACCAAGTGGTCAAAAAAATGTATTTACTAAAACGTTAAAAATAATTAATTTGTCGCTTAGCCTCAATAAGTATATTCTTTCTCATGATGGAATCTCCCAAATAGAACGCTTGTATTCAAATTATAAATTGTGGCAAAATTAAACTGCAAGCGTTTTATTTGAGCGATTCCATCATGAGAAGCAATATACTTATTGAGGCTAAGCAACAAATTATTTTCTAGTTTTAAGTGCATTTATAAATAAAACACTGAAACTTAATTTTTTAAATTATTTTTTATTTTAGGCTGTGGTTAATTATACATGTATCTTACTGAAATAGCGGAAATTTAGAATTTATACTTCTTTGGGTCTAAAAACTTTACGCCAGAAATTTGTCGGTATAGAGCGACGTTTTGATATAGGCCCCTTAGAACGGTACCTCCCCAATTTCTATGTTTTGAAGGTTATCGACATTGTTTTACCGAAATTGCTGAAATTTGAACGAAAGGAAACTAATTGTTCCATTATACTTAAATACCACAGTCTTATATCCTGTCGTGTGGACGGCACATAGGATACTTACGCTACAAATATCAGCTTCACGTTCCTACTGTCAGATAGTAATAATTCGCCTTATAGACTTGTCGCCTCCGGTTTTAAACAGTTTGGCTTGCAAACCCAGGTTTCCTGCTGCTTTATTATACTTCAGCCTGTTAATTGCTCATTTCCTCATCTTGGCGGGCGGTATACATCCAATGCCGTGTTCTGGAATATGCTGTGGCTGTCTGCTTGCATTGTATGTTACCAATGTCCAACAACCGAGTTGTGTCTGTTTGTACTTTATATGCTACCTTTAATCGGGTATGTACCATTACGGCAACAAGGTGGTGATCCGAATCAATGTTTGCTCATCGGGACGATCGTAAATTCCAATCGCTCGATGAATGTCTTCCATCTATAACAGCCAGGTGCCCTAAGAGTGTCGAGAAGTATAATTCCATTTTCAGACGTTTCAATGTGATGACGGGTTGCCCAAAGATATTTTCCTTTGAAATTTTGGCATTAAGATCGCATATTCCATGCGTTCAAATGTCATGGGTAAGATAACAGTCGTATGTTTCTTCTAAGAGCTCGTAAAATATATCGTTGGTTGTTTTCCTTGTCTTCAGTGGGAGCATCAGCGCAAATAAAAGTGATGTTGAAACATTTATCATTCATTCGAATTATAGCAAGTCCTTCATTACACTGTACGACAACCAAAAAAATGACAAGGAAAACTGAGTAGATGATGAAAGATATCTTGGAATCCTCGCATTTTAGGTATATGGGGAATATTTTTGTTTAAAGTTTTAACCTTCATGGGTCTTCTTTGGTCTTTTTGGTCCTTTTTCCGAGAATCTTTCAAAAACTCCTTTAAAATGTAATAATATCAAATTGAAATATTCTATAAAATTATCATAAAATTTTACTATAGGTTTCAGAACACACCAAATCTGTTAATCTTATCTAATCGCCAGGAATCCTTAAAAATAAAAACACGGTTTAGGGTTAAAGACGGACTTTATCTGAGATTGTTCAAAACTGTCCCACAAAACATAAATTTAGAGAGATGACATCAAAGACAAAAATATTGTTCGTCAGATTTCACTATGGGTTACCAAAGAAATGAAATATCTATTTACATTATACATCATGAAAATATCAGAGTCAATTTTGCTGAAAAGACATGAAAATATCTCCCAATTTTTTTTTTATGAAAAACTTTGCCGTCTTTTTTCGATGAAACTTGGTTTTTAAAATGTTTGCACGGTTCGATGATCTTCCATAGTGCACGAAGTCTGTCCTTGCTTAATTGGCACTGTTTTTGTTTAGTTTCCTGAACATCCCTATTCAAAGGATATGTTATATATAGAAAATTATTATGGCTATTAAACCCTTTTTAGAATCCCAGCTCTCTTCTTTCGTTCAACTCTAATCGTCACCAAATTTAGTACTGTTTAGTACGTTTCGTTCACATATAGCACAAATTTTCGAAAACCTCCTCCAAGAGCCAAATTTAAGCTCTATTCGTTCGTCCAATACCAAGTAGTAAATATAGTACGATTGAATATGTTATTTATTTATTTCTATGAACGATAATATACTTCTACAAAAGCGGATCTAAAACACGTTCTAAAATCTTTACATCACTAGTCAACAGTTAACGTTAAAACTATCATTAAATATGGCTTGACTTGAGTTGGCTCTTCTTGAAGGAGAGCGATAAATTGAAGGCAAGGATACGCGTTATGCATATCCTTCGTGCTTGCACTGCATTCCAGTGTCAGTAACCGAAATGATTTTTAGTTTGCATAAATACTACATACATACATATGTGTAAGAAGTATATTTACGTATGTGTGTAAGGTGACTGCTGTAACAAAAATGACTAAATCCACACAGTCAAGAAATTACGTATGTTCATAATTCCGGTATGGTTTAGATAAAATGATTAGAAGGATTTCGCTATATTTAATGATTTTTTAACTTTCTAATACCATTCACTAAGTTTGTCATTCCGTTTGTAACTCCTCGAAATAATCATTTTAGATTCCATAAATCATACACATACATATGTATGTTCTTGATCAGCGTGCAATTCTATTCTACTCTGAAAATCGCTTTAGCGTTAGAGCGGTTTGAAGAAGGTGGATAAAAAATTGGTCAAAAATATTGTCCGCAGAACTTTTCGGTATTGAAGATGGGATTTTTAGGTCCACGTTAAGGCATTGCCACAATGCAGACAGACGCGTGATGCGTCGACGGTTTATGGAATTATGACGGGAATTTTGTGTTTGGAGAGCTAAGAAAACAGCATAACAAACGTAGTAGAATTGTGTTGATTGGCATCACTGTTTTAATAACCATTTCAATGATTATTAACTACAGTGTAGTTCTTAAGATGAATTTGTAATTGTAGTTGAGAAAAGATGAAAAGAGAAAATAAAAAGTCATTCTGTTGAGTGACATCGAAAAGAGTACACAAATAAGTAAGCAAATTAATATTAAAAATATTAATATTAAAACAAGTAAAAAGTCGTTAAGTTCGGCCGGGCCGAACTTTTTATACCCTCCACCATAAAATAGTATTAATTAAAATGGAATAATTAGGGTCCTTTTACAATTTTAGGTGGAACAACTTTTCGACAATGGTTAGACCCCTACTGCCTCCCACTATTGCTTAAATTACACTGTGAACACAAATGTTGGGGCAGAGATAATTCCTTTTGGAGATGAAAGCCCTTGGTGTGTGTATATTAAAAACACCGAAGGACAGATGCGCCGTGAATCGAACTTCCGCGTTATGGCGTGAGGAAATTTTTGCAAGAGACCCTGTAAGCCATCATGAATTAGCATTATATCTTTGTGTGTTGTTTTTGTAGAGCACTCAAGCAACAGTGAACAAAGATATAACGCTAATTCCTGATGGCCCACAGGGTCTCTAACAAAAATTTCATCACGCCATAACGCGGAAGTTCGACTCACGGCGGATCTGTCCTTCGGGGTTCATAATATACTCACCAAGGCCTTTCTTCCCCAAGAGGAATTTTCCGTGCCCCAGACTTTCACCTCCATTTTGTTGCACAGTGTTATCTGATCTAATCTAAAAAAATGTGTTCAGCTAGGTGAAAGGTACCACCTACGGGGCTATATCAAAGAGTCAACCTATCTTTAAATTTTTGGCGGAAAAGTTTTATAGCTGCCGGGAACTTCAAGAGTCAAATTGAGGGTAGTTTCATCAAAACAATGTAGACCCTCAAAAATGGACCCATGTTGACGAATTTTAGTGAAGAAATTTCGTGACCACTGAAAATTCCCGAAAATCAGGAGGTACAGTTATATGGGGGGATATACCAAAACATGGACCTATATTGACGATTATTTTTGAATAGACAAAATTGTAGCTAAAATTCTCAAAATACCGATCATTACAGCTAGTTCGGTAAAAATTGCAGCTAAAATTCTCAAAATACCGAAAATCGGGAGATACCGTTATATGGGGCTATACCAAAACATGGACCTATGTTGACGATGTTTCGTTGGAGATGTTTTATGACCACTGAGAACTTCAAATGTCAAATTACAGCTATTTCGGTTAAAAACTGTAGCTAAAATTCTCAAAATACGGAAATTGGGAGGTACCGTTATATGGGGGCTATACCAAAACATGGACCTATGTTGACGATGCTTGGTGGAGATATTTCATGACCACTGAGAACCTCAAATGGCAAATTACAGCTAGTTCGGTTAAAAATTGTAGCTAAAATTCTCAAAATACCGAAAATCGGGAGGTACCGTTATATGGGGGCTATACCAAAACATGGACCTATGTTGACGATGTTTCGTGGAGATATTTCATGACCACTGAGAACCTCAAATGTCAAATTGCAGATAGTTTGGTTAAAAATTGTAGCTAAAATTCTCAAAATACCGAAAATCGGGAGGTACCGTTATATGGGGACTATACCAAAACATTGACCTATGCCCATATCCTTTGGGATATAAGTTTGTTGATCACTAGGAACCCTAAGTGCCAAATTATAGCTAATTCGGTCTGCAAATGTGGCGAAGAACGTCAAAATACCTTAAATCCGGAGGTACCGTTATATGGGGGCTATACCAAAAAGTGGACCGATATAGCCCATCTTCGAACTTGACCTGCCTATGGAAAAAAGACCCTCGGGTGCAAAATTTCAGCACTCTATTTCAATTATTGCGGACGCTAGAGTGATTACAACAGACGGACAGACGGACATGGCTAGATCGTCTTAGAATTTTATCCTGATCAAGAATATATATACTTTATAGGGTCGCAAATGATTAGTTCGATGTGTTACAAACAGAATGACAAACTTAATATACCCTCCATACTATGGTGGAGGGTATAAAAAAACTTTAACGACAGCTACACCGAGTACATTTTGCAAAAAGTGGCTAAGCGACCCCATGCTGCAATATATGTATAAAAATCTAATTGAACAATTAATACGCTGAGGCTCCACGTAATTTACAATAATGCCAGAACTGGGAATTTCTCTGTCATGATAAAGACAATTTGTAGTATGGGAGGAAACTGTGGTTCTCTACAAAAACCCCACTATATATTACACTGCTCAACAAAATTGAAAAAGTTGAATGTTTCAGACGAAGTTGCAGTTGTTTCTAGATGAAATCGGCGAAATCCGGTCCCGGGTTTTTTCCATCAGCTCTTGTTTTTGAGATATAGCTCAAAATCGGTTTTTACGAGTTTTACCCACACTTTCGTTATTTTCGGATACAAACAAATATTTTTTGTGGGTTTTTCGACATTAATCTATTAAGGAGATGTTGTACGCTCGATACAAATCATTTTTGAAATAGTTATGGTGAGTATATATCAAAAAATATAGAAAATATACGACGGACCTTGTAAAAATTTAATATTTTGAGTACTTTAAGCTGTAATTACGTCATCAGGGGAAGTCATAGGATCTTCATATAGTACTCCGGATATGCTTAGGGTGTCTACTATATAATCCAGTATTCAAATGTATAATATAAAGTTCATAGCGCCCTTGATTCCGCCATGACCTAAAAACCATCATGAAGACTGCCATTGAAAAGTAAATGGCGTATGTGGTAATGATATCACTGGTAAATGATTTCCCTTTAGCAGTCTTCATGGCGATTTTTAGGTTATGGCCGAATCATGGGCGCTATGAACTTTATATTATATATTTGAATACTGGACTATATAGTAGACACCCTAAGCATATCCGCATTGCCATATGAAGATCCTATGACTTCCCCCGATGACGTAATTACAGCTTAAAGTACTCAAAATATTCAATTTTTACAAGGTCCGTCGTATATTTTCTATATTTTTTGATATATACTCACCATAACTATTTCAAAAATGATTTGTATCGAGCGTACAACATCTCCTTAATAGATTAATGTTGAAAAACCCACAAAAAATATTTGTTTGTATCCGAAAATAACGAAAGTCTGGGTTAAACTCGTAAAAACCGATTTTGAGCTATATCTCAAAAACAAGAGCTGATGGACAAAAACCGGGACCGGATTTGAAAATATCTCGCCGATTTCATCTAGAAACAACCGCAACTTCGGTTGAAACAAAAATCGGGTTGAGCAGTGTTATCTAGCAGACACATTATCACAATTTGCATCAGGGGAAGCGTCAGTAGCCCTTTTTCATACGTAGGCTAGTTTGCCGGTATACGAGAGGCTCTAAAAACCTTCTGGTCTAGGCAACACACAGTGTCGCCAGGCGTCATCTGACATTTTTATACCCTCAGCCTTTAGGAAGGGTATATATATGGGGATTTCTGAGTGAAATCCGACACTTTTTCAAGATGAGGTTTTTGATTTCCTTTAATTTTTGCTGTGGTGATGCTGCTCATTAGCAAAACATTTTAGTATATTTTCAGATTTTTTTGACTAACGGTTCCAGAGATATCGCGCCTTGAAAAGTTAAATTCTGTAAGACAAATTCCTAAATAAAACAACAAAACAAATGTTAAAAAATTTAATTTTGTATTTTTCGGTAAAATAACATATGTTTCACACCGGTATAAAGAAAAAATTGTATGAACAAATTTTAAGAAATTCAGAACAAATAGTAATCGTCTGAATCCCACTACCAAATGGGGCTTAAAATGTTTGTAATTGATCGTAGTTTAATACAAAAAAATTTAAAGAAAATCGAAGGGGTCCAACATCTTTAAAAATTGATTTTAAATATTAAATCGCAAAAATAGCATTAAAGCCCACTGTGCAATTTTTTTGCTATCTTTTATTAAATAGTTGATAAAACAACAAAACATACAAAGAAAGGCTTTTTCAAATTGGACCAATATTAAAAAAGTTATGAGTATTTCTTTACATGTAGTGTTTACAGAATTTGACTTTTTCAAGGCGCGATATCTCTGGAACCGTTAGTCAAAAAAAAATCTGAAAATATACTAAAATGTTTTGCTAATGAGCAGCATCACCACAGTAAAAAGTAAAGAAAACAAGTAAAAAAGTGTCAGTCGGTTTTGCCGACAGGTATATACCCTCAGCCAATGTGAAGTGAAACTTTCACCTACGGACAGATCGAATGTATTTAAGGTCTCTTCAGAATGTGGATAAGAACAAAAATGTGGATTAGGAATTAACTGCACTAAGACACAAATGTTGAACCTTTTTGGGGGAGGTACCCTTAGGGAGGACCGATATGGACCATTTTAGAAGTTAAACTAAATTTTGACAAAATATTAGGAGATCTAAAGTTTGGACCAAATTGGTTGCCCCATTCAAGTGACATTTTTAAGTATTGTGGAGTAGTACCGGCATTTGTGGACCGGTATTGCCCCATGAAATTAAGTTTGGATATAACATGACGAAGACCAAATGTTGGACCAAATCGGTTGAACAGTTCGAGAGTTATCATGCATGGAATAGACAAATACAGTCCATTTTCGAACCTGATCTATATCTGGAAGATATATGAGAATGTGCAAAGTATGGATTACATCGGTCACTCCCTTCAAGAGTTATCGTGCGCACAATTTTTCCGAACATTTTTGAACTTTTGTGGAGGAGGTACCTGAAGGAGTGTACCGATATGACTCATCTTCGAATTTAAACTATTTTTGGGCAATATATTATGAAAGCTAAATTTTGGACCGAATCGGCAGATCCGTTCGAGAGTTATCTTGCGCTCCATCCCCTACACACGGTTTTATAGGGGCTTTCTGCAACTTTCAGGCTATTTTCTCAGGAAGTATGGACTTGTCCCTGATAAAACTTGTACCCTCGTATGGAGGGCAATGAATGCAAGTTGTTGCAACTAAAATCAAAGCGATTCGAGAGCAGGTCCTAATCTGAATTTATCCGAAATTTTGTGTGGGAGGTACCCGAAGGTGTGGACCGATTGCGTCCATTTTGGAACCTAACCTAAGTTTAGTGAGAAATTTCACGATGTGCAAAGTATGGGTCAAATCGGTTACTTCCTTCAAGAGTTATCGTGCGCACAAATTTTCCGAACATTTTCGAACTTTTGTGGGGGAGGTACCGGAAAGAGTGGACCGATATAGTCCATCTTCGAACTTAAACTAAGTTTGGACAAAATATTACGAAAGCCAAATTTTGGGTGTAATCGGTTGATCCGATCGAGAGTTATCGTGCGCTCCAGCCAGACAGACGGACGGGCATTGCTCAATCGACTCCAAATTTTCTGAAACACATTTCGTCCAAACATACTTGGGGTCTAAAACCATTATTTCGATGAGGCACATTTCGCCCGTATGAAAGTGTATATACCCTCGTTAGCATAAATGCTGAGGGTATAATAAAAAACCTCATCTTGAAAAAGTGTCCGATTTCACTCAGAAATCCCCATATACACTTCGATACGACCAAAAATGTACCTCATCGAAATAACGGTTTTGGACCACAAGTATGTTTGGACGAAATTCGTTTCAAAAAATTTGGTGTCGATTTAGCCATGTCCGCCCGTCTGTCTGGCTGGTGCGCACGTTGGTCCAAACTTTGCACATCGTATTATTCCTTCTAGATATAGATCAGGTTCGAATATTGAGCATATTGTTCTACACAAAATTCGGATAAAGTGAAGTTTAAGAGCTCCTCCCGGATCGTTTTAAAATTTGTTTCAGTAAGTTGTCCTTGTGGCTTCCTTTACGACGGTACTATTTATTTCTTGCACAAGTCCATACTTCCTGAGATACCCGTATTGGCTTAAAAATTCCAAGAAGCCCTGATGGCACCAATCAAAAAGGCAAATCCGCACTTAATTCTTGTAGGGAGTTTCTGATAGGTGCAGACTTTTCACATCATATTATTTCATCCAGTCATGTATCAGGTTGGAATATGGACTATATCGGACAACTTCTTCGGATAAAGTGAAGTTTAAGAGCTCCTCTCCGATCGTCTTGAAGTTTTTTCGGCAGGTTGTCCTTGCGATTCCCTTTATGATAGTACAATTTTTTTTGTTGCGCAAGTCCATACTTCCTGAGATGTTGGTCTTAATGTTCCAAGAAACCCTGACGGCACCAACCAAAATGGCAAATCTGCATGATAACAGTGTGCAACAAAATTCATTATACCCTCAGCGTTTATGCTAACGAGGGTATATACACTTTCATACGGGCAAAATGTGCCTCATCGAAGTAATGGTTTTAGACCCCAAACATGTTTGGCAAAATGTGTTTCAGACAATTTGGAGTCGATTGAGCAATGCCCGTCCGTCTGTCTGGCTGGCTGGAGCGCACGATAACTCTCGAACGGATGAACCGATTCAGTTCAAATATTGGCTGTCGTAATATTTTGCCCAAACTTAGTTTAAGTGCGAAGATGGGCTATATCGGTCCACTCTTTCCGCTACCTCCTCCACAAAAGTTCGAAAATGTTCGGAAAATTTGTGCGCTCGATAACTCTTGAAGCGAATAACCGATTTGGTCTATACTTTTCCCATCGTGAAATGTGTACCAGACTTAGATAAGATTTCAATATGGACTCAATCGGTTCACTCTTTCGGGTACCTCCCACACAAAATTTCGGAAAAGTTCAGTTTAGGGCCATCTCTCGAATAGCTTTGATTTTTGTTATAACAACTTGTATTCACTGCCCCCTATACGACGGTTCAAGTTTCATCAGGGGCAAGTCCATACTTCCTGAGAAAATAGCCTGAAAGTTGCAAAAAAAAAAACCCCTATGACACCGTGTGGGGTGGTTGGAGCGCAAGATAACTCTCGAACGGATCTGCCGATTCGATCCAAAATCTGGCCTTAGTAATATTTTGTCCAAACATAGTTTAAGTTCGAAGATAAGCTATATCGGTCCACTCCTTCAGGTACCTCCCCCACAAAAGTTCAAAAATGTTCGCAAAAATTGTTTGTACGGTAACTCTTGAAGGGAGTGGCAGAATTGTTCCATACTTTACACATCCTAATATATCTACCAGATATAGATCAGTTTCAAATATGGACTATATTTGTCCACTCCATCCGGTACCTCCCACACAAAATTTCGGATAAGTTCACTTTAAGACCTGATATTGAATTACTTTGATTTTTGTTGAAGCAACTTGCATTCGCTGCCTCAATTACGATGGTAAAAGTTTTTTCAGGGTCAAGTCCATACTTCTTGAGCAAACAGCCCGAAGGGTGTAAAAACCCCCTATGGCACCATATGTAGTGGCTGGAGATCCATTCTTTTTAGTATCTCCTCCGCAAAACTTTTGATCTTTAATCCTAATCAATATTTTTGTCGGTTTAAACGCCCAATAATTTTAAAACCCCCTAAATACATACGTTTTTTGGGAAAAATTGTTTCAATATACACAGGCTGAGGGTATATCTCAGTCGGCAAAGCCGACTTGTTTTCAAAATGGTGGGAAAAATCGAGAAGATTGTGAAAATAGTGCTAAAAATATTAGACACGTGTATCGTCGTTTTTAAAGTTTAAATCGGAAAGTAAAGTTTAAGTAGGAAAGTGCCAAAAGGGACAAGTTTCGCACATATCTAGTTTTTTCGAAATATTCGAGTTAAGATATCTTGGGGGCCTTGAATTTAAGGCAACTTTACAGAGGAGCCTGTCGGGAATATTTTTTTTTTTTTGATAATTTTAACCCTCATGCGGTTTACCAAAGGGGTCTTTTTGGTCCTTTTTTTCGAAAATCTTTCAAAAACTCCTTTAAAATGTGGTCATACGAAATCCACATATTTAAAATTTTACTATATGTCTCAGAATACACCAAATCTGTAAATTTTATCTAATCGCCAGGAATGTTTAAAAATGAAAAACACGTTTTAGGGTTAAAGTTGGACTTCATCTGAGTTTATTCAAAATTGTCCCTCAGAACATAATTTCACTATGGGTCACCAAAGAAATGAAATGTATATTTACATTTTATATCATGAAAATATCTGTATCAATTTTGCTGAAAAAACATGAAAATATTCCCCAATTTTTTGATGAAAAAATTTTCCGTATTTTTCGATTTGATGCATGAAAGTAATATGAAACTTGGTTCTAGGTAAAGAGTGTAAAGAAAAGAAAAATTCTACACAAAATTCCACTATATGTTTCAGAATAAACCATATACTATTTCCATAAGAAAATTGGATTAAAAATGTGTATATTTTAGGAGGAAATTTCTGGTTTTAATTATGTACTGTTCATTTTACATAATTCCATGCTAAATCAAAATCTCATAAAATCCCTCACTTGTTGGGCATATTGTTAAAAAACGAAATGTTCCAAATCAAATTTCACTATGCGTCTCTGAGTAAAAGAAATCTGTAACCATAACATATAACATTCTTATCAGCCCTTATTTTTGGCATAGGGTTTGGAGCCATATTTTACAATTTTTATCCAGATTGTCGTTGTGATTGTACACTATAAATATCGTATTGATGGCTTTTCGTGATGAATTCATACAGAAGATGTTGTGGGCTCCATATAAACAGTTTTTGAATTTTTAGTGATGAATATATGTTTGAAAAATTAAGAAAATCCAGACCGGACTTCGTAAAATTGCGTATTGTTAGTAATTAGTAAAAACTTAAATAACGTAGTTAGGATAAGCCATTGGTAGCATATATTGTATGTGAAAAAACGTGGGAGGTTTGCGGCTATGGTCAAGGGAAAATGTAGTTGTCATAAGGGCTCTCACATACACGATTTGTAACGGACCATGATATAATTTGCATCAAGAGAGAGGTCACGAGTTTGTTTTCTAGTTTCGTTTTCGTAATTTGTCTGAATATGTCCCCATGAAATTAAAATGTGGAGCCAAAATTAAATTTTTATATCTTACCCACAAAAGTTTTTGTTAATTTTACCCGCTACATATTATCCGATCATTATCCAAAATTATTGACATCTTCCTTGACCAAAACACTTACCTCGTGCACAAATTGTTATTAAATTATTATTATTTGAAATTTGCATCAGGGGAAAGGTCAGTAGTTCTTTTTCCGTATGTAGGCTACTTTGCCGGTATATGCGCTCCAGAAATTAAAATATTCGTAACTATTGAGCTATAATTGGGGCCTCTAGCGTGTTTATGATTATACTAAAAACAAATAACTGGATATATTAGGCTGTGACTCTGTTATCTAATCATGTACACCAAAATAATTGGCATCAATTGAAAGACCAAGAGTTCATTTTCCAAACATGGATTAAAGATATAAACGGTATGTAAAATTTGTTCACAACTTTCACACAAAGTTTTGGTCCATTTAACCATTTTTATCTTATTTGATCACCATCTAAAAGTGAAAACTTCTTCTTTGTAATGTACTCTTACCTTGTTTAAAATTTCGAGGCGATCGGACTATTATTGCGACCTATAGAGCAGCTACAAATTTTGGTTTTCACCCGCTAAATATTTCACGATCATGGCCAATAACAATAAATGTCTCTTCTGCAAAATTTCGTGACGATCGGTCCATAATTGCGGCCTGAAGGTTGATTACAATTTATAATGGACAGACGGACGGAAGGACGGGCGGAGGGATACACATCTCAAAATCGCTTTATCTCGTCGAGATATGAAGATTGGTATGCCACATTGGGGGTCTACGACGAATATTTCACGGTGTTACAAGAATTTTTCCCACATAGTGGCGTAAGTGTGTTGAAATTGAAAACAAATTCCACCTCAACTATTCTAAAAATAGAAACATTTATTTATATTATAGCTTATTCCAGTGGTAATAAAATAATTAGTTATTCTAGTGGTCATAGAATAACTAGTAATTCAGTACGACACGCCCTTGTTAAAATAATGGGTTAGTAGGGGTTTATGTAAGTAGTTACGAATAGCAAAAAGTACTATAAAACCCATTATTTAGAATGATTTTTAGTGTTTATTTCAGGTATCTGTTAAAATAAAAACTTACAGATTAAAAAAAATAAAACTAAAAAACAATATCCTGAAAATTTCTGAAAAGACAAGGGGAGACTTCTCTTATTTCAATGAGTGACTTTTTATCGCCAACTCCGAATGTCATCTTTAACATATTTCGAGAAATACCCAGCAAATATTGGCTACATTACACGGATTTGTTTTACCAGCGCTGGAAGATAGGATTCCTGACCTGCGTATCTTACCCGGACATACAGTTTTCAAGGATGGCATGCATCGCTGTGGCATCTATACTGAAACATTTCTTTCATAACAGCATTAATCGCATTAATTATACAGCAGTTATTCCTGTTATCCCTGTTTCTGTCAAATTTTGAATAATTCGTCTATCCCCATTTTTTCATAAACAAACATTTACAATTTATATCTTTGGTCCAAAACAAGCATAGCAACAGTTGATGTGGAAAATTAAATTACTCCGAACATTTCCCTACCTAAGTATAATTCACCAAAAGATTTATAATCCTATTCTTAATCAAAGAGTCATATTATATGAATAGATTATTTCCCTCTCTTATTGAACAATTCGCCACAAATACTTGTGGAAATGTTAAAAAGTCAGCAAATAAAAATCTACTTTGAATAAATTACAAAGTGGCAAATTCTCAATTCATTTCAAATAGAATGCAAACCGACATATTTAAACATTGATGTTGTACACCAGTCACCACTATCGTCGTCTTGTCCATTTATCCAGCCAAGCAGCCAGCCATCTGCATGTACATACATATATATCTATGTATATCGATTCAGTCAGTCATCATTTACCAAGTTCAATTCATCGGCATTGACCATAAAAAATAAAATATCAAAAGGAAAAGCATGAATACGAAATTGATGGAAAGTGAGGTGAGGGGAAGAGGATAGTTTAAATTGTTTTGAATAGCAAAGGAAATATTGAGCTTTTATAATTTTCTTAGGAACATCGGCAAAATTTTTCATAAAGTAACATTAAGATTTTTAACTGACAAGTTTTTTTGGATCGACATAAAAAGTTATAATAATTGAAAGAAACTATGGTGTACACTTGGGGGTAAAAGTGTTGTAAATGTCGATTGGGATGTTGGAAAATTGGAAAAAATTTATAAGTCCTGGCAAATATTGAAATCTTTGGCTTTTACCCATAACAAGTAAAAAAGATTCAGTCTGCTTTGCCGACAAAGCTATACCTTCAGCTTCGAACCTAAAGAAAAGAAGTAAACACAATACTTCAGACGTCTACATGTACTACCGAGTTAAGTTGGTGCCGGCAGGCTTAAATTTTTCCGAAAATTTGTGCTGGGGTTTAAAACCATTATATCGATACATATATGTAGCCTAACTGGCATAAATACTGTGGATATAAAAAACAATAGATTATAGGTATGACCTACGAAAATGCTTTGAACAATGCTGTACAGTAGAGTGCAGCAACATCAATTCATATTGTTGTTAAATTAGTCGAACTATAAAACATCACTCTTCCGAATGCTCCAACTGAAGATGAAGATAGAAATAGCATATGACCAATGCCTGTAATTGTAAAAATTGGTATTTGGCCAAACTCTAAGTAATTAAAGTGGGACATACGAAGTATTTGAGGTTTACCAATCCATTTGCAAGTCGCACAGCCACAAAATACTTCATTCAACTTACATGATTGCTTAAAGAACAATAGTCATTCCGATAATATATTAACAAAGTGAATACTTGAATACCACAGGCTTCCGTCAAGAAACCGATGGTATTACCTCGACCACACTGTCTTGCTGCTAGCGAAGAGAAGAATGGAACAAGTAAGTGACATAAACAAGTAAAAATGTATGCTTTGCCGACAGAGATATACTCTCAGCCTCTGACTGTACAAAAAAAGAACAAGTAAAAAAAGTTTAGTGCCGTTACGAAAGTACCAATGCCCACAGTTTTAGGAGGAGAACTTTTTTGACCACAGGGAACCCAAATACCTAATTTTAGCTTATTCGATCAGCTTAAAACATTAAAATACCTAAAATTCGGTCATTAAGAGGCTCATATCTCAGGATGTTAGTATTCCTCATGAAAAATTATCGTTGTAGTCATAATAAAATGTCTACCTTCTATGAGATTTTCAACACAATCTTAAAATAATGGCTGTTTGAAGATTGCTTTGAAAATCTCATCGAAGGTAGACATTTTAATCCGATTACAACGATAATTTGTTCATAAGGAATACTAACATCCTGAGATATGGGCCTCTAAATGACCGAATTTCAGGTATTTTCAAGTTTTAAACTGCACGTAAGCAATGTTTTGAAATTTTGTGACATAGGTACCCGAATATATAGAACATCTTGGTTGGACCAATGTCAGTCACTACCTTCGATTATCGTAATAACCAACCATTATTTGGTCAATATAGGATTTTGTAGAGATTTTGTCTGGAAATTTGTATTTCGCCACGAAACACAAACACGGTGCGCCTTAACTAACTTTAACTGAAAGGTGCTTACACCTGGGAATTTTTTGCGGATTCTGAAACTAAAGGTTCATAGATGAAAAAATCAAAAAACAGAAAAAAAAATCGCGGAGGGATTTTAAAATAAATCGCGGTTAAAGTTCACATAATGGGACTAACGAAAATGTTGTATCAGTGAAAATACCCTACAAGATTAACCTTTATGACTTTTTCTTAGGTTTTACCATTTTTGAGATATAGAAGTTCAAATTGGGACAATGGCATGGCATGTCAGGTGCGCCTTAACTAACTATAAATAAAAGCCGCTTGCACCTGATAAGTTTTTGCGGATTCTGAAACAGCAATGTTCATAGAGTAGAAAAATCCAAAAACGGAAAAAAATCGCTGGAGGGATTTTGAAATAAATCGCGGTCAAAGTTGACATTTTTGGGCTTATTTTAGGTTTTCAGGATTTTGCTTGGAAGCGGCAAGTCCTATCAAAATGGGACTAAAGAAAATGTTGTAGAGAATTTTCACAGCTACAACACTTTTTTTAGTCTCAAGGACAAGCTGTTGCAAAAATTCAAAACGATTCGATGGTCTTAAACTGCACTTTTCGGAAATTTTTGAAATCTTGTTTTGCATGGACCTGAAGGAGCGAAGCGATATAGTCCATATTCGAACCTGACCTGTATGTGTTCGACAGTTATCGTGCACATCATTTAAGGAGTAACTGCCTTTAAAACTCTTCCGCCCACTTTACTGAGTATGTGCAGTTAGCGCACTGCCGTATGTACTTGGTAAGTACAAAGCCAATATTATCGCCTTATAGGAAGTGTGACAGAATTGGGCAGACGTAAAGACCACAAACGATTACGCTCTGTATTATAGTTGCAATGAAACGAAATATAAGCCTGGTGTTGGATTTATGGTAAATCGGAGGCTTTAAAACACAGTACTCCAGATTGGTTCCTTTTGATGACAGAATTGCAACAAACCGTGTAAAAACAAAGTTCTTTAACATCAGTATCATCTGCGTCTATGCTCGACCGAAGTGAAAGATTAGCAGACCAAAGATATATTCCACGAGCGAATAGACAGAGTATAAGACCGCTGCCCAGGCCATGACATTAACATTATTCTAGGAGATTTTAATGCTTAAATTGGGAGGGAAAATACCTTCAAAATGTGTCATCCTAAAACGGAATGAGGTTAATCGATTTTGCAGCGGCAACAAAACTTGGTAGTAAGGAGTACCACGTTCCAACAACTCGACATACTCACGATCACGTAAATTTTCTCAGATGGGAACCCAAAAGCACCACCTAAAAATCCATGGTACCATCAGGATTGTCGTAAAGCAGCTGAAGTACAGTTAAACGCTGCATACAGGGCAATCCTGCAGCCAGTAGGAAGGCGAATTAAGAAAGAAAAATATCGGGTGAAAAGGAGAAGCGCTTATTTAGGAGAGAAGAAAAATCAGGAAGAACTCGAGATGTTTAGGAGTCAGAATGAAGTCCGAAAATGTTGCCAGATTGTAACTTTCAGTATAGTTATGGTGTAGGTCCATTCTCATGCGAATATGATAAAGAAAACCTGGTAACTGATAGCGTACTGAAGTTCTGGAAGGAGCATTTCATCAAGCTTTTGGTAATCCTGCAGCCAGTAGCAAGGCGAATCAACAAGGAAAATATCGGGTGAAGAGGAGAAGCGCTTATTCAGGAGAAAAGAAAGATCAGGAAAAACATGAGCGTAAGAAACTCGAGATGTTCAGGATTCAGAATGAAGTCCGAAAATTTTGCCAGATTGTAACATTGAGTAGACCCATTCTAATACGAATATGATAAAGGAAACCTGGTAACTGATACAGAAAGCGTACTAAAGATCTGGAAGGAGCATTTCATCAAGCTTTTGGTATCGAATAAAGATACCCCAGAACCAGTCCAAAACCACGACATTGAATTTTTACCGCCTAGTCAAAGTGAGGACATGACAGCAATTAATCGGCTGACGAAAAGTAGGGCGCAGGAACCGATGATCTGCTTACAGAAGTGTACAAGACCGGTGTATACATACATATGTATAATGAATGTGCATCAGTTGATTACCAACGATTGGAAACTGAGTCTGCTATGTTCCGTGCATATAAAGGAGACAAGATGGATTGTGCCAACTACGGGGGCATAAATCTCCTACCCACCTGCTTTGCATTACTAAAAATGTGAAATTTTTTGTTTTCATGGTCAGGCTTTCTTTTAGAATATCTTTTGTGTTAGGAAAATATTCACAAATATTCACATAGGAATAAAAAGTTTATTATTTCTACACAGAAGTTTTTTGTCCATTGGCGTCAGTAACGTTGATGTACGGAATCAAATACCCGAGAGGCCAAAATTGGTTGAAACAAGTAAGCAAATGATATAGAACTACCCCTGCAATTAGCTACTAGCACGTCAAAACTCCTTTATTTAACAAATAAAGTTATTGTAAGAAAGACTCCACCTAAGACTCCACCTCTAAAGAAGTTGTTCATCGCTAATATACTCAGGAAATGTCGCCAATATTACTGAGGGGTATTTTGCCACCATTACAATTTTTATGTTGCCTGTCCGGAAAAGTGCATATTCAATTAAAAGTCAGGAGGCTGTGAATGCCTTCGCCTTCACCAAAATTAATATTAAAACAAGTGAACAAAGGCTATGTCGGGACGGTGCCGACCATGTGATACCCTACACCACTACCTCTGTGCATAAGCTTTTCACAAAGAATAAAACTTTGAATTTGTCTCCACATGAGTTTTCCCCATTCCGACCCCTAAATATTATCCGACTATCACCAAAATCAATAGGCTTCTTCCTCTGTACTATCCGATCAAAATTCCAACCTGTAGCGTGATAAAAAAAATGGAAGAATTTGATCTATTATAGACTTTTGCAATATCTCGGTTATTTGCCCACTTACGCCAACATACTCTGCCTCAATATAAAGGAGATTTTTTCTGCTTCCATTGGTGGGCTTTCCATTTGGAATACTCCTACAAGAAGCGGAGATATTCGCATAAGAAAAACATGTTGACTTTTCTCCACATAAGTTTGTTTGCTTATTCCGACTCCGTAATATTATCCGACCAGCATCAAACTTAATAGGCTTCTTCCTCTGTTTTTGCCCATATTCAGGGGTCGAATATTATCCAACCATCATCAAAATCAATAGGCTTCTTCCTCTGTGGGACCCCCATTAACTCCCAAAATTTCGTGACGATCCGATGAACCTCCTTTGCATCATTGTAACGGTGGGATATTCAACTTTAATATTCAGGCTTTGCTTTTGGAATCTCCCCAACCAAAGCTGTGATATTCGTCATTATAATTAAAATCGTACAAATTAAAAGTTGGGTTGTATTAGCGACTATTGCGATATCTTCGTTGTTTGACCACCTACGACAACCTACTATACATCGTTGTAAAGGTGATATTTTCTCCTTACATTACCATTGCTTTTGACAAACCCCTTATAGATGCGGAGATATTCGTTGACTTTTTCTCCAAATAAGTTTTTGCCCATTCCGACCCCTGAATATTATCCGACCATCATCAAAATCAATATTCTTCTTCCCCTCTGGGACCCTCATCAACGCCCAAAATTTGGCGACGATCCGATCAAAATTGGGACCTGTAGCGTGATTACAAGGTTTAGATGGACAGACGGACGGACGGACACACATAGCCAGATCGGCTCAGCACGTCGCGAAACTCATTTTGGTATATATAAGTATGGGTCTACGACGATTATTTCGATGTGTTACAAACCTTTTGGCCAAAACCAACGTATAATACCCTCCCCACATAGTAGTGTGGGGTATAAAAACTTGACAGGTACACTGAGTACATTTTGCAAAAAGTGGCTAAGCGATCCCTTGCTGCAATATATGTATAAAAATTCCAATTGGACGCTTCACGCAATTTGCAATAATGCCAGAACTTGGAATTTCTCTGTCATGACAGAGACAGTTTGTAGCATGGGAGAAAACTGTGCTTCTCTACAAAAATCCCACTATATATTAGGGAGTAGGCCCGTTATCTAACAAACTCATCAGCATCAGTAGTTTTTTTATATGTAGGCTACTTTGCCGGTATACGAGGGACATATTTTTTGGAAATTTTGACAGTTTTTAGCCTAAGCATACTCAGGACAGTTTGACATACGACCATGTGCTGTCTTGTTTACAGTGACTTGAAAAAATCACTTTGCAAAAAATGGAATTTACTTGTGAACATTTTCATCCTAATCGATGGATTTGTGCCAAAAAATTGTGTATAAAAACGATAGCGGTGCTTTAAACAACTTTCATAAAATCGTCACAGACGATGAATCTTGGATCTATGCTTAGGAGCCCGAAACGAAACAGGAATCGACCAGTTGGGTCTTCGAAAGCGAGCCCAATCCAACGAAAATTGTTCAGGGAAGAAGAACTTCGAGGCAAATGGTCCCCTGTTTCTTCGGCAAAACTGGCGTGTGGCGACTATAGGGCTTGAGATCCTACAATTTGTTTTCCTGAAGTCTCCTGAGAAATTCGAAAAACGAACAAGAGACAATGCGAGCTCTCACACATCGATTCAAACCAGCGCCTGTTTGACCGGACACAACGTGGAATTGATGGGTCATGTGCCGCACAGCCCTGACTGTGGACTTCATCTCATTGCAGCACATCAAAAAAGGCGTGGTCAACGATTTTCGTCGCCAGAAGATGCTGTAAGAGCGTTCAAAAATCATGTTTTGGAGGTGTCTCAATCAAGCCACTGAAAACAACCCAACACATTGTCGCATGTCAAACTGTCCTAAGTAAGTAGTCTAAAAACTGTCAAACCTTCCAAAAAAATGTCAACTAACGCCTGGCGACACTGCGTGTTGCTTAGGCCAGAAGGTTTTTTAGGGCCCCTCGTATGCCCTTCAGGAATTAAAATATGGAGCGAAATTAAATTTTTATATCTCTCATACAACAGTACTGGTCCATTTCACGCGCTAAATAATATCAGATCATCGTTCAAAATTGTAGGCATCTTAATATACCTAAACTCTTACCTCGTGCAAATTTCGTGACTATTGAGCTAAAATTGCGATCTCTAGCGTATTTATGATTACACTACAAACAAATAACTGTATATATTAGGATGTAGCTCTGTTATCTGACCTCGTACATCAACATAATTGGCATCAATGGAAAGGTCGAGAGGTCGTCTTCCAAATATAACTCACGTGGACGAAATGTATCTTCCAGAAATAAAGATTTGAGCAGTATATTAAAAATGTTCACAATTTTCACACAAAAGTTGTGGTCCATTTAACCCTCTAAATATTATCGGATCATTCAACTTGCAAGCTTCTTCTTCTGTCATATACTCTAACCTTATTTAAAATTTCGAGGCGATGGGACTATTATTGTGACCAACAGAGCCGCTACAACATTGGATAAATATTATGTTTTTGATCCATTTCACCCGCTAAATATTTCACGGTCATCACCAATAACAATAGGTGTCAATTCTAGTCTGAACCCGACCTCCATGTAAAATTTCGTGACTATCGGTCCATAATTGCGGCCTGGAGATTGATTACAATTTATAATGGACAGACGGACGGACACACATCTCAAAATCGCTTTATCTCGCCGAGATATGAAGATTGGTATACCACATTGGGGGTCTCGGACGAATATTTCGTGGTGTTATATGAATTTTTGCCAATTAAACTTATAATAAACTTTCCACATAGTGGTGTTAGGTATAAACACCGGACAAAAATATTTCTTTCGACGTTTGAATATAGAGGAGTAAAATTTTTAAGTCGTCCACCATGATGTAATTACCAGGTGACCCAGTCAGCCCAGCTGACATATTCTCTGACTGTCAAAATATATTTTGTAACAAAACTAAACAACACAAGTGAAAAGTCGTTAAGTTCGGCCGGGCCGAACTTTTTATACCCTCCACCATAAAATAGTCTTAATTAAAATGGAATAATTAGGGACCTTTCACAATTTTTAATGGAACAACTTTTCGACAATGGATAGACTCCTACTGCCTCCCACTATTGCTTAAATTACACTGTGAACACAAATGTTGGGGCAGAGATAATTCCTTTTGGAGATGAAAGCCCTTGGTGTGTGTATATTAAGCCGTGAGTCGAACTTCCGTGTTATGGCGTGATGAAGTTTTTGCAAGAGACCCTGTAAGCCATAATGAATTAGCATTATATCTTTGTTTGTTGTTTTTGTAGAACACTTAAGCAACAGTGAACAAAGATATAACGCCTATTCCTGATGGCCCACAGGGTCTCTAACAAAAATTTCATCACGCCATAACGCGGAAGTTCGACTCACGGCGGATCTGTCCTTCGGGGTTCATAATATACTCACAAATGCCTTTCTTCCCCAAGAGGAATTTTCCGTGCCTCAGACTTTCACCTCCATTTTGTTGCACAGTGTTATCTAATCTAATCTTATCTAAAAAAATGTGTTCAGCTAGGTGAAAGGTACGACCAACGGGGCTATATCAAAAAATCAACCTATCTTTAAATTTTTTGGCGGAAAAGTTTTATAGCTGCAGGGAACTTCAAGAGACAAATTGAGGGTAGTTTCATTAAAACAATGTAGACCCTCAAAAATGCACCAATGTTGACGAATTTTAGTGAAGAAATTTCGTGACCACTGAAAATTCCCGAAAATCATGAGGTACAGTTATAGGGGGGGATATACCAAAACATGGACCTATATTGACGATTATATTTGATTAGACAAAATTGTAGCTAAAATTCTCAAAATACCGATCATTACAGCCAGTTCGGTTAAAAATTGCAGCTAAAATTCTCAAAATACCGAAAATCGGGAGATACCGTTATATGGGGGCTATACCAAAACATGGACATAGGTTGACGATGTTTCGTAGGAGATGTTTTATGACCACAGAGAACTTCAAATGTCAAATTACAGCTATTTCGGTTAAAAACTGTAGCTAAAATTCTCAAAATACCAAAAATCGAGAGGTACCGTTATACGGCGGCTATACCTAAACATGGACCTATGTTGACGATGTTTGGTGGAGATGTTTCATGACCACTGAGAACCTCAAATGGCAAATTACAGCTAGTTCGGTTAAAAATTGTAGCTAAAATTCTCAAAATACCGAAAATCGGGAGGTACAGATATATGGGGGCTATACCAAAACATGGACCTATGTAGACGATGTCTGGTGGAGATGTTTCCTGACCACTGAGAATCTCAAATGTCAAATTACAAATTGTGGCTAAAATTCTCAAAATACCGAAAATCGGAGGTACCGTTATATGGGGGCTATCCCAAAACATGGACCTATGTTGACGATGTTTGATGGAGATATTTCATGACCACTGAGAACCTCAAATGGCAAATGACAGCTAGTTCGGTTAAAAATTGTGGCTAAAATGCTCAAAATACCGAAAATCGGGAGGTACCGTTATATGGGGACTATACCAAAACATGGACCTAGGCCCATATCCTTTGGGATATAAGTTTGTTGATCAGTAGGAACCCTAAGTGCCAAATTATAGCTAATTCGGTCAGCACTCTATCTCAATTATTGCGGACGCTAGAGTGATTACAACAGACGGACAGACGGACGGACAGACGGACATGGCTAGATCGTCTTAGAATTGTATCCTGATCAAGAATATATATACTTTATAGGGTCGCAAATGATTAGTTCGATGTGTTACAAACGGAATGTCAAACTTAATATACCCTCCATACTATGGTGGAGGGTATAAAAATATTACATTACAAACAAAGGTACATATATTTGTACAATTTGATATCTTGAACTTTTCTAATAATAGTTCGTAGTTCTCTTATTTCTGGTGCATTCTCTATGCAAAATCATCAAAATAAGATTAAGGCCTGAATTGCCTTACTAAATGAACCTTGTCCTCCACCATATATTGGAGTGTATATTAAGTTTATAATTCCGTTTGTAATAATTTTTGATCACACAAAATCACTTTGGCGTCCAAATGGATTGAAATAAATGGATAAAATTGTGGTCAAATGTATTGTAGGTCCGCAAAACCTTTGGTATTGAAAATGGGCTATATAGGTCCACTTGTTGATATAACCCCGATATAATGCAACTCGTCCACGATATTTTATTATACCGTTCTGCTAAAAATTAAAATTTAGTGCATTGACATGTTTCTTCTATTCAGACGCAAAAGTTTTTCTACGAAAAAAACCTTAGTTATTCTACCAGCAATTAGAAAAAATTCGTCTTGTTCTTCAGAAAAAATAATGTTATTTTTTGTAAGGATGTGATACTTATTAATCTCAACTGTTATTCCCCTCCACTGTATAAGTACAAGAGCTATAAATAAACACTGAAAGTAATCCAAATGCAAACCTCGTTTTAGCATTGCAATTTTTTGCTGAAATGAAAAGTGGAAATGAAAAAATACGATCCAACCATTGAATTTCCTAGATGAGTGGCCAAAGTAAGCAAATAGTAGTTATTAAAATTAACTAATAAATTTGAAAATGTCTGAATGTGTTTTTTTTTCATCAGCTCCACAATGCACCCACATCAGGACGATGTGAAAGAGAATGCATTACAGGAACCCTTGAAAAGCAAACAAATACCAAAAGAATTGCAGTAAATGGAAAGCAATAATTTAACATTATTTCATGGCTTTCAAACAGGAAAATGTGCTAGTAGTAAAAATATATGTATGGATATGTACGAGTATGTACTGAATTTTGGTTGATTTCACAAAAGTTGAAATCAAGCTAAGAGACAGACGAAGTAAAATTTGCACAGAGATTTCGGGGAATATGGTGTTATAACAGAAGTCGATTTAAAATCATTCATGCACAAAATACAAAGCAAACCGCGGTTGGTATTCAAGCACCCAAACCCACACTCAGACACACAGCACGTTGGAAATGTTGTAAATTACAATCTGTCTGTCGTAACACTTCCGGCTGGACCGCCTGCTGTTGCAGTGTGCACTATGCTGCTGCTTATGAAAATCACACAAAATTATTTCGCAGTGGGAGAGATGTTGTATTAACCCTAAAGGTTAATAGCTTGGGAATGAAACAAAAACAGTTTTATAAAATAAAGCATCTATGTTTGAATTTATAGTATGCGAAATATGAATATTGAAACTGATTTTCGATACCCTCCACCATATGGAGGGTATAATTAAATTTGTCATTCCGTTTGTAACACATCGAAATATTCGTCGGAGACCCTATAAAGTATATATATTATATATCAGCATAAAATTCTATGTCGATTTGACCATGTCCGTCTGTCCGTCCGTCCGTCTGTCTGTCTGTTGAAATCAAGATACAGCTCGCAATTTAAAAGATAGAGAGTCACAATTTGGTACAGAAGTTTTTATTACTTGCAGGATGGTTGGTATTGAAAATGGGATATATCGGTCCACGTTTTGATATAGCCCCCATAGAACGGTAACTCCCGATTTTCGGTATTTTTAAAGTTTTAGCTTCATTATCCTACCTAAATGGCTGAAATTTGGTACGTAGTCTTCTTTAGGGGTATAAAACTTTCCCCCAGAATTTTGTCGGTATCGGTCCACACCTTCATATAGCCCCCATAGAACGGTACCTCCCGATATTCGGTATTTTTAAGGTTTTAGCTTCATTATCATACCAAAATGGCTGAAATTTGGTACGTAGTCTTCTTTAGGGGTATAAAACTTTCCCCCAGAATTTTGTCGGTATCGGTCCACACCTTCATATAGCCCCCATAGAACGGTACCTCCCGATATTCGGTATTTTTAAGGTTTTAGCTTCATTATCATACCAAAATGGCTGAAATTTGGTACGTAGTCTTCTTTAGGGGTATAAAACTTTCCCCCAGAATTTTGTCGGTATCGGTCCACACCTTCATATAGCCCCCATAGAACGGTACCTCCTGATTTTCGGTATTTTGGAGGTTTTAGCTTCATTATCATACCAAAATGGCTGAAATTTGGTACGTAGTCTTATTTAGGGGCATAAAACTTTCCCTTAGAATTTTGTCGGTATCGGTTCACACCTTCATATAGCCCCCATAGAACGGTACATCCCGATTTTCGGTATTTTTAAGGTTTTAGCTTCATTATCTTACCAAAATGGCTGAAATTTGGTACGTAGTCTTCTTTAGGGGTATAAAACTTTCCCCCAGAATTTTGTCGGTATCGCCCCACACCTTCATATAGCACCCATAGAAAGGTACCTCCCGATTTTCGGTATTTTGAAGGTTTTAGCTTCATTATCACACCGAAATGGCTGAAATTTGGTACTTAGTATACGCTGGTGGTATAAAACTTCCCCCAGAACTTTGTCGGTATCGGTCTATGCCTTCATATAGCCCCCATAGAACGGTACCTCCCGATTTTCGGTATTTTGAACGTTGTGGCCTCAATATTCCACCGAAATGCCTGAAATTTGGTATTTAGACTTTGTTGGGGGTACTAAAACTTCTACCTTAAATTTGTCGGTATAGGTCCACGCCTTCATATAGCCCCTATGGAAAGGTACCCCCCGATTTTTCGTATTTTGAAGGTTGTGTCTTCAACATTACACCAAAATGGCTGAAATTTGGAATTTAGTCTTCAATGTGATATAAAACTGTTCGCCAGAAATATGTCTGTACAGGTCCACGCTTTCATATTGCCCCATTTCTGACTAAAATTCGTTGGTATAGGTCCACGTTTCGATATAGCCCCCATAAAACGGTACCTCCCGATTTTCGTAATACTGATGATTGTGACGTCAATATCCAACCGAAATGGCTGAAATTCGTTATTTCGTCTTCCAAGAGTTATAAAATATTACAGAAGGGTATTATCAGTATAGGTCCACGTCTTCCTATATCCCATAGAAGCGTACTTCTTGATTTTCGGTATTTTTTAAGTTTTAGCCACATTCTCTTACCGAAATATAGAAAATTTGGTATTTAATCTTCTTTGAGCCTAAAAACTTTCCGTCAGAAATTTGTCGGTATAGATCGACGTTTCGAAATAGCCCCCATTGTTTTACCGAAATTGCTGAAAGTTAGTATTAAGTCTTCTTCATACATGAAAGGAAAATAATTATTCCATTTTACTTCAATACAACTTGTGGTGGAGGGTATAACAAGTTCGGCCCGGCCGAATTTAACGCCGTTCTTACTTGTTTTAAATAATTTCAACTCAAGTTAAAAGAAATGAATAAGTCAATACATGGAACTATACTCGATCATTTGGTTTCTTGACCGGACGATGGCAATGATTTGCTAGAATGCTATGTCAGAGAAAATAAACAAAGAAACGAAAGAACATGTATTATAGGCTACACCACAATGTGGATAGGGTATTGTAAGTTTGTTTTTCGAAAAATGCTTGTAATACCCCGAAATATTCTTCGTAGACCCCACATGTGGTATACCAAAACTCATGTTTGGACGAGATAATGCACTTTTGTGATGCATGTCGGTGCCCCTGAACCAACTTTATTTGGAAGGTGATGAGAAGTTTTTGCACATTCTGAATCTACAAAGTTTGTAGATGATAATAAAAAAACAAGTAAAGTATCAGTCGGCTTTGCCGACAGAGCTATACCCTTAGCCTATGTGAATTGGAACTTTCATCTACGGACTGATCAATGTATTTAGGGTTTTTTCTGAATTTTATGGCATTTTTTGGACATTTGAACTTGCCGATAAAAATGTGGATTAGGATTAAAGTTCAAAAGTTTTGCTGAGGAGGGAATGGACCGACATAGTGCATTACGGAAGTGGATCTTATTTTGAAAGTCATATCTTTTCAATAGATATCGCGCCCACTAATCATTTCAGTGGGTTATCGAACACCTCTTGGACCAGTATGCCAGGAAGCATGGACGAAAAAAAATACATAATTTGGCTGTAAAAAGGACCACAAAAACACAATCGAATAAATTTCCAAAGGATCTCCCAACAGACCCTAAACTGCACTTGGACACAAATGTTGAACTTTTGTGGAGGAGGTATTTTAAGGAGAGGACCGATATGCGCCATTTTTTAAGTTAAACTAAGTTTGAACAAAATATTACGAAGGCCAAATTTTGGCCGGTTTATCAGTTGGAGAGTTATTGTGCTCTCCAGCTACTACATATGGTGCCATACGGGTTTTTTTTACAACTTTCGGGATGTTTTCCCAAGAAGTATTGACTTGCCACTGAAAAAACTTTTACCGTCGTAATTGAGACAGCGGTTGCAAATTGCTTCAACAGAAATCAATGTTCGTCAAGAGCAGGTCTTAAAGTGAACTTATCCGAAATTTTGTATGGGAGGTACCCGAAGGAATGGACAAATATAGTCCACATTCAAACCTGAATTATATCTGGTAGATATATTAGAATGCGTAAAGAGATATCGTGTGCACAATTTTTCCGAACATTTTTGAACTTTTGTGGGGGAGGTGCGTTAATGATTGAACCGATATTGCTTATCTTCGAACTTAAACTAAGTTTGGACAAAATATTATGAAGGCCAAATTTTGGATCGAATATGGGGGTGCCGTGAATACAAGTTGCTACAACAAAAATCAAAACGATTCGAGAGCAGGTCCTGAACTGAACTTTTCCGGAAATTTGTGTGATAGGTACCCGAAGGCGTGGTCCGATTGAGTCCATATTGGAACCTCAGCTAAATTTGGTGCAAATTTCACGACGTGCAAAGTATGGACCAAATCGGTTACTCCCTTCAAGAGTTATCGTGAGCACAATTTTTCCGAACATTTTCGAACTTTTGTGGAGGAGGTACCGGAAGGAGTGGACCGATATAGCCCATCTTCGAACTTAAAATAAGTTTGGACAAAATATTACGAAAGCCAAATTTTGGACCAAATCGGTTCATCCGTTCGAGAGTTATCGTGCGCACCAGCCAGACAGACAGACGGACGGACATTGCTCAATCGACTCCAAACTGTCTGAAACACATTTCGTCCAAACATACTTGGGTTCTAAAACCATTATTTCGATGAGGCACATTTTGTCCGTATGAAAGTGTATATACTCTCGTTAGCATAAATGCTGAGGGTATAAAAATGTGTTCAGCCAGGTAAAACCTACCTTTACAATTTGTAGTGGAAAAGATTTATAACTGCAGGGGAGCTCAGAAGTCAAATTACGGGTAGTTCCGTCAAACAATGTATCCAAGACTATCAAAATACCGAAGATCGGGAGGTTCCGTTATGTGGGGGCTATACCAAAACATGAACCTGTGTTGACAATTTTTAGTGGAGAAGTTTTGTGACCACTGTGGTTAAAAATTGTAGCTAAAATCCTCAAAATACCGAAAATCGGGAGGTACCGTTACATGGGGGCAATACCAAACCATGGACCTATATTGACGATTTTTGGTGGAGAAGTTTCATCTCCTGAGAGAACCTCAAATGTCAAATAACACCAAGTTCAGCTAAAAATTGTAGCTGAAATCCTCAAAATACCGAAAATAGGGAGGTACCGTTATATGAACCAATGTTGACGGGATTTGGTGGAGAAGTTTCGTGACTACTGAGAACCTGGAATGTCAAGTTACAGCTATTTTGGTTTAATGTTGTAGCTAAAATCCTCAAAATACCGAAAACCGGGAGGTCTTGCTATATGGGGGCCATACCAAAATATGGACCTATATTGACGATTTTAGGTGGAGAAATTTCGTGGCCTTTGAGAACATCAAATGTCAAATTAAAGCTAGTTCGGTTAAAAACTGTAGCTAACATCCTCAAAATACCGAAAATCGGTAGGTACCGTTACATGGGGGCAATACCAAACCATGGACCTATATTGACGATTTTTGGTTGAGAAGTTTCATGTCCTGAGAGAACTTTAAATGTCAAATAACACCAAGTTCAGTTAAAAATTTTAGCTAAAATCCTCAAAATACCGAAAATCGGGAGGTACCATTATATGGGGCCTGTCACAAAACATGAATCAATGTTGACGAGTTTTGATGGAGTAGTTTCGTGACTACTGAGAACATCAAATGTCTAATTACAGCTAGTTCGGTTTAATATTATAGCTAAAATCCTCAAAATACCGAAAGTCGGGAGGTTCCGTTATATGGGGGCTATGTCAAAACATGGACCTATGTCGACGATTTTTAGTCGAGAAATTTCGTGACCACTGCGAACCTCAAATGTCAAATTAAAGCTAGTTCGGTTAAAAACTGTAGCTAAAATCCTCAAAATACCGAAAATTGGGAGGTACCGTTATTTGGTGGTTATACCAAAACATAGGCCTATGCCCATCATATTTGGAATATAAGTTTGTTGATCACTAAGAACCCTGAATGTCAAATTAATTCGGTTTGAAAATGCGACTAAAAACGTCAAAATACATGAAATCTAGCGGTACCGTCATCTTCCCAAAAGTTCAGCGTCCTATTTCCATTTTTATGGGTGCTAGAGTGATTACCACAGGCGGACGGACGTTCACAGATGGACTCAGAATTTTACCCTGATCAAGAATTTATATACTTTATAGGGTCGCAAATGATTAGTTCGATGTAGTTGAAGTGAGTTGCTTATTACAGCCATAACCAAGCATACAAACCGTGTCAGTGTTTCTCCAATAGAACATTGGTGGAGGTTTTTTTTATTGGGATAGCTGTTACAATTTTTTTTAATAGTCTGGCTTAATCCCTTTGTTGTTGTTTTAATATTTTAAAACAACTAATTTATTAGTGGAAAAACTTTGACATTGTTCGCCAAGGGGTATGAAGTTTCGATCCTCGCGACAGGCTCTCAACGGTTCCCTTGTTTCTTGTTAATGTAATACCTCGAAATATTGATCTCTTTCTTTGATCGAATCGGATAAATTCACCAAAAGCTATTTCTAAATAAGTTTGGTATATGTTTTTCTTAATAAACATTTTTAATTTTTTGAAAAAATATGTATGTATATGTAGCTAAAATGGTCCATCTGTCCGTTACGAAATAATGAAAATAATATATAACGTTTAGCCATCATAAATAAATACATATATTCCCACAACATCCCCGAAGGGACAAGGGAGACTGCGCAATTATATAAATAAATTCTGCGGAAAACTAGTGCCCAGGGAAAGCGGTGCAGGATATCACATGGTCAGTCCCGTCCACTGTAGCCTTTTTTTACTTGTTTTTTTTTTTTAATGATTTCAACTCAAGTAAAACAAATGAATAACTCAATACCAAGAACTATGCTCGATTATTTGGTTTCATGACCGGACGATGGAAATGGTTTGCTGGAATGCTATGCCAGAGAAGAAACGAAAAGCATAATAACATTGGCCACCACCGTCACCATTACCATTATCATCATCGTCGTCACCAGACACACATACTCCTTTCCTAAATAGGATAAGCAGCAAAATCAACATTCCTTTCCTTGTAAACCTTATTGTTGTTGCCACTCTTCCACTCTTTGTTCTCATCGAGACAATTTCATGCTCATCTGCATAAAATCAATTCCATTTTGAGACAATTTGAAGATTAGAATACAAATTTCGTATTATCAACAAGGGAATTGTTACGTAAATAATAGTTACCCTTACTTGTATAATGAGAGTGGCAATAAAAAGGGAAAAAAGAACGAAGCAGTAGTGTTCACTGCCGGTATGGAAGTGGTCGTTGTGTAGCAACCAGCTAGGTCCATAAACTTATGCTGTTGTGGACGACTAACTGTGAAATAAGTAGTTTTTTTATTCTTTCCCTGTGTGTGTTTTTGTGTGAGAGAAAATTAGTAAAAGGGGAAATGTTATACAGCTGCACTTTTGTTTTTTCTGTTTTCCTATGAATATAAATACTTTCGACTTTGGTCAATGTTGTTACTCACTTTTCCTTAGTATTGTTGGGATTTTAAAGTCCATTTTCTTTAGTTAATTTAAAGTCTTTAGTAAATGGAAATTCAAAATATGTACTTTTAATATAAACTTTTATGTAGGGCAAACGCACATATTACACTGTGCAACAAAATGGAGCTCAAAGTCTGGGGGGTGGAAAACTCCTATTGGAGATGAAAGCCTTGTTGAGTATATAGCGAAAAACAAAAATTTTTTACAATCGATGAATCCGAGTTTCACCCTTTCAGAATTCGCGAACTGTTAACATATTCTATATAGTATGATATACATTCTTTAAACTGAAGTGTTTTAGGAGGAATCCCATAAGGTCGACCATTAAAATTAATTTACGTGGGAAGCTGTGTTGGCATCAATGTAGAAAAATAGGTAAAAATGGGTTGATGCCAACAAGTTTTTTTATGCTCCCTTCCGATTTTAGGCTTAACCTTACATTTTATAGACATATGCCCAAAGAAAGACTCAAAGAATACTTCATGGGCAATATGATACTAGTGTATAATTTTTCGATATATCCACTGCATCCACCTAAAATTGATGCTGACATTTTGAAGCCGGAATTTCGGGGTTTTTTCAATTGTTTTAATAATTCGGACGCGCAACAAGATAATATTCAAAACTCACATTAGGATTATAAAACTCGTGATTCTACGTCGTTTAATGCATATCTCATGTGTGTGCTCCTTACAGCATCCTAGTAATTGGAGTCTAAAGGCCAATATTTGATGCGTGATTTTTTTTAAAAAACCTATTTTTTGCGTTTAAAATTTACAAGTGCCATTCAATTTCCTTTGTACCCCGCGTGAATTTAGTTTTTTTACGCGACGGATCTAATGAGACCTTCCGCGATCGAATGGGGTTTTCACCAAAAATAGAATGTGGAGGCACATCCGCGGTTCTTGAAGAATCTAATTAAAATTGGTATATTTGGACGTATTTTGATAGGCGCTGACGAAACCGGATGCGCATCAAAATCGTATGCACATTGCGCGACTTTTACCAACTTTAAGGTTTTTTGCAGTGTATGATGCAACTGGTGGCACACAATGGCCCCTGAGTGAAACATCGAAATATGCATAAATTTTGACAGAGATTGATTCGCTGTATCCAAAAACGATGCGCATCAACCGACTTCAACTAATTCGCGAATAACAGGCTTTTTAATTATAATATTAATTGAATGATTGTAATTTCAATATTACTCTTAATTTCCTACCCTTATAAGTTATCACAGTAATCAGTTAAACTCTCGCGATGGTAAACCATATGTTTTGATGAAGTTTTAACTGTATACATTCATTATTCTATGGTATTTAGCAAAATAGTTGGAGAACTCCCAAATATTTTTTTCTAATTTTTAGAATCAAACCAAAAAAATATTTGCAACAATATTTTCCAACAATAAGTTTTTCTCTTTTGTTGTTGCTATAATATGCAATTTATGTACCCAATATCTATAAATTTGGTATCATATTTTTTCTACGCATTGTCAAGATTCCGCATATATTCTTTAATTTATTTTTTGAGGTTTGTACGGATTCTGGGACAGGATAATTCGGATTTACTTCAAAATTTTTTTATTATTTGTTGACTTTCCGCGAAAATAATAATAAATTTAATAACTATTTAAAACATCTACGAATAGATATGACTGCTGTTAACGATTTATGCATACATTTTCTCATAACAACAAAAAAGATATTATTAAATATTTTTTCTTTATATGAGAATAAAAACCGCTATAACTTTTGCGCGCATTGGCCAATTTCGTGAACGCGAGCAGATTTGAAACCGGATTTTTTTCCTTTACCTCTGTACCAAAAATCGTAGATGTGCTCGTAAAAAAAATTTTTAATTTTTTTCAAATGGAATTGTAAAGGATTTTTGTTATTCGCCATATACAGAACCCCGAAGGACAGATTCGCCGTGAGTCGAACTTTCGCGATATGGCGTGATGAATATTTTTGCTTGAGACCCTAAAAGCCATCTGGAATCAGCGTTATATCTTTGTGTCGTTTAAGCTTATATTTAAGATGACATGTCTTCAGTCAAATCAAATGAGGATTTTTTTCGTAGAATATTTCGACCTTCTAACTCGCTTCTTTCAATGTCCTTTTCGTCCTTTATTTCAAGAACCGTAATAAAAGTGGCACAAGATGACGTTTTTCCGCTTCGAAATACTCTACAAAAATGTGGCTCGGAAGATTTTAGGTACGGTTCCCAAAGAGTGTGCGTGAAGAAAAGTATGATCATGACCTGGGGGGTGGAAAATTGTTTTTGGAGGTGAAAGCTCTTGGTGAGGACATACAGAACCCTGAAGGGCAGATCTGCCGTGAGTCCAACCTTTGAGTTATGGCGGGTTGAGTTCTGGGCTGGTGACCCATTATTGCAAGTGTAAAAAGTTACGTAACTGAATTTCGTGTGGGTTTAGGGTTCTACTGGGACAATATGTGCTATGTCGGCGTAAGATTATTTTCGTGATATGGCCTAGCCAAGTCGGATGAATTTTTTTGATATTTTAACCCCGAAATTGCATCTTTCCTTTTCTTTAAAGTATATTTTTATATATTTTTCAACAACAAGGACATAAACAACAAGGCAGGATAAGAGTAAGATACTAAATGTTCTACAGAAATCGTCATAAATCGATTTGACTTAGCACATACTGTCCCAGTAGAACCCTAAACCCACTTGAAATTCAGTTACGTAACTTTTTACACTTGCAATAATGGGTCACCAGCCCAGAATTCAACCCGCCATAACTCAAAGGTTGGACTCACGGCGGATCTGCCCTTCAGGGTTCTGTATGTCCTCACCAAGAGCTTTCACCTCCAAAAACAATTTTCCACCCCCCAGGTCATGATCATACTTTATTTCACGCACAGAAATGTATCCTCACAAACGTTAAGAAACGGTTCAAAAATACGGTTTTTTGTTCCAGCACCAAAACCGCTTAAAATGTCTAATGCATATTAATCATATCTGACTGACAATTTTAATAGCTTTCTAATGATATACATATACGGTTAATCGGTTCATAAAAACCGGATAAAAATTCGGTTTTTATATCAGATATCCGGATCTTAATTCCAAAAAATTATTAAATTAACGTGCTTAGCAAAACGAGATGCAACAGTTTTAATGACTCCGAGAATTTTCGGTCATCTATAGGTTAACAATAATATATTGAAATAAATAGACATATGGCTGTCTGAGCAAGATTCGGGTAAAAGTGAAAAAGACCGCTTAAACAATATTTTATCGATTTTATGTCTTTGGGAACCGTACCTAAAATCTTCCGAGCCACATTTTTGTAGAATATTTCGAAGCGGAAAAATGTCATCTTGTACCACTTTTATTACGGTTCTTGAAATAAAGGACGAAAAGGACATTGAAAGAAGCGAGTTAGAAGGTCGAAATGTTCTATGAAAAAAATCCTCATTTGATTTGACTGAAGACATGCCATCTTAAATATAAGCTTACACGACAGCGAACAAAGATATAACGCTGATTCCAGATGGCTTTTAGGGTCTCCAGCAAAATATTCATCACGCCATATCGCGAAAGTTCGACTCACGGCGAATCTGTCCTTCGGGGTTCTGTATATACTCAACAAAGGCTTTCATCTCCAATAGGAATTTTCCACCCCCCAAAATTTCGGTTCACAGTGTTATCAGATTTTACCAATAGTATAAATATTTTGTTATACCCTCAGCATTTATGCTAACTTTGAGACGACCAAAAATGTGCCTCATCGAAATAACGGTTTTAGACCCCAAGTATGTTTGGACGAAATTCGTTTCAGACAATTTGGAGTCGATTTAGCCATGTCCGTCCGTCTGTCTGGCTTGCTGGTGCGCACGATAACTCTCGAACGGCTCAACCGATTCGAACCAAATTTTGGGTATCAATCAATCCAATAATTCGGGTAGCTCCACACAAAATTTTTGAAAAGTTCAGTTTAGGACGAGCTCTCGAATCGCTTTGATTTTTTGTAACTACTTGTATTCACTGCCCGCCATACGATGGTACAAGATTCATCAGAAGCAAGCCCATATTTCCTGAAAAATAGCCTGAAAGGCCAAAAATACCCCTGTGTAGTTGTTGGAGAGCAAGATAACTCTCAAACGGATCTGCCGATTCGGCCCAACATTTGGCCTTCGTAATATTTTGTGCAAACTTAAACTCCTTCAGGTATTTACCCCACAAAAGTTCAAAAATGTTCGGAAGAATTGTCCATACGATAACTTTTGAAGGCCGTGACCGATTTGGTCGATACTTTACACCATCTACCAGGCATAGATAAGGTTCGAATATGGACTATATTTGTCCACTCCTTCGGGTACCTCCCACACAAAATTTCAGATAAATTCACTTTAAGACCTGCTCTCGAATCACTTTGATTTTTGTTGAAGCAACTTGCATTCGCTGCCTCCATTACGACGGTGAAAGTTTTTTTCAGTATGGACTTACTTATTGAGAACACAGCCCGAAAGGTGTAAATACCCCTATGACACAATATGTAGTGGCCGGAGAGCACGATAACTCTCGAACTGATCAACCGGTTTGGTCAAAATGTTGGCCTTCGTCATATTTTGTCCAAACTTAATTTCAGTTCCCAGGTGGGCAATACCGGTCCACAACTTCCTGTTCTTTCCCCAATATTAAGAAAATGCCACGAAAATGGTATGCACGATTTTTTTGAACAGGGCAACCAATTTGTCCGAACTTTGGATCTCCTAATATTTTGTCTAAAGTAAGTTTAACTTCTAGAATGTCCCATATCGGTCCTCTCCTTAGGGTACCTCCCCCACAACAGTTCAACATTTGTGCCTAAGTTCAGTTTAGGGTCTGTTCGAAGATCCTTGGGAAATGTATACCGATGCTGATAGTTGTGGTCCTGTTTACAGCGATATTATGTTTTCCTTGAACAAGTCCATGCTTCCTGGCATTCTGGTCCAAAAGTAATATGCTGACCCACTGAAAAGACTAGTGGGCACGATATCATCGAAAAGATATGACTCTTAAAATCAGATCCACTTCCATAATGGACTATGTCGGTCCATTCCCAATCCACATTTTTGTCTAAATGCGTTCGATCTGTCCGTAGATGAAAGTTTCAATTCACATAGGCTGAGGTTATATTTCTGTCTGCAAAGCCGGCTGATACTTTTTTACTTGTTTTGTTGATTAATGTTTTAGTTTATTAGGTCAGCAAAAATCTTCAAAATACCTGAAATCGGGCGGTATCGTTATATGATGGCTATTCAGATAAATATTTTAAAAGTTGTTTATAGAGAAAATGTCAGATTAATGTATACAAAACAAAGGTTAAATATCAAAGATTTGTTCAATTAAAAGATTTTTTTGAAATATGGGACTGATGTTAGAGTGTGATAACTGTATATGGACTTTAAAGAAGAAAAACGTCATGTTCGGACCGAACTTTTAATAACCTCCACGATATTAAACCCCTTTGTAACTCTACTTGACATATTCGCGAATGGAATCATAAAGGGATTGCATTGAGATTATGAAAACCGAAAGGAATGGCTATGATCTTCGAAATAATCAACATCTTGCGATAGCGAAAACAATGACAAATCACTGCAGGAAATAGAACAATAAATGCCTATTAAGAGCTTAAAATTTTGGGATATATGTACGAAATCGAGAACATATATGATTAAAAATTTCCAATTACCGAAAACCGAGCGGGTTTTTTTTTTTGTATGGGTACTAATATGATCCTTGCCGATATGGTTCATGCTCAGTTGGTACTATGTGTCAATTTTCAAAGTTGTATGTTAAATATTGTGAATTTTCTCTATATATTTGTGTCAACAATTCACATAAAACCAACAAACAGCACCTTGAAGTAGCTTTACGTAACGCTTTACAACATTTTAAAATTTCATAATTTTTGGTCATCGCAATGGACTTTACTCATTTAAACTATTACAGTTGTGGTGTGGTAGTCTTGTATGTTTGCACATACATATGTACATTAACATAATTGGCATCAATGGAAAAGTTCCTGTAAAAATTTAATCGCCGAAAAGTGCCATCCTGAAATAATAATACAAAAGTTATTGTCTATTACAACCGATAACAAATTTACGATCATTAGCAAAAACTATAGGTATCTATTCTGACTGAAACCCGACTTCCATTCAAAATTTCTTGACTATCAGTCTAAGACACATGCAGTTTGGGGGTATATCTTCCCTGGGCCTACTCAAAAGTTTTACGTAAATTTTAAATGTTGTTTTTCAAAATAGTCAGGCTTAATCCCATAGTCGTTGTTTTAATATTTTATTAAAACAACTTTAATTTATTAGTGGGAAAAAATTGGCGATGTTTACCAAGGGGTAAGGCAGGGAATACTATAGTTTCAGATCTCGCCACAGATCTTCATCAGTTCCCTTATTTCTTGTTTTTCAACAAGAAACTTTTTATACCCAAGTGTCAATTGCTAGCTCAAATAGATACGTGCGCAAAGAAACACTCTGATCGAGAGTTTCTTTGGCACTACCTAAACTCTAGCAACTTCACTTGCAAACAAATCCAAATTTTTCCCACTGCTATGCGTTCGTCGATTCTCGACGAAAAAGCACATAACTAGTTTGTTGGTATTGCATACTACAGCAATAAACAACATTTTGACGGTGCCCGGTCTCACAATTAGGAGGGTTGGCGTTTTTTTGTTTGGGATGACGACTTCTATTTTGTTTTTCAAAATAGTCAGGCTTAATCCCATAGTCGTTGTTTTAATATTTTATTAAAACAACTTTAATTTATTAGTGGGAAAAAATTGGCGATGTTTACCAAGGGGTAAGGCAGGGAATACTATAGTTTCAGATCTCGCCACAGATCTTCATCAGTTCCCTTATTTCTTGTTTTTCAACAAGAAACTTTTTATACCCAAGTGTCAATTGCTAGCTCAAATAGATACGTGCGCAAAGAAACACTCTGATCGAGAATTTCTTTGGCACTACCTAAACTCTAGCAACTTCACTTGCAAACAAATCCAAATTTTTCCCACTGCTATGCGTTCGTCGATTCTCGACGAAAAAGCACATAACTAGTTTGTTGGTATTGCATACTACAGCAATAAACAACATTTTGACGGTGCCCGGTCTCACAATTAGGAGGGTTGGCGTTTTTTTGTTTGGGATGACGACTTCTATTTTGTTTTTCAAAATAGTCAGGCTTAATCCCATAGTCGTTGTTTTAATATTTTATTAAAACAACTTTAATTTATTAGTGGGAAAAAATTGGCGATGTTTACCAAGGGGTAAGGCAGGGAATACTATAGTTTCAGATCTCGCCACAGATCTTCATCAGTTCCCTTATTTCTTGTTTTTCAACAAGAAACTTTTTATACCCAAGTGTCAATTGCTAGCTCAAATAGATACGTGCGCAAAGAAACACTCTGATCGAGAATTTCTTTGGCACTACCTAAACTCTAGCAACTTCACTTGCAAACAAATCCAAATTTTTCCCACTGCTATGCGTTCGTCGATTCTCGACGAAAAAGCACATAACTAGTTTGTTGGTATTGCATACTACAGCAATAAACAACATTTTGACGGTGCCCGGTCTCACAATTAGGAGGGTTGGCGTTTTTTTGTTTGGGATGACGACTTCTATTTTGTTTTTCAAAATAGTCAGGCTTAATCCCATAGTCGTTGTTTTAATATTTTATTAAAACAACTTTAATTTATTAGTGGGAAAAAATTGGCGATGTTTACCAAGGGGTAAGGCAGGGAATACTATAGTTTCAGATCTCGCCACAGATCTTCATCAGTTCCCTTATTTCTTGTTTTTCAACAAGAAACTTTTTATACCCAAGTGTCAATTGCTAGCTCAAATAGATACGTGCGCAAAGAAACACTCTGATCGAGAATTTCTTTGGCACTACCTAAACTCTAGCAACTTCACTTGCAAACAAATCCAAATTTTTCCCACTGCTATGCGTTCGTCGATTCTCGACGAAAAAGCACATAACTAGTTTGTTGGTATTGCATACTACAGCAATAAACAACATTTTGACGGTGCCCGGTCTCACAATTAGGAGGGTTGGCGTTTTTTTGTTTGGGATGACGACTTCTATTTTGTTTTTCAAAATAGTCAGGCTTAATCCCATAGTCGTTGTTTTAATATTTTATTAAAACAACTTTAATTTATTAGTGGGAAAAAATTGGCGATGTTTACCAAGGGGTAAGGCAGGGAATACTATAGTTTCAGATCTCGCCACAGATCTTCATCAGTTCCCTTATTTCTTGTTTTTCAACAAGAAACTTTTTATACCCAAGTGTCAATTGCTAGCTCAAATAGATACGTGCGCAAAGAAACACTCTGATCGAGAATTTCTTTGGCACTACCTAATTTTTTCCCACTAATAAATTAAAGTTGTTTTAATAAAATATTAAAACAACGACTATGGGATTAAGCCTGACTATTTTGAAAAACAAAATAGAAGTCGTCATCCCAAACAAAAAAACGCCAACCCTCCTAATTGTGAGACCGGGCACCGTCAAAATGTTGTTTATTGCTGTAGTATGCAATACCAACAAACTAGTTATGTGCTTTTTCGTCGAGAATCGACGAACGCATAGCAGTGGGAAAAAAAAAATTGGATTTGTTTGCAAGTGAAGTTGCTAGAGTTTAGGTAGTGCCAAAGAAATTCTCGATCAGAGTGTTTCTTTGCGCACGTATCTATTTGAGCTAGCAATTGACACTTGGGTATAAAAAGTTTCTTGTTGAAAAACAAGAAATAAGGGAACTGATGAAGATCTGTGGCGAGATCTGAAACTATAGTATTCCCTGCCTTACCCCTTGGTAAACATCGCCAATTTTTTCCCACTAATAAATTAAAGTTGTTTTAATAAAATATTAAAACAACGACTATGGGATTAAGCCTGACTATTTTGAAAAACAAAATAGAAGTCGTCATCCCAAACAAAAAAACGCCAACCCTCCTAATTGTGAGACCGGGCACCGTCAAAATGTTGTTTATTGCTGTAGTATGCAATACCAACAAACTAGTTATGTGCTTTTTCGTCGAGAATCGACGAACGCATAGCAGTGGGAAAAATTTGGATTTGTTTGCAAGTGAAGTTGCTAGAGTTTAGGTAGTGCCAAAGAAATTCTCGATCAGAGTGTTTCTTTGCGCACGTATCTATTTGAGCTAGCAATTGACACTTGGGTATAAAAAGTTTCTTGTTGAAAAACAAGAAATAAGGGAACTGATGAAGATCTGTGGCGAGATCTGAAACTATAGTATTCCCTGCCTTACCCCTTGGTAAACATCGCCAATTTTTTCCCACTAATAAATTAAAGTTGTTTTAATAAAATATTAAAACAACGACTATGGGATTAAGCCTGACTATTTTGAAAAACAAAATAGAAGTCGTCATCCCAAACAAAAAAACGCCAACCCTCCTAATTGTGAGACCGGGCACCGTCAAAATGTTGTTTATTGCTGTAGTATGCAATACCAACAAACTAGTTATGTGCTTTTCGTCGAGAATCGACGAACGCATAGCAGTGGGAAAAATTTGGATTTGTTTGCAAGTGAAGTTGCTAGAGTTTAGGTAGTGCCAAAGAAATTCTCGATCAGAGTGTTTTCTTTGCGCACGTATCTATTTGAGCTAGCAATTGACACTTGGGTATAAAAAGTTTCTTGTTGAAAAACAAGAAATAAGGGAACTGATGAAGATCTGTGGCGAGATCTGAAACTATAGTATTCCCTGCCTTACCCCTTGGTAAACATCGCCAATTTTTTCCCACTAATAAATTAAAGTTGTTTTAATAAAATATTAAAACAACGACTATGGGATTAAGCCTGACTATTTTGAAAAACAAAATAGAAGTCGTCATCCCAAACAAAAAAACGCCAACCCTCCTAATTGTGAGACCGGGCACCGTCAAAATGTTGTTTATTGCTGTAGTATGCAATACCAACAAACTAGTTATGTGCTTTTTCGTCGAGAATCGACGAACGCATAGCAGTGGGAAAAATTTGGATTTGTTTGCAAGTGAAGTTGCTAGAGTTTAGGTAGTGCCAAAGAAATCTCGATCAGAGTGTTTCTTTGCGCACGTATCTATTTGAGCTAGCAATTGACACTTGGGTATAAAAAGTTTCTTGTTGAAAAACAAGAAATAAGGGAACTGATGAAGATCTGTGGCGAGATCTGAAACTATAGTATTCCCTGCCTTACCCCCTTGGTAAACATCGCCAATTTTTTCCCACTAATAAATTAAAGTTGTTTTAATAAAATATTAAAACAACGACTATGGGATTAAGCCCTGACTATTTTGAAAAACAAAATAGAAGTCGTCATCCCAAACAAAAAAACGCCAACCCTCCTAATTGTGAGACCGGGCACCGTCAAAATGTTGTTTATTGCTGTAGTATGCAATACCAACAAACTAGTTATGTGCTTTTTCGTCGAGAATCGACGAACGCATAGCAGTGGGAAAAATTTGGATTTGTTTGCAAGTGAAGTTGCTAGAGTTTAGGTAGTGCCAAAGAAAATTCTCGATCAGAGTGTTTCTTTGCGCACGTATCTATTTGAGCTAGCAATTGACACTTGGGTATAAAAAGTTTCTTGTTGAAAAACAAGAAATAAGGGAACTGATGAAGATCTGTGGCGAGATCTGAAACTATAGTATTCCCTGCCTTACCCCTTGGTAAACATCGCCAATTTTTTCCCACTAATAAATTAAAGTTGTTTTAATAAAATATTAAAACAACGACTATGGGATTAAGCCTGACTATTTTGAAAAACAAAATAGAAGTCGTCATCCCAAACAAAAAACGCCAACCCTCCTAATTGTGAGACCGGGCACCGTCAAAATGTTGTTTATTGCTGTAGTATGCAATACCAACAAACTAGTTATGTGCTTTTTCGTCGAGAATCGACGAACGCATAGCAGTGGGAAAAATTTGGATTTGTTTGCAAGTGAAGTTGCTAGAGTTTAGGTAGTGCCAAAGAAATTCTCGATCAGAGTGTTTCTTTGCGCACGTATCTATTTGAGCTAGCAATTGACACTTGGGTATAAAAAGTTTCTTGTTGAAAAACAAGAAATAAGGGAACTGATGAAGATCTGTGGCGAGATCTGAAACTATAGTATTCCCTGCCTTACCCTTGGTAAACATCGCCAATTTTTTCCCACTAATAAATTAAAGTTGTTTTAATAAAATATTAAAACAACGACTATGGGATTAAGCCTGACTATTTTGAAAAACAAAATAGAAGTCGTCATCCCAAACAAAAAAACGCCAACCCTCCTAATCGTAAATTTTAAATCTATTCTAATTTTTGGTTCAAACGAAGTCGTGAAAGATCCTATCTTTTCATTACCATTTGAATCCATTCCATAGATCCAATAGAGATAAATTTTGTGTTTTTATTTATACACATTTTTCTAAATATAACAGATTAATTATTTACAATAGACTTTATGTTGTCGGAGACTCGAAATCACAACCAACGTTGTTAAAACTCTCGTCGTAATGATAATGTCATTGCAAAGGGTTGGTGAAAATGACATGGCAAAGCATTGGTGGAAATGACATGCCAAAATATTGGTGAAAATGACATGTCAAAGCATTGCCGTAAATGACATGCTTTGGATCCAAAGATGAATAGCATCTTTTGAATGGCATCTTTGGCATCGATCATTTTGCTGGGATATTATTCACACATAATGATGCTTCATCTTGTAATGTATTAAATATCCACTCGTTCATTAGTTCATATTCCACTTGATTGTCTAATTTAGTTGAAAATCTTTCCACACATTAAGTTGCTTTTATTTTTGTAAATATTTTCAAGAATATAATCGAGTTTATTATCTTTTCCCACACATCTGTTTGTGAATATTTTGATGTGAAATGTTATTAAAAAGAATTTCATTATAGATTTTCTGGACATTCTGCTCTGTGCAATTGCAATTTCTAATTCGCCACTCAAGTTGTTAGGCATGATGTGGTTTTATAAACTTAAAACGAACATCTGACTAACTGACCCGCACAGCCAGCCAATCAAGTGACTGACTGACTGACTGACTATCTAGGCAATTTAAATGAGTAAATATCAAAAAGTCCTTAAAAGCAAAACATTATTGATTTTTCGTTTAAAACCTAATTAAAATTCTTTTACAGACCACAAAGGACGATGTGAAAATAAAATTGGATATAATTTGCATGTTTCGTGCAAATATTTTAGAAGGGAGTTAAACATGAAAAAGGTTGATGGACGATGTGCACACATATGTATGTATATCTATATAATGTAGATGCATATCAAATATGTATATAAAGACCAATTCATATATAAAAGTCACATTTGTATAGTTGTTGCTGTATATAACCCAATATAAACTTAAAAGAGAGAAATAAAGCAAAAAATATATAGTAATACCGAACACCATCTATAACTCAGCATAAACCGCATGGTTTTTTCGAGAATAGTGAAAAAATTAACTCAATCTCAAATCACGAAAAGAAAAAAAACATACACAGTCAGAGACCTTGTAATGGGGAAAATAGAAAAAATAAAAATCACACGGAAACCAAAAACTGTATTAAACCAATTTTTATAGGGACTGTGCAAAAAACCCCCTTATTGATTTAGGATGAAATGAATGAATGAGGAGGAAAAAAAAGAAAACAAAAACTACAACCACCAAAAAATCAGACCAATTAAGCCAAAAACACACAATCAGTGCTTGAAAAATACGAGCATGGCATGAGTAATTTTTGCTTTAGTTACAGTTTGTTCAATCAAAACACTGTGGTATTAATGTCCGAAATATTTATTATTATGTGTGGTGGGGTAAGATTGTAAATAGGGGTTTTACCTCAAAACTTGAGCGTAGGTGACATAGAGTTACATTTTTATATCCTCAGCATTTATGCTAAGGAGAGCATGTATATGGTAGAAACCAAATATGTTTTACAATCGATGAAGCCGAGTTTCTACCTTTCGAAATTCGCGAACTGTTAACATATTCTATATAATATGACTGAAATTATTTAAAATAAAGTGTTTAAGGAGGGATCCCACCCAAAATATATTCGTTACAGAACATACAAAAACTCAAAACACAGTTTTTTTAGCAAACAGGGGTATATGTCAAAAATGACTATAAAAACGCGACAATATCGATTAGTTGTCAATGAGAGCCGTACCTTAAATTTTCTGAGCGACATTTTTGCAGAACATTTCGAAGCTGAACAAGTAAAAAGTCGTTAAGTTCGGCCGGGCCGAACATTTTATACCCTCCACCATAAAATAGTCTTTATTAAAATGGAATAATTAGGGTCCTTTCGCAATTTTAGGTGGAACAACTTTTCGATAATGGATAGACTCCTACTGCCTCCCACTATTGCTTAAATTACAAAGTGATCACAAATGTTGGGGCAGAGATATTTCCTTTTGGAGATGAAAGCCCTTGGTGTGTGTATATTAAAAACCCTGAAGGACAGATGCGCCTTGAGTCGAACTTCCGCGTTATGGCGTGATGAAGTTTTTGCAAGAGACCCTGTAAGCCATCATGAATTAGCATTATATCTTTGTTTGTTGTTTTTGTAGAGCACTTAGGCAACAGTGAACAAAGATATAACGCTAATTCCTGCTGGCCCACAGGGTCTCTAACAAAAATTTCATCACGCCATAACGCGGAAATTTGACTCACGGCGGATCTGTCCTTCGGGGTTCATAATATACTCACCAAGGCCTTTCTTCCCCAAGTGGAATTTTCCGTGCCCCAGACTTTCACATCCATTTTGTTGCACAGTGTTATCTAATCTAATCTAAAAAATGTGTTCAGCTAGGTGAAAGTGGTACCTACGGGGCTATATCAAAGAGTCAACCTATCTTTAAATTTTTTGGCGGAAAAGTTTTATAGCTGCAGGGAACTTCAAGAGTCAAATAGAGGGTAGTTTTATCAAAACAATGTAGACCCTCAAAAATGGACCAATGTTGACGAATTTTAGTGAAGAAATTTCGTGACCACTGAAAATTCCCGAAAATCGGGAGGTACAGTTATATGGGGGGATATACCAAAACATGGACCTATATTGACGATTATTTTTGAATAGACAAAATTGTAGCTAAAATTCTCAAAATACCGATCATTACAGCTAGTTCGGTTAAAAATTGCAGCTAAAATCTTCAAAATACCGAAAATCGGGAGATACCGTTATATGGGGGCTATACCAAAACATGGACTTATGTTGACGATGTTTCATTGGAGATGTTTTATGACCACTGAGAACTTCAAATGTCAAATTACAGTTATTTCGGTATAAAACTGTAGCTAAAATTCTCAAAATACCGAAAATCGGGAGGTACCGTTATATGGGGGCTATACCAAAACATGGACCTATGTTGACGATGTTTGGTAGAGATGTTTAATGACCACTGAGAACCTCAAATGGCAAATTACAGTTAGTTCGGTTAAAAATTGTAGCTAAAATTCTCAAAATACCGTAAATCGGGAGGTACCGATATATGGGGGCTATACCAAGACATGGACCTATGTTTAAGATGTTTCGTGGAGATGCTTCATGACCACTGAGAACCTCAAATGTCAAAATACAGCTAGTTCGGTTAAAAATTGTAACTAAAATAAGCAAAATACCTAGGGTTTTGGGTAGGGAAATCCCGCACCGGGAATTCCCGGGAATTCTCTGTTTTTTGGTTACGGGATTTTCCCGGGAAACAAAATCATATTTCCCGGGAAATCGGGAAATATCTTTTTACATTTATCACAATTAATATTGAATTAATGAATAAACAATGCCCGTCAATTAATTACCATAGAATCAGAATTCGATTAGATTTACAGAATCAATAAATTACAAAATATTTGGAAATAACTTTAATCTACAAAGGAGTTTTCAGAGAAAAAGTTATAAGAGCCGCACCAAAAACATGTACTATACGACGGATTTTTATTCCGTTTTATTTAAGTGCTAAAGAATATATTCTATTTTAAAGTGCCATTTTTACACCCTCAGCCATTGGGCTAAAGAGGGTCTGGCTTGCTGGCTGGTGCGCACGACAACTTTCGAACGAAGCCACCGCTCGGGTCAAAAATTTGGCATTCGAGATTTTTTCAAACTTAGTTTAAGTTCGAAGATGGACCATATCCCCACAAAAGTTCAATATGTATCGCTAAAATGGTGCGCACGATAACTCTCGAAGGGAATGACAGAATCGGTCATAATTTTGCATATGGTAATATTAGTTCCAGGCATAGAACAGCTTCCACACAAAATTCGGAAAAAAAATTTTTGTAGGGGACAAGTCCATACTTCCTGAGATAATGTCTTTAAAGCTCCAAGAAACCTTGACGGCAACAACTAAAATGGAAAATTGGCAAGATAACTCCCGCAGGAAGTTTCTGATTGGTCCTAGCTTTGCATATCGTATTATTTCATCTAGTCATGTATCAGGTTGGAATATGGACTATATCGGTCCAGCCCTTAGGGTACCTCCAACACAAAATTTAGGAAAAGTGCAGTTTAACAGCTCATCTCGAATAGTTTTGAAATTCTTCCCAAAAATCCTGCCGATACCAACTACATTGGGTAGTACGAAAGATAACCGTCGAAAGGGAGAAATCTCTCTTTTAAATGTTTGGCTACATGTTTTGTGTGCGGCCCTAGTTAAAACGGTACAATTTTTTTTCGGGGCAAATCCATACTTCCTAAAAAATTGGCACAAAAACTCAAAAAGCCCCTAGAAACGTCAGAAGTATTGTGTTTTCCTCTTTTCTGACTGATACTTTCTTACTTGTTTCAAGCAATCTTAAGCATAGGAATAAAACATACGATTTTTGAGGTCCATAAAATTGGAATTTCTGATCAATAATGGAAATGGTAAGTGTGGGCAAAATGCCGGCACCATGGTTCATTTTTCCATATTTTTTCGTTTAATCGATAGAGCGAAAATGTGTGATCCATTTTTGAGCCCGCAACTCTTTGAAAATATTGTATTTCATATAAGTTACTATGGGAAGATAAAAAAATAACGGAAATATTGATCCACTCTCTTATTTTAAAATTTCCCGGGAAATCCCGGATTCCCGGGAATGGAGAATTTTTGATTCCCGTTTCCCGGGAATGATAAAAACCGGGAAAACCCAAAACCCTAAAAATACCGAAAATCGGGAATTACAGTTATAAGGGGGCCATACCAAAACATGGACCTATGTTGACGATGTTTGGTGGAGATGTGTTATGACCACTAAGAACTTCAAATGTCATATTACAGCTATTTCGGTTAAAAACTGTAGCTAAAATTCTCAAAATACCGAAAGTCGGGAGGTACCGTTATATGGGGGCTATACCAAAACATGGACCTATGTTGACGATGTTTGGTGGAGAAGTTTCATGACCACTGAGAACCTCAAATGGCAAATTACAGCTAGTTCGGTTAAAAATTGTAGCTAAAATTCTCAAAATACCGTAAATCGGGAGGTACCGATATATGGGGGCTATACCAAAACATGGACCTATGTTTAAGATGTTTCGTGGAGATGCTTCAAGACCACTGAGAACCTCAAATGTCAAAATACAGCTAGTTCGGTTAAAAATTGTAACTAAAATAAGCAAAATACCGAAAATCGGGAATTACAGTTATAAGGGGGCCATACCAAAATATGGACCTATGTTGACGATGTTTGGTGGAGATGTGTTATGACCACTAAGAACTTCAAATGTCATATTACAGCTATTTCGGTTAAAAACTGTAGCTAAAATTCTCAAAATACCGAAAGTCGGGAGGTACCGTTATATGGGGGCTATACCAAAACATGGACCTATGTTGACGATGTTTGGTGGAGAAGTTTCATGACCACTGAGAACCTCAAATGGCAAATTACAGCTAGTTCGGTTAAAAATTGTAGCTAAAATTCTCAAAATACCGTAAATCGGGAGGTACCGATATATGGGGGCTATACCAAAACATGGACCTATGTTTAAGATGTTTCGTGGAGATGCTTCAAGACCACTGAGAACCTCAAATGTCAAAATACAGCTAGTTCGGTTAAAAATTGTAACTAAAATAAGCAAAATACCGAAAATCGGGAATTACAGTTATAAGGGGGCCATACCAAAACATGGACCTATGTTGACGATGTTTAGTGGAGGTGTTTCATTACCACTGAGAACCTCAAATGTAAAATTGCAGATAGTTCGGTTACAAATTGTGGCTAAAATTCTCAAAATACCGAAAATCGGGAAGTATCGTTATATGGGGGCTATACCAAAATATGGACCTATCTTGATGATGTTTGGTTGAGATATTTCATGACCACTGAGAACCTCAAATGCCCAATTGCAGATAGTGCGGTTAAAAATTGTGGCTAAAATTCTCAAAATACCGAAAATCGGGAGGTACCGTTATATTGGGACTATACCAAAACATGGGCCTATGCCCATATCCTTTGGGATATAAGTTTGTTGATCACTAGGAACACTAAGTGCCAAATTATAGCTAATTCAGTCTGCAAATGTGGCGAAGAACGTCAAAATACCTCAAATCCGGAGGTACCGTTATATGAGGGCTATACCAAAGAGTGGACCGATATAGCTTCGAACTTGACCTGCCTATGGAAAAAATACCCTCGGGTGCAAAATTTCAGCACTCTATCTCAATTATTGCGTACGCTAGAGTGATTACAACAGACGGACAGACGAACAGACGGACGGACGGACAGACGGACATGGCTAGATCGTCTTAGATTTTTATCCTGATCAAGAATATATATACTTTATAGGGTCGCAAATGATTAGTTCAGTGTTACAAACGGAATGACAAACTTAATATACCCTCCATACTATGGTGGAGGGTATAAAAACGCCATCTTGTGGTACTTTTATAGCGGCTCCTAAAATAAAGGACGAAAAGGACATTGAAGGAAGCTAGTTAGAAGATCGAAGTGCTCTAAGAAAATAATACTCATTCGATTCGATCAAAGACATGTCATCTCAAAAATAAGCTAAAACAATAGTGAACAAAGATATAACTCTAATTCCTGATGCCTTACAGGGTCTCTAGCAAAAACTTTTGTTTCAAAAGGAATTATCTCTGCCCGAAAATTTGTGTTCACAGTGTTATTTTTCAGTCGGTTAATTTCTGGTATTTTCGTTGCTCATTCCATATCCTGAGCACAATATCTGTATCTGTTACCAAATTTCTGTGCATATCTCTTATGAGAATATGTCTGTACCGAAGTCATCAGTTTGATGTTCCACTCTTTGATAGAATTTTCGGACTTCATTCTGGCTCCTGTACATTTCTTCACACTTTCGCTTTTTCATTTCTCTCTCTTTCTTGTGAAATATACCTTTTTGGACTTATTAGAAATTCAAAACACTTTGAAATCACTGTTCTCTAGTTAACGAAGGACCACTACAGCATGTTACCGAAAATGGAAAGAAATCTAAAGCAATAGCGGTAATACAAACGCCAATTATTGGCCACTCCAATGTTGCAACGGAAGTGGTAACCGGTGAACACAGAATGGTGAGCCACGGCAATTCTTCTCTGAACTGCCATGTTTTTCATTTCTGCCAGCCTGCCACTGCCTCAACGTTTTGCCACACTGCAAAACCAAGCAAGCAAAAAAGAAGAACATATGAAACCAAAACTCTTGAGATGTGTTATACATTTGCTGCTTTTTTCTTCACTATGCTCCACTCCGCTGTTCGGTGATGTGGTTTTTTCTAATTTGAAATTTGACTGCAATGAAAATTAGGAAAACTTTGGCGTTAGAATGAAAGAAGGGAAAAAGAGAGAAAAAACAAAGAATAACCAAATTGTGGTTTTTCACATAGTTTATTATGGTCGAATCGTATGTGACATGAACTGACTGGGTCATATTGAAAACATTACTTTTAAATTTCATTGAGGTTTTTTGTTTAAAGCATTTGTATTATTAATTTTTGTGGTGGACTGTAAGGAAAGAAACGAATTTAATTATATTGAATACATTTTTGTTAAAATAATGAAGCAATAAGTGTTGAATTATAGGAGTTTCAACCAGAGCGATTGCTTTAAAGTATTGCAATTCAAACAAAGAACTAAGCGTACGACTGGGAGCTAGGAATTAATGTAAGGCCAGGAAGATTGCGTTACATGTGCATTTAAAAAAATATGTTTCCATAATATAATTTTCAACACAAAATTACAAATTAATTTAATATTAAAAACAATTACGGTTTGCTTTATTAGAGATACATTACTAGAAATGTAAATCAATATATGTTTAGTATAATTTTACACAGATTACTCCTCTTACTGTGGACAAATAAATCCGATTATAAAATTATCATTTTTACTTCTATATCTAAAAACAAGTAAGAAAAGTCTATAGTCGGACGGAGCCGACCATGGGATACCCTATACCACTATCCCTGGACAATCGCTCTCCACGGAACTTCTTTTCAATGATTGTGAAAATTTAATTATCAAATATCAGAGATGTAATGTATAGTACTTATGACCAAAACCAAAAAGTAATCTAGCATGACAAAGACATTTTTGTAGCAGGAAAGGACAATTTAGTTTACACAAACTAAAATGTAATGAAACCCACTTATGTAGTGATACTACTTCCGTTGTTTAACCACTACGTTATTGAAATTTTTACCAATTTCACACAAAAGTTTCAGTCAATTTAACCCGCTTAGTATTATCTGATCTTCACGTTGGTTTGTACGCTTCTTCTTCATCATAAACTCAAACTTTGTTTAAAATTTTGCGGGTTATTATTTTGACCTACAAAGCCGCTACAAAATTGGTTAAAATTTTGTTTTTGGTCCATTTCATCCCCTGAACATTTCACGATCATCACCAAAAACTAATCATTTCTATTCTGGCCCGAACCCAACCTCCTTAAAAAATTCGTTACAATCGGTTCATAATTGCGACCTTAAGCTTGTTTACAATTTTTAATGGACGGACACACATCGCTAAATCGCTCTATCTCGTCGAGATGTGAATTTTGGCATACCAAATAAGGGGTCTAGGACGAATATTTCGTGGTGTTACATAAACTTTTGGAGAGACAATATGTAGCATGGGATAAAACTGTGGTTCTCTACACAGAACCCATTATATATTAGGCAGTAGGCCCGTTATCTAGCAAACACATTATTGCAATTTACATCAGAGGAAAGGTCAGTAGTTTTTTCCATATGTAGGCTACTTTGCGAAATATATATGTCCTCAAGGAATTAAAATATCGAGAAAAAATAAAATTTTTATATTTTCATACAAAAGTAAAGGTCCATTTCACCCGCTAAAGAATATCAGATCATCATTCAAAATTGTAGGCATCTTTTTCAACCTATGCTCTTACCCGGTGCAAAATTTCGGTACTGTTGATGTATAATTGCGACTTCTAGCGAGTTTATTATTACACTACAAACAAATAACGGAATATATTAGGCTGTAACTCTGTTATCTGATCATGCACACCAACATAATTGGCATCAGTTGAAAGGTCAAGCGTTCCACTTTCAAGTATATCTCACTTGTCCGGAATGTCACTTCCAGGAATTAAGATATAAACTGTATATTACAAATTTTCACAATTTTCACACAAAAGTTTTGGTCCATTTAACCCTCTAAATATTATCCGATCGCCATCTCAAATTGCAAGCTTCTCCTTTGTGATATACTCTTACCTTATTCTAAATTACGCGTTGATCGGACTATTATTGAGACCTACAGAGCCGCTAGAAAATTGGATAAATATTATGTTTTTGGTCCATTTCACCCGCTAAATATTTCACGATCATCACCAATAAGAATAGGGATCTATTCTGATCTGAACCCGACCTCCATACAAAATTTCGTGACGATCGGTCCATAATTGCGGCCTGGAGCGTGTTTACAATTTATAATGGACAGACGGACGGACGGACGGACGGACTGACGGACGGACACACATCTCAAAATCGCTTTATCTCGTCGAGATATGAAGATTGGTATACCACATTGGGGGTCTCCGACGAATATTTCGCGGTGTTACATGAATTTTTACCAAAACAAACTTATAATACCCTTTTCCACATTGTGGTATAGGGTATAATGAATACCTGCTTATTATATAACATGGCATTTTATATTAATATACTAGCAGACCCCGGTCCGCTTTGCTGGACCGTCGTAATGAGTTTTAATGTAGACCTTTTATGGACTTAATGCTTGACAGTTCAAAAATTGGTATTTTCCACCTCACTTCTTCGGTCCATTGTCACACCGAGGATGATTTTAAATGTATATGCAGATTTTGTCTGTAACCTTTCTATTCTCATACGGACTTTGAAGATTTTTTCGCCTATTGATCTGTTTGGGATTTATTATCGCCCATTTCCCATGTCTTTTTGCTAAAGCGATCTAATTACAAAAGTTAAAGTTACCCCTGTTACACTTAATCGGATGAACCCAGTGGGTTTGGGTTTCAAATGCCAATTTCATAGCGCAAACGTCAAATAAATCCTCATGTTTTGGGTTAACCTGGCAAAAACTCTAATGTAAACGTACTATTATTAAGACTTATATGTTTTAATTTTTCATGGCCAATGGACCGTTGAACCTCACAATTTAAGGAAATTTGTAAATATATGGTTTTTCTAGATCGGGGCGCAACCACCGTTGTCTCGAAAATTATTTTGCAAGCAGATGTACTCATAATTTGAGCAAATATAGCGATTATAAAACAATAGGATCCCGAAATTTGTCTTTAAATATATAGCATTTTGGACCACGGAATATTCCTGAACATTTTCTGAAAATTGCTTGAAATTATGTTCAGTAGTTTTAAAAAAAGCAAAAGGCGTGGTCCGGTTTTTGGCTCCAAATATGTACCTAGGGTACACACAACCCCATTGCCACCCAAAATTTAAGCTGAAACCGATATAATGATAAGTCTTGCTTATACATATAGCGTTTAAAATAAAGGCCTGGGAAAGGTACCCCACCTTCTCCGAAATTCATAAAATATACATAACAACAGCAAACATTGAGCTTTTACTGCAAATTTGATGGAAATCGGTTCAGTTGTATTATATTTTTAAGCCGATACATGCGTAATTTTTGCAAATATAGGGTTTTTTAAATATCGCATAGGGGAGGTACCCCACCCCCTCTGGAATTCAATAAAATATGTAGCCTGTTTTCGGGGCCATCCCTGTACACTCCCTTACAATTTTAGGAAAAGTAGTTTTCGACGAAAAACTTTAAATTTAAAATTTAAATTGAAATGAAAATTGAAAAAAGTGGGCGCGGTAACATTTTCTTTCCATAACACCCAAGTTGGGTTATGATGGCATTTGATTTTTATTCATAAAGATATGGCGTTTTTTTAAATATGGCAAAGGGAAGTACCCCGCGCCCTTCGAAATTAAAAAAAAGATTGCATCTTATTTCCACCAGGGGTCATCCCTGTACATTTCTTGAAAATTTCAGGAAAATCAGTTCAGTAGTTCTTTAGATGTAACATATTTTATAAAGTGGGAGTGGTCAAGTCTTTGGGCCCTAAAGACGAAGGTAGGGTTGGAGGCACAACCACAATTGTCACGCAGATAAATTTCCAAACCTATACATTCGGCGGAAGTTTCCCGCTCCTTCGGAAACTAAATTTGTAGCTATTTTCACCGGGGGGCCAACCCTGTACATTCCATGACAATTTGAGCATAATCAGTTCAGTACTTTTTGTAGAAAAAATTAAAATTCAAAATTGAAAAAAGTGGGTGTGGTCAAATTTTCTTTGCATAAGAACCTAAGTTTAGTTATGAAGAACATTTAAAAAAAATGAACTATCGGAATCGGTCCGGCCGTTCTCAAAGGATGCCATCGAACGACGTTTGAAAAAAGTTTGGATTTCTTTTTTAAATTATATAATCGAAAAAAAAAGAACTCTTACGACATTTTTATTAATTTCAGAATTAAAGAAAATTAGTGAGAAACAAATGTTATGTCAGGTTTGGTTATCTCATGTGGCTCTAAAGTTTATTTTCAATTACATATCTGCTAACAGTGACTTTAGAAAATTCCCATAATTCAGATAAATTCAAATTTTAACAGCTTTTTGTGAGTGAGGCTTTTTACCGAATCACCTTTCAATTCAGATTTTATGTAATCTTATTACGCTATGATACATGGATATGAGTTTGTAAATAAAAGCATAACCCTAATGGGTATACGTGTTGATATAGCTCCCATGGAATAGTTCCGCCCTATTTTCGGTATTTAAAAAGATTTAGCCACATAACTTTACCTATATGACTGAAGTTTGGTATTTAGTCTTTGGGTGACGTAGAGGATACAAGATAACAAACAATGGCCCTGACCGTCTCTAACATAGTTTCATTTCATGTGGACACTGACCTCCTCGTAGTTTGACCTGGGGACGTCCCCCACAAACGTTTTTAAGACCGTGACTTACGAACTTGCACCTGTAATGTTCATACTCTTTATAGAGAAGGTGCAGTTTGCGCACTGGCAGATGTGCTTGAAAAATACAAAACCGATATTACTACCAAACAGGAGATACGATGGATTGGTAAAGGCGTCACAAGAACACCTAAAGGCGATACACAGTATTACGTATAGCTGCCATGACACAAAGCAGGAGGTTAAAATGTCTGGTCTGCAGCTTCACCACGGTGAATGAAAGACTTGCATCAATACAGATAAAAACTAAATTCTTCAGCATCAGCTTAATTTGCTCTCATGCTCCCCCTGAAGACAATGACGAACAGACCAAAGATATATTGTACGAACTATTAGAAGAAACATATGACCGTTGTCCTGCCCATGATATAAAATTTATTCTAAGCGATTATAATATCAAAATTGGAAAGAAGAATATCTTTGACCCAACAGTGGGAAAATTCAATCTCAACAGTGAAACATCTGACAATGGAATGAGGTCGATAGACTTCGCAGCGGCAAAAACCAACAAATCTTAAACTATATTCCAATAAAACCAATTGGAACTTATTCAGAATGTTACTCGATTCGAAAATAAGTCTAAATGTCTCCCTAAATCAAATCATGAAGTTGATGAAGAATTGGAACACTTTATTCAAGCTATACAAGAGTCTTGCTGGGAAAGCACACCTCCGAAATCTATTAAACATTTCAATTCTAAAAGTTATCCCAAAACAGTTAGAGATATGATATCTGCTAAAAGGAAAGCCAGGAAGGTATGGCAAAAATCCATTAACAGCTAGTTCGGAGGTATGTGGGCTATACGAAAATATGAACTTAAATGAACAATTTTTGCTGGCTTTTAAATTTAAAATTACAGAAAGTTCGTCCAAAAAATAAAGCTAAGGTACGGAAAATCGTGAGGTGTGTTTTGGGGCTATACCAAAACATGGACCTACGCACAGAGGGGAAATTAGTGTTAAAAGTTGATCAAAAGCCCTAGAAAGCTCATTTATAGTCCGATTGATATAAAATTTTGCACAAAGCATATCTTCTGTATAAGGATTAATCCTATAGAAGATAATGAAAATCGGTCCAGATTTGGATGCAGCTTCCATATATAATCGCATCTGATATGAGATAAAATTGCACCAAAATCACTGAAATTTGACACATTCAACCTGAACTAGCCTAAAAAAACATTGAGCCAATTTTCAAACAAATCGGTACAGATGTATATATAGTCCCATATAAATATATTTCATTCCAAATTTTATTTTTTGAAACTTACTTAAATTAAATTTTTCTCAATTCACAGGAGAAAAGCCGTGAATGTTTTTGAATAATGCAAACATATTTGATAGCTGTTGGTTTACTCTAATAAATAAGAACCCCGGTTATAAGGCGGAGCAAAATTTAGTGTGAGTAAACCTTGCAATTCCATATAAAAATATTTCATATTTTAGTTGAGAAAAATAAGATTTTTTCGGAATGGCGCAAATATGCGCAATTTTTTATGATTGAATCTGATATTTGAGACTCAAGCGCATAAAACATTAGAAGAAACTATGGTCGGGAAACGACGGGGAAATAGACTTTTTCACTATTGAAATTGTAGTAATCTTAAAAATTATCATAAAAAAAATTTCATAAAGAGGATATGTATCACCATTATTAAAGAGCAAAGATGTAAAATCAATCTGAAAATTGTAAATGCTAATCTTGTTCGGAGACTGTACAAAAACAATAAATCTTGAAAAATATAAATTTTCGCGAAAATAATGTCATTTTAATGTTCACCTAATTTCTTAGTTTTCGAAAATTTACTTTTTGTTTTCAGTATGGCTGAGTTCAATCGACTGCTGCATTGGATTGGTTAATCTTACAAAGTTGAGGATAGTTATAGCAAATGCAGAAAAGAGTCTGGTTGCCGTTTATCAAAATTTTGTCATAAAAAACGATTTTCATATTTTGAGTTTTGAGCAACTTTAGGCCTATGTTTCCCCTCTGTGCGATCGGGCAATTTGACAATTTTTTATGGAGAGGTGTTGTGACCACTAAGAACTTCAAATGTCAAATTACTGCTAGTTCGGTTTAATATTGTAGTTAAAATCATCAAATTACTGAAAATCGGGAGGTACTTTTATATGGGAGCTTTATCAATACATCGACCTTTCTTGACAATTTTTTGTGGAGAGGTGTGGTGACCACTTACTTACTTACTTAGCTGGCCTTTTACAGAACATTTGTTCCATAAGCCGAACTAAGAAAAAATCTCCAATCCTCTCTGTTTGCTGCTGTATTTTCCCAATCTGGGATATGTAGCTTTGTGATATCTCGTTTCACTTGTTCGCTCCAACGAAGCTTTGGCATTCCAGATCTGCGAGAACCTCCATGCGGCCCGTATTTATACGCCTTTTTAGCGGGTTCATCATCACTCATTCTTATAACATGGCCTAGCCATCGCAATCGTTGTATCTCGATTCGTTCAACTATATTGATGTCATTGTATAGTTGATACAGCTCGATGTTCATACGACGCCGATATTCGCCGTCAACACAGATTGGCCCGTAGATCTTTCGAAGAATTTTTCTCTCAAACACACAAAGCACTGCCTTATCTGCTTAAGCAAGTACCCATGCTTCGGAACCATACATTAGCACGGGTAGTATCAGTGTTTTGTACAGTGTTATTTTTGTTTGACGAGAGGTGGCTTTATTCCTAAACTGCTTACTCATCCCAAAGTAGCATCTGTTAGCCAACACTATTCTTCTTCGTATTTCACAACTGATGTTATTTGTTGTGTTTATGGCGGTGCCGAGGTAGACGAAGTCCTTTACTACCTCAAAATTATAGGTACCAACATTCACAGATGGTGCGGTGTTTATGGACATATTACGCGTCGATACCATCAACTTGGTTTTTACGCCGTTTACTGCCAGACCAACTTTAGCAGATTCTCTTTCGACTTTTGCAAAGGTGTCAGTTACTTCCTTTACCGATCGACCCATGATGTCAATGTCGTCGGCATAAGCCAGTAACATGTGGCTGTTCGTGTATATCGTTCCATTTCTTTTGACCTTCGCGTCTCGTATGACCTTTTCCAGCAGGATGTTGAATAGATCACACGACAGGCCGTCTCCTTGTCTGAAACCTCTTTTGGTAGTAAACTCTTCGGAGAGGTTCTTTCCAATTTTAACTGAGGATCTCGTCTCAGTTAATGTCATTCTACAAAGTCGAATGAGCTTTGCAGGAATACCAAAATCAGACATGGCTTGGAACACCTTTGAACGTATAGGGCTGTCGAATGCTGCTTTATAATCGACGAAAAGATGGAAGGTGTCGATCTGCATTTCTTGGGTCTTTTCCAGGATTTGTCTCAAGGTAAATATCTGGTCAATGGTGGATTTGCCAGGTCTAAAGCCGCACTGATAGGGTCCAATAATTTCATTGACCATAGGCTTTAGTCTCTCACACAATATGCCAGATACTATCTTATATGCAATAGGGAGCAGACTTATGCCCCTATAATTGGAGCACACAGTCTTATCACCCTTCTTGTGGACTGGACATAGGATGCTCACGTTCCAATCGTCGGGTACGCGTTCTTCCTGCCAGATGGTGCTAACTAGCTGATGCATACACCTTATCAGCGTGTCGCCGCCGGGTTTTGAACAGCTCGGCTGGTAGGCCATCTGCTCCTGCCGCCTTATTATACTTCAGCCGGTTTATTGCTGTCCTTACCTCATCTTGGCTGGGCGGTATACATTCAATACCATCATCTGGGATTGGATCTGTGGTATCTTCGCCGTCTTCACTGCTATCGGATACCAACAGTTTGGAAAAATGTTCTTTCCATATCCTGAGCACACTATCTGTATCAGTTACCAAATTACCTTGTTGATCTCTACAGGAGGATATTCCTGTACCAAAGCCATCAGTTTGATGCTTCACTCTTTGGTAGAATTTTCGGACTTCGTTCTGTCTCCTGTACATCTCCATTTGTTCACACTCCCTCTTTTCCATTTCTCTCTTTTTCCTGCGGAAAAGACGTTTCTCCTCTATCCTTTTCTCCCGATACCTCTCTCGTGCGCTACGCGTTGCTACTGATTGTAAAGTAGCCCTATATGCCGCATTTTTTTCTTCGGTAGCAGCACGGCACTCCTGGTCATACCACGGATTCTTTGGTGGAGGTCTCTGGTATCCAAGTACTGATTTTGCGGCTGTTTGCATGGAGTGGGCAATATTTTGCCATTGTGCTGATATGTTATCGGGACGAGAAGCGCTATCATTAAGCAATTGGGTCAGTTGAGTGGAATATGCTGTGGCTATCTGTTGTGTTTGCAGCTTGGCGATGTCCAACTTTCGTGTTGTGTCTGTCCGTGCTTTATTTGCAACGTTTAGACGGGTACGTACCTTTGCTGCAACGAGGTAATGGTCCGAATCTATGTTTGCTCCTCGGAACGATCGTACATCCAACACGCTCGATGAATGTCTTGTATCTATCACAACGTGATCAATTTGATTTATTGTTCTTTGGTCTGGAGACAGCCAAGTACCCTTATGAATATCGAGATGCTTAAATCTGGTACTGCTAACTACCATGTTTTTTGCCATGCTTTGTGTCATGGCAGCTATAATACAGTGCGTCACCTTTAGGTGTTGTTGTGACATCTTTCCCAGTCCATCGTATTTCCTGTATGGCAGTAATATCGGCTGTACTTTCCAAGTACGTCTGCCAATGCGAAGACTGCACCTTCTCTATAAAGAGTGCGAACATTCCAGGTGCAGATTCGCAGATCATGGTCCTTAAAACGTTTGCGGGGTTCGTCAACTTTAGAGGGGTTTGTTTTTCTTTTCTTTCGTTTTTTCATAGTAGGCTGTTTTTTTCTAGGGGAGGGTTACTAACCCGACGCCCAAACCCAAGTTTTTAACGTTCTTATGGGTGAACGCGCGGCACATGTTAGCTCACTACCTTTAACGGGTGTTAAGGCAGTTCCCCAGGTGACACCACGGGGAGGTCAGTGTCCACTTGAGATGAAAGAGGGACCAAGATAAATCCTGGGCTTTGCCATGTTAAAACCGGTCAGGACCGTTCCTTGGTATCTTCCATCCCCTACGTCACCCTACGTGACCACTAAGAATTTCAAATGTCAAATGTTCAAATTACAGATAATTCGGTTAAAACTTGTAGGTAAAATTCTCAAAATACCGAAAATCCGTTATATGGGGATACCGAAATCCGTTATACCGAGGTACCGTTATATGGGGCTATACCAAAACATGGACCTACGTTCATAATTATTTCGAATATAAGTTTTTTGGTCACTAAGAACCCTAAATATCAAATTATAGCTAATTCAGTTTAGAAATGTCAATTTAAACGTCAAAATACATGAAATCTGGCAGTAACGTTATATGGGGGCTGTTCCAAAACATGGACCAATGTCCGCTAGTTATATTAGTTTATTGACATTTAAGAACCCTAAATGTCAATTTATAGCTAAATCGGTCTGTAAATGTAGCTAAAAGCTTCAAAATACCGTAAATCGGGGGTACCGTTATATGGGGGCTATACCAAAACGTGGACCTATGTCCACAACTTTTGTTATATAAGTTTATTGACACTTAAGAACCCTAAATGTCAAATTATAGCTACATCGGTCTGAAAATGTAGCTAAAAACGTCAAAATATCGTAAATCGGGGGTACCATTATATGGGGGCTATACCAAAAAGGGGACCTATGTCCACAAGTTTTCTTATATACGTTTATTGGCACTTAAGAATCCTAAATGTCAAATTTTAGCTACATCGGTCTGAAAATGTAGCTCAAAACGTCAAAATACCGTAAATCGGGGGGTACCGTTATATGGGGGCTATACCAAAACGTGGACCGATATAGCCCATCATCGAACTTGACCTGCCTGCAAACAAAAGACGCATTTTCCCAAAATTTCAGCGTCCTATCTAGATGCTAGAGTGATTACCACAGACGGACGGACGGACGGACGTGCACAGATCGACTCAGAATTTTACCCTGATCAAGAATATATATTCTTTGTAGGGTCGCAAATGAGTATTTCAATGCGGTACAAACGGAAAAACAAACTTAATATACCCTCCATACTATGGTGGAGGGTATAAAAAAGCTTAATAAACTGACCTCTGAACTTAAATCTATGATGAAAAACATAGACATTGAGACATATTCTAATTGTACGTACTTAAGTGACCTTTCGTCAACAAAAGAGAGTAACTATAGTTTATGGAAAGCCACAAAACATGTAAATCAAGACAAACCAAAAATACCTCCTATAAAAGATAATCAGGGAAACTGGATTAGAAGCGATAAAGACAAATCGGAGCTCTTCGCAAGCTACTATGAAAGCATTTTTACCACGTTGGCTATGCAATCAACCGAAGAAAATGTAGAATTTGTTAATAAAATTGATACACAACCACTTCAAATGATAACGCTTTGCGGTCTTAAAAGGTTAATTAACAAAGAATAAAAAATCTCCGGGATATGATTTAATCACCGCAGAGATAATAAAGAAATTTACTGAAAAGGCTATGCGGAAGCTGTTATATAATTAACGCATGCTTCCGGCTAAAATATGTGCCACTACAGTGGAACGTAGCTGAAGTTATTGTTGTAGAGAAACCTGGTAAACCACCGAATCAGTTAAAATCCTACCGGCCAATATCATTGCTTCCAATGTGTCTAAAATATTTGAAAAAGTTCTAGCTTCAAGATTAAAAAAATAGCTGAAACGAGAAATCTAATTCCTATGCATCAATTTGGATTTCGAGAACGACATCCATCGAATAATAAATATGGCAGAAAAGTCTTTCGATAGCAGTTTTTCCAGATGTGAGTCAAGCTTTTGACAAAGTATGGCACAAGGGTCTCCTATATAAACTACACAAATATCTACCAAATTAAATGTTTCAAATATTGAAGTCATACCTGGAGGATCGTTACTTTAGAATTAAAATTGAGCTAGAGTATTCTTCACTGAAACCAATAAGGGCGGGCGTGCCCCAAGGCAGTGTTCTAGGTCCCCTTCTATACCTCATATATACCAACGATATGCCACTGACATCTGAATCAACAATCGCTACTTTTGCTGATGACACAGCAATATTAACAAGTGGAAAAACAGAAGAAATTGCGACAAACAATCTTAAGAATGCCCTATCCAAGGTTGTGGCTTGGACTAAATTAGGGAGAATGAAACTTAATGAAAACAAATCGATACACATGTGTTTTACGAATAAAAATATACCACAACCCACACCAATATTCATAAATACCATTAAAATTCCATTGGCTAATACAGCAAAATACCTAGGAATGACACTCGATACCAAACTAAGATGGAAAGAACACGTTAAGAAAAAAATGCAAGAAATCAGGCTGAAGATGAACCAACTGAACTGGATGTTTTCAACAAAATTGAATGTCACAATTACCAATAAAATTTTGGTATATAATCAAATTATAAAACCCATATGGACATATCGGATTCAACTATGGGACTGCACAAATAAACGTGAAATAAACAAGCTTCAAAATAAAATATTACGAACCATAGTAAAAGCACCTTGGTACGTCAGAAATTCTGACGAAATAAAACTTCACGCACAGGCGTATACAAATAAACTCCGTCATTATAACAACATATACATATATGCAAAATATGTACTCATATTACGACCATATGAACAGAAGCAGCAGGCGGTTTAGAAGGTTGTCACCCATGGATTTAGCCATCTAAGTAAAAAAGTAATCCGTTAGAGTGTAATTGTTGAATTACTAACTCAATATGAACCAAACCCTTAATATACTTAATTATGTATATGTAAACTACAAAAAATATTGCTTGATTATTTTAACTCAGTCGTAATAAAAAAAGCCAAAAAAAAAAAACAAGTAGCCAAGGCTATAGTCGGTTCGGGGCCGACTATGTGATACCCTACACCACTACCCCTGTGCATAAGCTTTTGACTGATAAAATTTAAAATATTAAAATTGGGATAGCTTAGCGCTTTTGCTCTGAATGTCTTCATTAATACAGGTCAAATTTTTTGAAACGCATTTAAGTGCATCGTCAGTACAACTCAAATAAAACAAGTAAGAAAAGGCTATAGTCGGTACGGGGCCGACTATGGCCGACCTCTACCTCTGTGCATAATCTCTTCACCGAAAACATTTCTTTTAGGGAGATACGAAAGTTTTCACCTATCTGGCTTTTATACCTAATGACGTAAGGCGAACTGAACCAAAATAATTAATATTTAATTTTATATTTGACTACTATCGACATCACCAACATAAATATGCTTCTATCTCCATGAGAAAATTTCGTGATGATCTCATCAAAATTCCGACCTGTGGTGTGATTGCAAAAAAAGTGGAAAAAAGGGATGTATTACTGACTATTGCGATATCTCTATTATTTGACCACCTACGCCAACCTACTTTGCATAATTTTAAAGATGGGATTTTTCTACTTTCTTAGTCAGGCTTTGCTTTTAGATGGTCCCCAACCAAAGGTGTGATATTCGTCATTATTATTAAAATCGCAAAAATGAAAAGTTGGGTTCTATTAGCGACAATTGTGATATCTTCGTTGTTGGACCACCTACGACAACCTACGTTACATCGTTGTAAAAGTGATATTTTCCACTTTCCTTGCCAGGTTTTGCTTTTTATATACCCTTATAGACGCTGAGATATTTGCTTTGAAATAAAATGTTGACTTTTTCTCCAAATAAATTTTTTGCTCATTCCGACCCCTAAATATTATCCGACCATCACCAAAATCAATAGGCTTCTTCCTCTGTGAGACCTCCTTGAAATTTCGTGACGATCCGATCCAAATTGCGACCTGTAGCGTGATTTCCAAAAAAATGGAAAAATGGATGTATTACCGACTATTGCGATATCTCCGTCATTTGGTCACCTACGCCGACCTAGTTTGCATCATTGTAATGATGGAATTTTCTACTTTTATAGTCAGGATTTGCTTTTGGAAAGTCCCCAACCAAAGCTGTGATATTCGTCATTATAATTAAAATCGCAAAAATGAAAATTTGGGTTTTATTTGCGACTATTGTGGTATCTTCGTTGTTTGATCTACCACGAGAACCTACCTTACATTATTAGAAAGGTGATATTTTCTACTTTCATTGTCAGGTTTTGCTTTTGGTATACCCCATACAGAAGCTTAGATATTCGCTTTGGAAAAAAACGTTGTCATTTTATCCACATAAGTTTTTTGCCCATTCCGACCCCTAAATATTATCCGACATATAGAAGCAGAGATATTCGCTTTGGAAAAAACGGTTTCTTTTTATATAAATAAGTTTTTTGTCCATTACGACCCCTAAATATTATCCGACCATCACCAAAATCAATAGGCTTCTTCATCTGTGAGACCCCCATTAACCCTCAAAATTTCGTGACGAACTGATCAAAATTGCGACCTGTAGCGTGATTTCCAACTAAATTTAAAAATGGGATGTATTACCGACTATTGCGATATCTCCGTCATTTGGTCACCTACGCCGACCTAGTTTGCATCATTGTAATGATGGAATTTTCTACTTTTATAGTCAGGATTTGCTTTTGGAAAATCCCCAACCAATGCTGTGATATTCGTCATTATAATTAAAATCGCAAAAATGAAAATTTGGGTTTTATTTGCGACTATTGTGATATCTTCGTTGTTTGATCTACCACGAGAACCTACCTTACATTATTAGAAAGGTGTTATTTTCTACTTTCATTGTCAGGTTTTGCTTTTGGTATACCCCATACAGAAGCTGAGATATTCACTTTGGAAAAAAACGTTGTCATTTTATCCACATAAGTTTTTTGCCCTTTCCGACCCCTAAATATTATCCGACCATCACCAAAATCAATAGGCTTCTTCCCCTCCGGGACCCCCATCAACATCCAAAATTTCGTAACGATACGATCAAAATTACGACCTGTAGCGTGATTACAAGGTTTAGATGGACAGACGGACGGACGGACGGACGGACGGACTGACGGACGGACACACATAGCCAGACATAACCAGTGGTGTAGGGTATAAAAACACGAGAGATATCATGAGAAAAACATATTGGAGAAACTATTTTTCCACAGGAAAAGAGAGATATAGAAAAAAAGAGTGTGAAAAAATCGAGATGTACAGGAGCCAGATTGAATTCTGAAAACCCTACCAAAGAGTGAAACATCAAAGTGATGGGTTTGGTACAAGCACATCCTCCTGTAGAGATCAGCAAGGTAATTTGATAACTGATACATATGGTGTGCCCAGGATATGGAAAGAGCATTTTTCCAAACAGTTGGTACCCAATACTAGCGATGACGACGAATATACCACACATCCAATCCCAGAAGATGGTATTGAATGTATACTGCCCGACAAAGATGAGGTAAAGACAGCAATATATCGGCTGAAGAATATAAAGCAGCAGTAGCCGATGGCTTAATTGTCAATATAGGTCCACGTGTTGGTATAGCCCCCCTAGAACGGTACCTCCCGATTTTCAGTATTTTGAAAGTTTCAACCACATAAATGGCTGAAATTTGGTATTTAGTCTTCCCGAAGTTTACAAAATTTTCCGCCATAAATTTGTCAGCCCCCATGAAACGGTACCTCCCAATTTTGGTATTTAAAAGGTTCCATCCTCATTATTCTACCAAAATGGCTGAAATTTTGTATTTAGTCTTCTTAAGGGCTTTAAAATTATCTCCCCCAGAAATTTGTTACCATAGGTCCACGTTTTGATATAGCCTCCAAAAAACGGTACCTCCCGATCTTCAGTATTTTTAGCATTTCAGCTAGAATTTTAACCGAACTGGGTGTAATTTTAGAGTTGAGGTTTCCAGTGATCTCGCAACTTTTAAACCAAAACATAGGTCCATGTTTTGGTGTATCCCCATATAACGGTATCTCCCGATTTTCGGTATTTTGAAGGTTTAGCTAAATTTGAGGATCTCAGTGGTCATAAAAATCCTCCACCAAAAATGTCTACGTAGTTAATTTTTTTGGTATAGCCCCCATTTCATTTTATATGTTTTGAGATGGTCAGCTACATTTGTTGAGCTATCAGTTGACAATTTAGAATCACAGTAGTCACAAAATTTCTCCTTCAACGGTCAACGGATTGTGGTGTAGCCAGTGCTCAAAAAAATCTCTATAACATTTTGAAAATTAGTTTTTCCGTACAAGTGCAGAATATTTGGTTCAGAATAATGGTCCCAGCCCGGCCGAACCTAATGCTTTTTACTTGGTATACTTGTCTTGCTTTTGTACTGAAGAAGATTACGTTATGGTATCCCGTGACGAATGATGTATTTGGGTTACGAAGCCGTCACAATGTACATTTATAAGCAAAGACTCATTATTGCTCGATTATTTATTTATTATTTATTTAATTTTATCCATAAAAACAGATGGGTTTCGGGAATGAATTTTTTACATACCAATTGATGCTGCTTTTATGATATATTATTATGTATAAGTTCTTCTCTCCGGGCGTCTCCTTAATGTCATTGGCTTTTATATCCTAAAGCTTCTTATACTGGAACTGTGTAAATGCCAAAAATACTATACTGCCAATATTTCCTTGTACTTATAACCCTGTGGCATTTTATCGGTCTTCCTTACAAGACCAAGTAGAAGTGAAAATAGTTATTCTTTTCCTTAATTGTTTTAACAAATTTGTTAAAACCAATATGTTGAACGGTTTCTTGTGGTATTAGCACGAACTACAATTTAAAGTCTTACTTAACATATTCCAAAAACTTCATTTAATTTATACTTCGAAAAGTTTGTCGACAATTGCCGTTAATTCAGTGCAAGTTTACAGCCTCAAATCATATGTTAAATACAAAAATTACATCTTTGCGAACAAAAGTCATTCCAAGCGAAGCCCATCATCAGAAGTCATTATGGACCATTTGTAGGTAAAACATACATACATACATACGTTGATGTCAACCACCACAAACACCTTGAGGTAAGGATAAAAACTTTACCATTGCAAGCAGCAAAGATGAAGTTTTTCTAAAGGTTCGACAATTCGTTTGTTCTATTTATGGCAATGGTTAAAAGAGGGACACACAATGCCATTCAGTTTTGAATTCATGTTTGATTTGTCGACAAACGTTTGCATCAGACGACTATGACAATGACGTCGCCAACACCGCCGCCGCAAGCGGATGTAGTGCTGGAAACCAAATGTTAAAAGTTTATGAGAATTGTTGTCATCTTTAAAGTTCGTTGCGTTTTCTTTTAGTGAGTGTGGGACGGTGGAGGACAGTTGGGAGTTTTTCTTTTGGTCTTTTTGGTTATTTCTTATTTCCGTTTGTATTTCCTTGATTATGATAGGTACAGTGGTTAGTTTTAGAGCTGGAAATTATTTTTGACAAAAGTAGTAATAGTTGTTCTGTTGAACTAAGTGTGATTTTAAACGGGCCCTCGTCTGAGCTAAAATAATTTGTGTTGTCATTAGATTCGAGTGGGATTTTAAACGTTCCCTTAGCCCTTGTTTCGTTATTCATTGTTCATCGGACCATTGGTATACAAAGCTACCGTTGATCTAAGTACCGTACCCGTTCATCGGGCTACCGCCAGCCTAATTACTATGTACGTCCATCGAGCCGTGGATGTTTCAAGCTATGGTGTTCTTTTCTTTCTCCCGCTCTAATGTCCAACAACAACAAACAATCTTGTGATGATGGCTCCAGTAGATCCTATTCCAACAGTAAAGGGTGATCATTATTTTCCAAGCCTTACATGCCTCCATACACTACTGTTTGAAGCCAATTGAAATACTGATGGCAATGATCATTGGAAGAATTTTTCGTATTCTTGACAAACTTGTAATTTGGAGGGGTGTGGTTTTTGTTGAATTCATCTCATCTTCTTCTTTTTTTGTCATTGGTTTCGACGAGTTTAAGTTACGTGCACAACTACTGAATTGAAGTTTATGAAACAAGCTAACTTTTGAATAGATTAAGTGCAAAGTTTTGTTGTTGCTCTTGCTGCAGTTGCTAATGTTGCTGTTGTTGTTGTTGTCGCTTTTGTCGTTGCAAGTTGCCAGTTGCGAATCGATGGCACTGAACATCAATGTACCACAAAATAATATTACCACCAGTAAAATCAAAATACAAAAAACAAATCTGTAACCGACCGCCATTATGCCATTCATGTCTAACACTCACACACACACTCGTTCACAGCGACACAACTGGCATTGCTCCCGACTACCATTGCAGACGTCACAATTTTTTATTACTTTAAAATGAGTTGGCACAAATTGTAGAAATGTAAAAAATAACTTCTTTTCGCACAAGTATCATTAAAAGTAAACGAACTTTTTTTTTCTTTAGCATTTCAAGTGTTCTTTGCAAAGAAGTCGGGTCGTAAAAAAGTACAGGAAAACGCCAACAACTTTCAATATCCCAAGTATAACTTCGACTGCAAGAAAATGTCTGCATGAATAAAATTGAAGGTTAACATACCATCAATAATGTTCAAATTGATTTTCTGTCAATATGTAGGAAAAGCAGTATATGCGATGAATTCATAGACACTTTTAAAGTAATTGCTTTGAATGAGGTTAAGCGACTTGAGAACTTTATACTGAGGGAGTCTTAAGAACATTATACAAATTGCTGCATTAGTGATATAATGAAGAGCTGTAACCAAAAGAAAATCCCCAAAAAACACTGCTATTTTTAATTTGTTATATTTATAGAGAAAATGAATTACATACGCGCACTAAGATTTCCAACCGCTCAAAAAATGTTCTTTTTATATACAACTTTCAAAATACACATGGATGGAGAAATATAGCGTTCTAGCTCAATTTTGAATGATTACAGTACTTTGACAGTCTGACAGGGCTAGAAATCAGAATTTCACCCTTCCACTATGATCTCAATGAGGAAATTTTTGGCCAAAACTAGTTTTTTGAACTTTCAAAATTTTATTTTTTTGCTCGTTATAATAAAAAAACGCTTCAAATCAATCGAAAATATTTAGTTTTTGTAAATACCGAAGATGCCGTTAGTTGGTGCATTGTCAAAGTTGACACTTTTTTTATAAAAACAAAAAAGATTTTGTTTTAGAAAATATACTCTTTTTGTTGTGTTGTGTTGTTGCATAATTATACAGAAGTTAGACCAATGTTATTATGAATCGGGAAGCTGGTGGTAAGTACTTTCATCTAAATATATAAAAGAGTAGTGAGGTGAGTGACTGACTGACTGATTGACTGACTGATTCATCAGCGCCCAGACGAAACCGCTGAAGCTAGAAAGTTGAAATTTTGGGTGTAGGTTGCTGTTGATGTGTAGGGGTGAGATAAGGCTGGGTTTTTGGAAATTCGACCTAGAAGTGTACGAAAAGTACTAAATATGGTACCCTTTGTATTAGGCAAAAGGTAAGAGCTAGAATTCTGAAATTTGGAATGAGGGTAACTGATGGAGAGCTAGAAAAATGTACCAACGGGTTTTTGGAAATTCGAACTACAAGGGTACGAAAAGTACTAAATGGTACTAAATTTAGTACAATTTGGATTTGTGTGAACGGATAGAGCTGGAATCCTGAAATTTGAAATTAGGGTAACTTGTGGAGAGTAACAAAGAAAGGTTTTTGCAAATTCGAACAATAAGTGCACGAATAGTACTAAATGGTACTAAATTTAGTACAATTTGGATTTGGGTGAACGGATTGAGCTGGAATACAGACATTTGGAATGAGGGTCGCTGATGAAGAGTAACAATGAAAGGTTTTTGTAACTTCGAACTATAAAGGTACGAAAAGTACTAAATGGTACTAAATTTAGTACAATTTGGGTTTGGGTGACCGAATAGAGCTGGAATCCTGAAATTTGGAATGAAGGTCACTGATGGAGAGTAAAAAATAAAGGTTTTTGGAAATTCGAACCATAAGTGCACGCAAAGTATTAAATGGTACTAAATTTAGTACAATTTGGGTTTGGGTGAACGAATAGATCTGGAATCCTGAAATTTGCAATGAAGGTCACTGATGAAGAGTAAAAAAAAAAGGTTTTTGGAAATTCGAATTACAAGGGTACGAAAAGTACTAAATGGTTACTAAATTTAGTACAATTTTGATTTGGGTGAACGGATTGAGCTGGAATACAGACATTTGGAATGAGGGTCACTGATGAAGAGTAACAATGAAAGGTTTTTGGATATTCGAACTATAAGGGTACGAAAAGTACTAAATGGTACTAAATTTAGTACAATTTGGATTTGGGTGAACGGATGGAGCTAGAATCCTGAAATTTTAAATTAAGGTCACTGGTGGAGAGTAAGAAAAAAGGTTTTTGGAAATTCGAATGCGTGCACGAAATTAAATGGTACTAAATTTAGTACAATTTGGATTTGGGTGAACGGATTGAGCTGGAATCCTGAAATTTGTAATGAGGGTCACTGATGGAGAGTAACAAAGAAAGGTTTTAGAAATTAGAACTAAAAGTGCACAAAAAGTACTAAATGGTACTAAATTTAGTACAATTTGGATTTGGGTGAACGGATAGAGCTGGAATCCTGAATTTGGAATGAGGATCACTGATGAAGAGTAAAAATGAAAGGTTTTTGGAATTCGAACTATAAGTGTACGGAAAGTAATAAATGGTAGTAAATTTAGTACAATTTGGGTTTGGGTGAACGGATAGAGCTGGAATCTTGAAATTTGGAACGAAGGTCACTGATGGAGAGTAAAAAAGAAAGGTTTTTGGAAATTCGAATTAAAATTATACAAAAATACTAAATGGTACTAAATATAGTACAACTTGGGTATGGGTTAACGAATAGGGCCGGAATCCTGAAATTTGGAATGGGGGTCACTGATGAAGAGTAAGAAAGATGTACCAAAGGTCGAAAAGTCCTAAATGGTAGTGAGTTTAGTATGATTTGGATTTGAAGAGCTGGAATCCTGAAATTTGGAATTAAGATTACTGTTGGAAGCTTTGGAAAATCGTACTAATGTGCACGAAGTTGTACTAAATGGTACGAAATTCGCTATAATTTGTATTTGTGTGAACAGATTATTGTTGGAGTTTAGGATTGAGGTAGTTTTGGAAATTCGTACTTATGGAAAAGTGCTGAATGGATCTACATTGGCTATAATCGTGTACGAAAAGTGCTAAAATGGTACAAAATTTGGTACCTTTTGGTATTTGCTATAAGGTATAGAATTTTGTATAATTTTGTATAATTTGTGATTTTGTAAAGGGTAGAACTGGAATTTTTGAAATTCGGTATTAGATTAGCAGTTGGTGTTTAGAGTGGAGGTAGGGAGGAGGTTTTGAAAATTCGTACTTATTTATACAAAAACTACTAAATAGTCCTCAAATGGGTTTCAGGGGGAACTGGTAAAACTGGGAAAACTGAATTGGGGTCAGGATATATGTTGAATATAGGAAGTAATTTTTTGAAACGTTTACCTATGTGTAGGAAAAGTTGGTAAACATGTTGATACCAAAACCATTTTAAATAGTTGAGGTACTAAATTTGGTGTTGGGTGTAGGAACAAAGCTGGAATATTAAATTTGGAAATACGCTATTTGAACAAAAAATACGAAATGGAAAAATATTTGTTATGAAGATCGCTCTAAAATTTGAGACAAAGTTCTGAGTTTGAAAATTTTACTGAATATTCTTCCATTGATTTGATGTTAACGCCAAGGAGTTTATAAATAATGTACTGAAATAAGTAGTCAAACGTGAAGTATCTTTTCCAAAAAATGTTTTGATCTGACCGCTTTGGTATGTAAATTTGAAACGTGGTCCAATGCGACAATTTTGTTAACTAGAAGGTATTTACCCCTGATATTAAAAAATCCTAAATTGAAATGCCTTCAAAAAAGTGTCCCGTTATATACGGTTGACATACCGGTGCACATTAAGTACAATTTTTTGTAAAGAAGTTTCTAACTTTCAAATCTGAAATTTGCATGAGCGTAGTTTGGAAATTCCGAAATAAAAACAAGTAAGCAAAGGCTATAGTCGGACGGGCCGACCATGTGATACCCTACACCACAACCTCTAGGAATTAGCTATGTGCAACCACTTTGCACGCTGAATGTCCGGGTTCGATTCCCAAGCCTGGCGTGGCATAATACCCCTTAGTAATGTTAGCGATATTTTCCTGAGTATTTCAACCACGAAAAACTTTTGTACAAGTGGCACTTAGGACCGCCTTTTGGAATCGGCGATAAAAACTACGTCACATATCAATGACATAACATGAATCCATTGATGTAAGATAAGCCTCACTTGTCACTACTGTGAGATTTGTGGAACAAATATATAAATTATACATTTCAAAACAATATGCCAAAATTGTAAATTTTCACATTGATTAGCATCTCCTGCTACCTCTTAAATAGTCTTTAAATATCAGCTTCCTTTTTGAAATGCACCTAATATAAATAAATATATATACAATGCAATTTGCCATATCTCTGATATTGTCAGTAAGAGAGACAGATGAACGGACAGGGCTAAATCGACTCCAAATTGTCTGAAATGAAGTTCGTTCAATCATACTTGGGGTCTAAAATCATTATTTCGATGAGGTACATCTTTGGTCGTATTTTGTATATATTCCCTTTATTCCTAAAGGCAATGGGTATAAAAGGGGTGGCGAAGCGACCCCATGCTGCTATATCCAATCCAATCCAATTGGAAAATGAACTGAACATTTTCTCTGTCATGATAGACACAAAACCCATATATATTAGGCAGTTTGGCCCGTTATCTAGCAGACACATTATTGCAATTTGCATCCGGGGAAATGTCAGTAGTTATTTTTCCATATGTAGGCTACCTTGCCGGTATATGCCATCCAGGAATTAAAATAGGATCAAAAATAACATTTTTATATTTTTCATAAAAAAGTAATGGTCCATTTAACCCACTAGATAATATGAGAGCATCATTCCAAATTGTAGGCATGTTCTTAGACCTAAACTCCTACATCGTGCAAAATTACGTGACTATTGACTATAATTGCGACCTCTAGCGTGATTCTGATTACATTACAAACAAATAACTGGATATATTAGGATGTAACTCTGTTATCTGAGCACGTAAATCAACATAATTGACATCAATGGAAAGGTCAAGAGATCGTCTTCTAAGTGTAGCTTACTTGCCCGGAATGTCTCTTTCAGGAACCAAGATATAAGCTGTATATTAAAAATTTTCACAATTTTCACACAAAAGTTTTGGTCCATTTAACCCTCTAAATATTATCTGATCGCCATCTCAAATTGCAAGCTTCTTCCTTGTCACATACTCTTACCTTATTTCGAGGAGATCGGACTATTATTGCGACCTATAGAGCAGCTACAAAATCGGATAAAAATTATGTTTTTGGTCCATTTTACCCGCTGAATATTTCACGATCATCACCAATTAAAATAGCGATCTATTCTGATGTGAAACCGACCTCCATACCAAATGTCGTGACGATCGGTCCATAAATTGCGGCCTGGAGTTTGATTACAATTTATAATGGACAGACGGACGGACGGACGGACGGGCGGACGGACACACATCTCAAAATCGCTTTATCTTGCCGAGATATGAAGAATGGTATACCACATTGGGGTCTCCGACGAATATTTCGCGGTGTTACATGAATTTTTAACAAAACAAACTTATAATACCCTTTCCAAATAGTGGTGTAGGGTATATATATGGTAGCTGTGTAAGGATGCGAACGGCAATTTTTTTTTAATTCTGACTACAATCAAAAAAATATTGGTAATAAAAATAGGTCTTAGTACAACAGAATCTCCAGTATTCACCATTCCCGTATTAAATATTGTTTATATATATTTCGTTTCCTTTCCGCATACGAAGTAGCGGGCATTTGCTAGTAATATTATAAAACAGAACGAAGATATTTTTAAAATTAGCGTAGTAAAATCAATGTTTGTACGCATATTGAATTTTTTACAAATATTTTTTAAATATAGAAAAGAACTATAGAAAAAATTTTCAAATAATACTGTACTACTAAATGCAGATATAAATTCCTTGCTCAAATTTGCCACAATTAAATAAGGTGAATTATTGTATTTTATGATGGGTGCATTTTCTTTAAAAATACCTGTTACGTCTGTATGTACTATCCAATTGAATAGAATAGATCCACATTTATCAACCGATTTTTCTTCAAATTCATATTTAAGGGTTTCGAGTGTAGAAAACTATTTGTATCATTTTTATACCCTCAGCTAACGAGGGTATATACACTTTCATACGGGCAAAATGTGCCTCATCGAAATAATGGTTTTAGACCCCAAGTATGTTTGGATTTAGCAATGTCCGTCCGTCTGTCTGTCTGGCTGGCTGGTGCGCACGATAACTCTCGAAAGGATTAACCGATTCGAACCAAACTTTGGGTATCGCAATATTTTGACTAAATTTAGTTTACCATATCGTTTACTCCGTCGAAATTGTTCGGAACATTTGTGCCCACGATAGCTCTGAAGGAAGTAACTGATTTGGTTCATACTTTGCACATCGCGAAATATTTACCAGACTTAGATGAGGTTCTAATATGGACTCATCGGTCACCGCTTCGGGTACCTCCCACACAAAATTTTGGATAAGTTCCAGTTTATCACCTGCTTTGGAATTGCTTTTGATTTTTGTTTCAAAAACTTGTATTCACATACAACGGTACTAGTTTCATCAGGGGCAAGTCCATTCTTCCTAAGAAAATAGCCTGAAAGGTGCAAAAAACCCTATGACACCGTGTGTAGTTGTTGGACCACAAGATATTGCATTCACTGACCCCCTTTACGATCGTACAAGTTTTTTCAGGGACAAGTAAATACTTCCTGAGAAAACAGTGGCTAAAGAGCACGTAAATCTCGAACTGCTCAATCGGTTTGTTTGGAAATTTGGCCTTCGACATATTTTGTCCAAACTTAGTTTCAGTTCGAAGATGGGCAATACCGGTCCACCACTTCCAATACATCCCCCCTAAATTTAAAAAAATGTCACTAAAACGGTATGCACGATGCACTTTTTTCAACGGGGTAACCAATTTGGTCCAAACTTTCGATCTTCTAAGATTTTGTTTAAATTTAGTTTAACTTCCAACATTAACATTAATCCTAATCCACATTTTTGTCTGAAAGTTCAAATGCTCAAAAAGGGTCTCAAAATTCAGAAAAGACCTTAATACATTCGATCTGTCCGTAGATGATAGTTTCTCTGTCGGCAAAGACGACTGATACTTTTTTACATGTTTTGAATATAGGTCCATAGTTTTTCATAGCTCCCATATAACGGTACTGCCCGATTTTACATATTTGGTGGTTTTAGCGACACTTTATAACCGATTCGTCCAAACTTTGGTATTTCGACTATTTGAATGGTAAGAATCCTTCGTTGGTACAAAAATTATTATAATATGTCAGATGTTTTGGTTTACAGCCCATACAACGGTAACACCCTGTTCAATGAATTTGGACCGTTGTCGGTATTTTTGGCCGAAGTAACGTAGAATAACTGTTTCTATACACTTAGTATAAATATTAATCAGATTAAATAAACAATCGACGCTGAAATAATTTTGGTTTTGATTTGGTCCCATAGTTCCTACTCAATGAAGAGTCCGAGTTTCACCCTTTCAGAATTCGCGAACTGTTAACATATTCTATATAGTATTACTGAAATTCTTTAAAATTAAGTGTTTTAGGAGGGACCCCATAAAGTCGACAATTAAAATTAATTTAAGTGGAAGCTGTGTTGGCATTAATGTAGAAAAATTGGTAAAAATGGGTTCCGCTGCATCCACCTAAAATTAATGCTGACATTTTGCAGCCGGAATTTCGGGTTTTTTTTTAATTTTTCAAATAATCAAAACCTTTAGTGGAATTATTGAAATCGTGATTTTACGTCGTTTAACGTATATCTCATGAGTGTATCCTAGTCATTGGGGTCTAAAGGTCAGAATTTGATGCGTGAATTTTCTCAAAACCTTTTGGAATTTCATGGGTCATTATGCCTCAAGGAAGTACTTAGATTGTAGATTAATTTCGTACATTTTAAACCGTTACATTGGTAATTTTTGCAAACATAGCGTTTTAAATATCGCATAGGGGATGTACCCCCGTCCCCTCTGGAATTCAATAAATTATGTACATTCCCTGATAATTCAGGAAAATCGGTTCAGTATTTTTGTGTAAAAAATGGAAATTGAAAATTTAAAAAAGTGGGGATGGTAAATTTCCATAAAAACCTAAAGTTGGTTATGATGGCATTTTATTTTATTCATCTAGACATGTGGTTTCCAAAATAAGACGGAGGGAAGTACCCCACCTTCTACGAAATTCAAAAGAATATGCACCCTATTTTAACTGGCGGTCATCCATATACACTCCCTGAAATTTTCAGGAAAATCGGCAGCTCTTAAACTGTACTTTTCGGAAACTCTGTGTGTTGGAGTTGGCACATATAGTCCATAGTTGAACCTAATCTATGTCTCGTAGAAATATCACGATGTGCACAGTATGAACCAACTCGATACTGCCTTCGAGAAATATCGTGCACACCATTTTAGCGAAAAGTTTGGAACTTTTCTGAGGGAGGTACCAAAAGGAGTGGACCGATATGGCCCATCTTCGAACTCAAACTAAGTTTGGACGAAATATTACGAAATACAAAATTGGTTCGATTGGGTCTATCCTTTTTGGAGTTATCGTGAGCTCCAACAGTTACACATGGTGCCATAGAACTTTTTCGGGCTATTTTTTCACGAAGTATGGACTTGCCCCTGATAAAACTTGTACCGTCGTAATAGAGGCAGAGAATAGAAGTTGTTACAACAACAATCAAAGAGATTCAAGAGCAGGTCCTAAACTGAACTTTTCCGAAATTTTGTGTGGAGGGGACCCGAAAGTGTGGACAGATATAGTCGATATTAGATCTTGATTTATGTCTGGTAGAAATATAACGATGTGCTAATTATGGGCCAAATCGATTACTGCCTTTAAGAGTTATCGTTCACACCATTTTACAGAAAAAAGCCTTTTTTCCTGGAAACCATACAGTTTGAATGAGAAAAAAGGTCAGCACTGTAAAACAAGTAAGAAAGGCTTAAAGTTCGGCCAGGCCGAACTTATTATACCCTCCACCACGAGTTTTATTGAATTAAAATAGAACAAATTTCAGCAAGTTCGGTAAAACAATGAGGCTATGCTTGAAAATACCGAAATTTGGGATGTACTCCTATACAAATCGATCGATCTATACAAATTTCTGGCGTTAAAGTTTTAGACTCAAGAAGACTAAATACCAAATCTCCGAAATTTCGGTAAAACCTCAAACTCCCGAAAATGAAGAGTAAGCTTCTATGGGGGATATAGGAACCCGCTGACCTATACTGATAACTCTCTTCTGGAATATTTTATAACCTCGTGGAAGACTAAATAACAAATTTTAATCTTTCGGTGGGATATTGACGTCACAGCTTCAAAATACTGAAAATCGGAAGGTACCGTTATATGGGGGCTATATAAAGGCGTGGACATACTCAAATTTCAAATGGAACGTTTAATACCCCAAATGAGGACCAAATACCAAATTCCAACTATTTTGGTGAAATATTGAGGCCACAACCTTCAAAATACTGAAAATCGGGAGGCACCGTTTTATGGGGGTTATATGAAGGCGTGGACCTATACCGAAAAGTTTACATGGAACGTTTAATACCACAAAAGAAGACCAAATCCCAAATTGAAGTCATTTCAAAATACCAGAAATACGGAGGTACCGTTCTATGGGGCTATACTTAGGCGTGGACCTATACCGAAAAGTTTAACATGGAACGTTTAATACCACAAAAGAAGACCAAATCCCAAATTGAAGTCATTTCAAAATACCAGAAATACGGAGGTACCGTTCTATGGGGGCTATACTTAGGCGTGGACCTGTACCGACAAGTTCTGGGGAAAAGTTTTATGCCCCCAAGGAAGACTAAGCACCAAATTTCAGTCAATTCGTTGTAATAATGAGGCTAAAACCTTCAAAATACCGAAAATTGGGTGGTACCAGTCTATGGGGACTATATCAAAACGTGGACCGATATAGCCCATTTTCAATACATGCTAGGAGTAATAGCAACTTTTATACCAAATTACAAAGCTCTATCCTTGAAAATTACGAGCTGTATCTTGATTTCAGCTGACGGAAGGACAGACGGAGAGTCGGACATGGTTATATCGGCTTAGAATAGTTATATTTTATAGGGTCTCCAATGAATATTTAGATGTGTTACAAACGAAATGAAACATTTAATTATACCCTCCATATTATGGTGGAGGGTATAAAAACCACTTGCATTTGAGAAATAAAAAGTTCGATGACAGAGAAGCCACTCCACAGCCGATGTGTCTGATGAGCTGCTACCAACAGCGAAACCGGTCGCATAATGGTGTGGGTTAGAATCTCCGGCTTTCATTTTCCACTTCCAAAAAATCTTCGGTCATTAAATTAAGCTCGACTCCAAAAAGAAATTAATTGAAATTAATATTAAAACAGATCTTTGCCCTAAAAGGCAAATTTTTCAAATACGTGGGCAGTTCGGAAACTTCTTAGCCTAGCACAAAAATCGGGGTATAAACAGCAAAAAGTTAAGTGTTTTCGAAACTTCCATTTCTGTTATGAACACATGTTAATTTTGTTTCGATCTGGCAACTCCTTCATATAGAAACAGGTGTTCAAAAAGACGCATCCGCAATTTCTTTACAATGGAAAAATTAGAAATGCGTGCTGTCATTAAATATTTACATTAAAAAGTTTTATCGGGACAAGAAATTCATAATGATATGGTGAATGTGTTAGGTGAAAGTGCTCCTTCATATGCAACAGTAAAAAATTCGGTTGCTGAATTTAAACGTGGTCGTACAAGCATTGAAGATGAACCACATAGTGGACGTCCAAAAACAGCAACAACAACAGAAATTGTAGCCAAAGTGCATGATATGGTATTAAATGATCGACGAATAAAAGTGCGTGAAATTGCTAATATCATGGGCATCTCAAATGATCGAGTACATTTAATTTTGCATGAAGAACTACAGATGAAAAAGCTTTCTGCAAGATGGGTGCCGCATTTGTTAACAGTCGATAAAAAACGCATAAGAATGCACATTTCTCAAGCTTGTTTGGATCGTTTTAAGCGAAATAAAATGGATTTTAAGCGTCGTTTCGTAACTGTTAATGAGACATGGATCCACCACTATACTCCAGAGACAAAAAAACAATCCAAACAATGGACTGAAGCTGAAGGAAGTGCCCCAAAGAAGGCAAAAACAATTCAATCGGCTGGTAAGGTTATGGCAACGGTTTTTTGGGACTTCAAAGGTATTTTATTGATTGACTATCTCCAAAAGGGTAAAACAATAAATTCAGAGTACTATTGCAACCTTTTGGATCAATTAAATGTACAATTTCGAGAAAAACGTCCTGGCTTACAACACAAAAAATAATTTTTCATCAAGACAACGCACCAGCGCACAAGAGTGTTTTAACCAGAGCTCCGAATACTCGCTCGAATTTCGCTCGAATTCCACTCGCGAGTGAAACTCTTTTCGAAGTCGAGCAAGTTGAGGGAGATAACTTGCCTCGTCCCCACTGCCAAACAAAAACTTACCCCATCCTCAAATTAACTAGCCCCACTCCCACCAAAAAAATCGGACCCACAAAAAACTACCACCTCCCCCCAAATGTTCACTCGCGAGTAAATCGGAGCTCTGGTTTTAACAATGGCTAAAATCAACTAATTAAAGTACGAGTTGCTTGACCACCCACCTTATTCTCCTGATTTAGCTCCCAGTGACTTTTACTTGTTCCCAAATCTAAAAAAATCCTTGCTGGCAGGCGTTTTAGATCAAATGAAGATGCAATTACAGTTGTAAACCACTATTTTGAAGACCTTGAGGAAAACTATTTTAATCAAGGGATAGAATTGCTAGAAAAGCGTTGGACTAAGTGTATTGAAGTTTCAGGAGAATATATTGAAAAATAAAAATATTTTTGAAAAACTAACTATTCTCTTTCATTGATAGGCTAAGAAGTTTCCGAACCGCCCTCGTACATATATAAAAACCAGCTATTGTATAATTTATATTATGGACTGAGTTTCCATGAAAGATCGTAGTAAACGAAAAACTTGCCATTGAAACAACACCTAAGAATCGATCCTTATAATTCATTCTCCCATTTCCATTCCATGATTTTTTATTGAAAATTTGAAATTGTTTTGAACGATATCAAACTAAACCCAAAAACGTACGCATTTTGGCTACACACAAATTCATACGATAAGGAAATCAAATAAGAAGAAATCACATTCGGCAACAAAGATATACAACAAAGGCTCCCACAAACGTTCATGTGATAAATACTTATGCATCATATTCGCAAAATGTTCAAAATCCAATGAACTTGGATGGAAGTGGGGAGGGGGAAAGTATATGTGCGAAAAAATTATGAAAAGTAAACAATGAAAGACATCTGCTGTACGTTGAGTGCTTTTGTACAGAGGCTAAGACATACCCATTTCTACTATGAAAGTGAAAACTAGACAGAGAAACAGTAAATGATCTTTATTTTGGTGCAATGGTTAACATAAGTAGCTCCACTTACCTGACCGTAAAATTTTCATACTCCCCATTTTATACACAGTTTTAATAAAATTACAAGATTTTACTCCACAAATATACACATTTTGAATAAAGTTTTAATACGATGAATTTGCACTTCAGTGTGCAAATATGGTGGCAATATAATATTTTCGAAATAAATACCATCGATTTCCTTTCATTTTTTGAAATAGAAAAACAACAACATAATACAAAACCCCCCGCCAAAATCGAATTCAAAACAAATAAATTATGGTAATAGAAATGGTTTGAATGGTTCTGCTATTAATACAGTGTACAGTTTATTCCAACAATACACGAAGTATGCCTATATTTTTCTATTGGGGATGCATAGAGACATAAAAATAAAGAAACAAATTATATTGAGTTCATAAATCTGTACATATTTTGTTAGAAGCAGAGGGAAGAATCCTTTTTTGACAGCAGAAAAACGCACACCTGTTATTGTTTTATCTTTGTCTTGAATAGGAAGCTGCCACAATTGAATATAACAACAGACAAGAATTTTCATTAGTGCAAATAAAACGGGGGAATCATTGATTTTATTTCGAGATTATCGACATGCCTCACAATGTATGTTTAGGCAAAACATTCGCATAAGCTTTCTCCATTAAAATAGCTTTTCGTTCGAATTGGATTATATTCATGACTTTGGCGAGAGTATCTTTAGAATTTAGACGAATTGTTTAATTTGTATTTAATACATGAGACTATACATGGTATAGACGCGATTTTATTGGGGACAGGAATCAGACTTATGATCCTATAGTTTGAGCTTACCTCCTTTTTGTGGGCGGGGCATAGGATGCAAACATTACAGTCGTCATGTATGCCGATAAACCCTCTCGTAGGCTGCACAACGCTTCTGATCGTACCATGATATCTTTGGTGGAGGCCTCTTCCACCCAATTACGGATTTTAAGGCAGTTTGCTTTATGTGCACGATATTTTTGCCACTGCGCTGATTTGTTTTATGAAAGAGCAGTACTTTCATTAAACAAATAGGTAAGTTAAGTGGAATTTGCTGAGGCTATATGTTGTGATTACAGTCTTGCGATATCCAGCTTTCGTGTTGTGTCTGCTAGTAATTTCTTAGCTATGTTCAATCGGGTTCGTGTCTTTGCTACAACAAGATAATGATCCTAGTTAATGTTTGATCTTCGAATCCATCGAAAGTTTAAAATACATGATGAATGTCTTGAGTCTATAACGACTTCCAGGGACGTAAGCAGGTTTTGAATTGGGGCGGTCAACTTTACAAAAATCATGAAAGTTAAAAATGTTGTGTAGCGTTACGTAATGTTATTTCAAAGTTTTTATACCTTACACCACAATGTGGAAAAGGTATTGTTGTTTGTTTTGGGAAAAATACATGTAAAACGCAAAGTATTCGTCACCAATTTTCATATCTCGACGAGATAAAGCGATTTGAGAAGTGGGTCCGTCCGTCCGTCTGTCCCATTATAAATTGTAATCAAACTCCAGGCCGCAATTATGGGCGGATCGTCACGAAATTTTGTATGGAGGTCGGGTTCAGACCAGAATATATACCTATTTTTTATTGGTAGCTGATCGGGTGAAATGGACCAAAAACATATTATTTATCCAATTTTGTAGTGGCTCTGTAGGTCGCAATAATAGCCCGATCGCCTTGAAATTTTAAATAAGGTAAGAGTATATGACGTTGGGAATGGAAGATACCAAGGAACGGTCCTGACCGGCTTTAAAATGGCAAAGCTCAGGATTTATCTTGGTCCCTCTTTCGTCTCAAGTGGACACTGACCTCCCCATGGTGTCACCTGGGGAACTGCCTTTGACACCCGTTAAAAGTAGTGAGCTAACAAGTGCCGCGCGTTCGCCCATAACAACTGTAAAAACTTGGGTTTGGGCGTCGGGCTAGTAACCCTCCCCTAGAAAAACCGCCTACTATAAAAAAAAACGAAAGAAAAGAAAAAACAAACCCCTAATGTTGACGAACCCCCGCAAACGTTTTAAGGACCATGATCTGTGAATCTGCACCTGGAATGTTCGCACTCTTTATAGAGAAGGTGCAGTTTACGCATTGGCAGATGTACTTGAAAAGTACAAGGCCGACATTACTGCCATACAGGAAATACGATGGAACGGGAAAGGCGTACAACACCTAAAGGTGACGCACTGTATTATAGCTGTCAGGACACAAAGCATGAGTTTGGTTGCGGATTTGTAGTTGGTCGGAGGTTAAAACATCTGGTCTCCAGCTTCAATCCAGTGAATGAAAGCAAAATTCTTCAACATCAGCTCATTTGCGCTCATGCTCCCACTGAAGACAAGGACGAACAGACCAACGATTTTTTTTACGAGCGCTTAGAAGAAACTTATGACCGTTGCCCTGCCCATGACATTAAAATTATACTAGGGGATTTTAATGCCAAAATTGGAAAGGAGAATATCTTTGGCCCAACAGTCGGGAAATTTAGTCTCCCCAGCGAAATATTTGACAATGGTATGAGGCTGATAGACTTCTCAGCGGCAAGAAACGCGGTAGTTAGCAGTACCAGATTTAAGCATCTCGATATTCATAAGGGCACCTGGCTGTCGCCAGATCAGAAAACAAGAAACGAAATTGATCATGTTGTGATAGATGGAAGACATGCATCAAGCGTGTTGGATGTACGATCGTTCCGAGGCACAAACATTGATTCGGACCACTACCTTGTTGCAGTAAAGGTACGCACCCGTTTCAACGTCGCAAACAAAGTACGAACAGACACAACACGAAAGTTAGACATCGGTAAGCTGCAATCACAACAGATAGCCACAGCATATTCCACTCAACTAACCCAATCGCTTAATCAAAGCACTCCTCATCCCGATAACATATCAGCGCAATGGCAAAGCATTGCCCACTCCATGCAAACAGCCGCGAAATCCATACTTGGATACCAGAGACCTCCACCAAGGAATTCATGGTATGACCAGGAGTGTCGTGCTGCTACCTAAGAAAAAAATGCGGCATATAGAGCTATTTACAATCAGTAGCAACGCGTAGCGCACGAGAGAGATATCGGGAGAAAAGGAGAGAAGATAAATGTCTTTTCCGCAAGAAAAAAGAGATAAATGAAAAAGCAGGAGTGTGAAAAAATCGAGATGTACAGGTGCCAATATGAAGTCCGAAAATTCTATCAAAGAGTGAAACATCAAATAGATGGATTTGGCACCTGTAGAGACTAGAGTTTTGCCAAAGGAACTATTTGGAACGATCTAGTTCACTTCGCAGTTCCAATGGCCCACTTTTTTCTTTGAACAAACTGCGTATACTTAACATTACACGTTATATTTCATGATGTTACTCATACGTTTTGGAACTAGTACAAGGAACTAGGAAGTAGATTACCCAACTCTAGTAGAGACCAGCAAGGTAATCTGGTAACAGATACAGATAGCGTGCTCAGGATATGGAAGGAACATTTCTCCAATCTGCTGGTATCCAACAGTAGCGAAGTCGACGAAGATACCACAGATCCAATCCCAGAAGATGGTATTGAATGTATACCACCCGGCGAAGATGAGGTAAAAACAACAATCAACCGGCTGAAGAATAATAAGGCAGCAGGAGCTGATGGCCTACCAGCCGAGCTGTTTAAAACCGGAGACGACACGCTGATAAGGTGTATGCATCAGCTAGTTAGCTCCATCTGTCAGGAAGAACGCGTACCCGACGATTGAAACCTGAGCATCCTGTGTCCCGTCTATGAGAAAGGAGATAAGACTTTATGCTCCAACTATAGGGGCATAAGTCTTCTCCCTATCGCCTACAAGATAGTGTCAGAGATATTGTGCGAACGACTAAAGTCCATGGTCAACGAAATTGGACCATAGCAATGGGGCTTTAGACCTGGCAAGTCCACCATTGACCAGATATTTACCCTGCGGCAAATCCTGGAGAAGACCCAAGAGATGCAGATCTACACCTACCTCCTTTTTGTCGATTATAAAGCAGCCTTCGACAGCCCACTACGTTCAAATGTATTCCAAGCAATGTCTGAATTTGGTTTCCCCGCAAAGCTCATTCAGCTTTGTAAAATGACTCTAACTGACACAAAATCTTCAGTTAAAATAGGAAAGAACCTCTCCGAAAAGTTTTGTACCAAAAGAGGTTTCAGGCAAGGAGACAGCCTTTCGTGTGATCTTTTTAACATCGTGCTAAAAAAGGTTATACGAGAGGCAAACGTCAAAAGAAGTGGCACAATCTACACCAATAGCCACATGTTACTTGCTTATGCTGATGATATAGACATCATGGGACGATCAGTAAAAGAAGTAACCGATACATTTGTAAAGCTCGAAGGAGAATCGGCTAAAGTGGGTCTTGCGGTAAACGGCGAGAAGACCAAGCTGATGGTGTCTACGCGCAATGCGTCCATTGAGATCGGACCAAGTGTTGAAGGTTGGTTCCTAAACACAACAAACGACATCAGTTGTGAAATAAAAAGAAGAATTTTATTGGCCAACCACACATGCCGGTGCACGCAGAATTGCCAGGCCAAAGAATAGATGGCGCAAACAAGTGGATGAAGAGATGACAAGTCGCGGTATTCCAAAAAGCGAAGCACTAAACATAGAGAATTGGGGATCTTTTCTTAGTTCGGTCTATGGAACAAATGTTCTGTAATGGGCCAGATAAGTAAGTAAGTAAGTAAGTGAGATGATCGTGAAATATTTAGCGGGTGAAATGGACCAAAAACATATTATTTATCCAATTTTGTAGCGGCTCTGTAGATCGCAATAATAGCCCTATCGCCTTGAAATTTTAAATAAGGTAAGAGTATATGACAAAGACCAGAAGTTAGAAGGCCCGGAGGAGAGCCTGGACTGGGAGGATTTATAGGTTTTCGATAGTCTGTGAGGTTGCCTGTAGAGTTTGCCGCTTCAAGGGTTGGAAGAGTGGAGAAGGCATTGGAGTTGTGTGCGTTGCTTTGTTGAGATACATTGACTGGTGACTGAACTGATAAATTGGTAAAGGACAAATGCGGCGATGTCTGTGGGTTTATTCGACATTGAAGTATTCGCAGCTGAACTTGGAGAACTTTCTGGTTGTGATATGGAGACGGTGGACCACAACTGCTCCTCCCAACATTGGGCGGACTGAAAGGACTTGACGATTGATCGCGATCTTGGCAACCATTACTTGTAATTTGAGATGGCGGTTAAATGGACCATAAATTTTGTGTGAAAATTTTTAATATACAGCTTATGTCTTTGTTCATGAAAGACGATCTCTTGACCTTTCCATTGATGTCAATTATGTTGATGTACGTGATCAAATAACAGAGTTACAGCCTAATATATCTACTTTTTTGTTTCTAGTGTAATCATAAACAAGCTAGACCTAGCAATTATAGTTCAATAGTCACGAAATTTTGCACGAGTAAGTTTAGGTCGAAGAACAGGCCTGAAATTTTGATGATGATCTGATATTATTTAGCGGGTGACATAGACCATTACTTTTGTATGAAAAATATCCAAATTTTATTTTTGGTCCATATTTTAATACCTGCGGCTATATGCCGCAAAGTAGCCTACATGTGGAAAATAACTACTGACATTTCTCCTAATTCAAATTGTAATAATGTGTCTGCTAGATAACGGGTCTACCGCCTAATATATAATGGGAATTTTCTCCCATGCTACATGTGATTGTCTCTATCATGACAGAGAAATTTTCAGTTCATTTGTCCAATAGGATTTAGGATAAAGCTGATACATACAAAATACGACCAAAGATCGAAATAATGGTTTTGGACCCCAAGAATGTTTGGACGCAATTCGTTGGAGTCGATTTAGCCCTGTCCGTACATCTGCCTCTCTTACTGTCTGGCTGGTGCGCAGAACGAACAGATCTACCGATTCAAACCAAATTGTATACTTCGTAATATTTTGCCCAAACTTAGTTTAAGTTCCATTTATTATTATTCCTTCCAGATATAGATCGGTTAAGACCATATCGGTCCATACCTTCGGGTGCCTCCCACACTAGTAGAGACGTTTTTCATGGCTGAAACACTCAGGAAATATCGCCAACATTACTAAGGGGTATTTGGGAATCGAACCTGGACATTCAGCGTGCAAGTCGGTTGCACATAGCTTATTCCTAGGGTATCACATGGTCGGCCCCGTCCGACTATAGCCTTTGCTTACTTGTTTTGATATAGGCCCATTTAAGCGTACTTCCTTCCCACTTTCGGCCTTATTTCATGAACTTGCTGTAATTTGACATTTCAAGAATTTATTGTGCACGTCACGTTGCCAATATAGGCCCATAAATAGCATAAATAATATTTTATTTCGGTAAATAATATTATATAGCACGGTGAGCCTTAACTTATTTTAAATGGAAGGTGCTTACACCTCGGAAGTTTTTGCTGATTCTGAAACTACAAT